>NC_084893.1:24313758-24624440 GCF_958979055.1 Alnus glutinosa
GTGATGCGTTCTAGAACAGGATTAAGGACTATTTTTTGTATGTGAGAATAGAATGGAAATGAAATGGGTGAAATGAATTGTATTGAAATGATAGAGAATGGCATAACAGAATCTAAGTGTTTACCTGATGAACTAATTTGATACCAAAAGTCTTGAATCCATTACCCAAATGAATACAAGGGCCTTTATACAAATCACTTCACTGCCAACAAAGCCCAATCAACTACATTCAATTGGCACGAGCCACATGAGTTAAATCTCCAGCCGTTTATCTTAGCCCTAAGCCATTGATCTTCATCCACGTAGCTCTAAGATAATACTCAATTTAGACCTGTTACAAAATATCCAATGTCTCCATATCTAGATGCACGGCTCTTCCATCAATTTGATGCACTCGTGGGGTGAAATCAAAGCACCAAGAGCATTCTCATTTAACTAGCAAGTGGTTATTTTGGCTAGCCTCGAACAAATTTGGGTTAAATATTACCTGCATGCTAGGCATTTCTCCCTCAAAATTGAGTTCAAAATTACCTACATCCGGCTAGGCATTTTTTGCATTTCTCCTAAATGCCTCGCTGCTATAGTGCTCGGCAAATTCTCAATAATGCATAATAAAATTATAAAAAACTTGTCTATTCAATAAGGTTGACGTTGTTGGGTATGACTTGTCACTCATCAATTAGTCTTGCTATCTCATAGTTAAAGAGTTGGACATCTTAATTGCATATAGGTAGTTGAGAGGCTTATGGTTGAGAGTTGGGCTTCTTAATTGCATATGGGTAGTTGAGAGACTCATGGGCATTTAAGAATGGTTGGTGAAGCTTGCTTATATAAAGGAATGGGAGCTCATTTGTGTATTATCCTATTGTAAGAGAGCTAGAGAATAGTGAGAGAAAGAAGATAGAAAGCTCAAGTGAGCCATTTGAGTGAGTGAGAGAATTCTTTTTGTAGAAACACTATCAAGTATTGTTTTGGGTGTACTTGGGTTTTGTTTCTTGATATTTACTTCTCAATTTATTTTGATGCTTCTGTTACAACAGAAGTGTCACTTCTAACTAACTATTGGATTAATAGTTGTTAAATTAAGATAAAAATTCCAATGATTAATTTGAAGTGTTACGCCTAGGCTTGTACATGCAGTTGCGGTTAGTAATTATTGGCTCTAACCGCAACCATATAAAGCGGTTCTTAAATTTTAACAACCGCAACCACTATGCTTAAGTCCCTTTCTTGCATACCTTCGTGCGTCAAACTACCAAATGGTTGTCCACACCTCAAAGTAATGGTGCATGCATGGTAAAGGATTTTGCTTCATAATTGGATAGAGATCCATCATGGATTCTTTTTTCTTTCTTTTCTCTGAGCATAGAGATCTGGGCAGATGGCTATGGTCTCTGTTATTTCTTGTTTCACTTGAGTTTGTGAGTATGGATAGTATGGGCGAGAGTAAAATACTAGACATTTGGAAAGTTCTTAGGACTGGAGCAATCCCAATGCACTAATACCATTTTAAGCAGTAACTCCTGAAGCATGGCATACTGGTTTTATTATACTGAAAAGAACCAAAACATAGTAAGGAAAAACAGAAAAGAAGATCATCTATGACAAGGAAAAAGCTTCTAATTAATAGACCAGTTTGACCAGTAACGTAGCCTTCGTAATGAGGAGGAGATAATGAATATAGAAAGGGAAAAGCTTCGATTGCAACAATTGGATCGGGAGGATAGAATAATGATGATTGATACAAGTGGGATGTTTCAAATACAACAAAATATTGGCATTTACGCCAAATGGAAATCCTTGAGAAGCAACAATTAAGCAACTAGTCACCACTTCTTGTTATTTGCCTGTAACTTTATTTTGGTGGTAGTTTCTTCAGGCCTTGACTCAAGTTTATTTTGTTATGTTGTGATATCTACGTTCTGATGTTTCTTTTGTTGCCTACTGTAGAAGGATTTTAATCAATTTATTCATATATAATCGAAACCTTTTGTGTTTTGCTCATCTCACTCATCTTCAAGATCATGTTACAGGGAATTATGCATGCTTTCATAATGTTTTTGAGCTCATCAATTTTGAAAATTCATGCAGGCCTACGCACAATCGCAAATTGTGCTTGAAGCAGTCTGAATGTATGCTCTACGTCATTTCTTGTTGACTCTAGTACTGTCGCAAAATGTTTGCTCTTAGCTCCTTGTGGGGATGAGATTTTTTTCACAAATGTTGACCATTGCAGATATATATAATTAGCAATGTAGTATCCCGTTGTGTAGTCATTACCGTTAATTGAGTAATTAATGGACTCGATGAGCACTCCCGAGCTAGCTCAGTAAATATAAAAGATCAATCTTTCTATCACGTTGATATCATTATGAGATTGAGGTAACCCCAAAATGTGTTTCATATCCGAAGATCATACGATGGAATTGCTTCCAAAATAATAATTGGTTTGCAGATATGACCAGAATACATACCTTTCCACTTCGTCGAGTAGTTCTTTCATTTCCTTGGAAAACCCAACATCCCTGGAAAACCATGACTTTGGCCAACCGCTAGCTAGCAATCTTGCAATGTTGTGGTTTGTCGGTGACCTCAAGTACTCATTAGAGAAAACATAAACCACCACTTTAACAAATTCTTATATACTCTTCACTACGGTGGTTTCTCTAATCCTCATATATTCATCCACAAAATCACTCGTTATTCCATATCCAAACATTTAAGTGCGGTAATAATCTTTTAAAGGGAAGATAAACCAAGTCTTTCAACATTATCTCTTATTTGGATAAGTATGGTTCGTGAGCTGCAACCGCAAAATGAACACGAAAAAAAAAAAAGGGAGAACGCCTCGTTGGAAAGCTCTTCTGAAATCTTTCGGAGGATATGCTAATCATTCAACAAAATAGTCAAGAAAAAGCTTTTTGTGGCCTTGCAAATGATTACATCTATTGTACGTACCTATGACATTGGGTAGCATTAGGAGTGAAAATTCGTTTACAGTTACTTGTTATTGGCTAAATCCGGTAGTCGATCATAACTGGAGTAGCCGGTTGGCCAATATCGCTAATTGGCTTCGGTAATTGGGTAGCCTATTAACCGATTATTTAATAATTAGCGGTTACTGGTTGGTATTCGGTTATCCGAACCAGTAACTAAAATTTTAAAAAATTTGATCTTTTAGTCTTAATTTGGGTATTAGGTCTTTTTTTTGGGCTTAATTTAGATTTTTTTTTTTTAAACAAAAAAAAAACATTTCAACATTTTTTGGCCCAATATGTTGGCCTAAGTTGGAATGGATGTAAAAATGTAAATCCTAAAATTTATTATTTTATTTTTTTAAATAAATAATTACATTTAAATATATATTTTATATATAAATACCCAGTTACCGGTTATAACCGGTTTCAATATTTTCTAAAATGGGTAATCGCTCTGATAGGGCCAGTTACCGGTTATTTCCAATCGGGTACCAAATCAGTTGGCCGGTTACTCGGTTATCGGTTACCGGTTACCGACTAGTTATAACTGATCGGCTTTACACTCCTAGATAGCACGACGATATGATGTCGATCTTTCTTCTTCCACAGCACTAATAATTCTCTATAACTCATCATCAAATTCATCAAGAAGCATTTTGCCAAAAAATAGAGCTAGCTCTAGAAAAATAGCGAGCCAAAAGAGAAAAAACAGATTGAATGGAAAAGAAACATGGCTTGATCAGGTGAATGAAAATTAGAGTAGAAATAATTTTATTATATTTAAAGCATAAATCGTTGAGAAAGATGAATTTTTTGAAACTATGACCATTAGGAAAAGACAAATTTTGAAAAATATAACCATTAGAAAAAGACGAATTTTGAAAAATAAGACCGTTAAGTAAAGACAAATTTTCTAAAATTATAAATGTTAAGAAAAAATAAATCTTATAAAATATGGTTGTCTGAGAGAGAATAAAGAAAAAAAAAAAATTTAAATAAAATAGTGAAAGTGAATAATTAAAATAGAGAGTAAAATAGAGGTGCTTGGAAAAAAAAAATGGAGCTAAAATATAAAAAAAGAAGGTGATTATTAAGTTCATGGCTTAAACTGTATTGCCGTTGGACTGACTGGAGTTCGAATCTTAATTAATTGTTGGGTCATAACTAGTCTTGTGTGAATTAAGAAAATCCAACGAACAATTTCAAGCAACTCCAAAAATATTCACAATAATTTCCAAGCCAAACACAGAATTTAGTCACAAAAAAAATCAATCACACACGATTGGTTTCTGTAATGATAGTAATTAATTCCACATGGATCCTTTTCAGTGGCAGAACTGGATATATATATATACATTTTTTTTTTTTTCATGGGAGGCTAGGATCAAACTAATTAAACAATACTATTAAAAAAATAAATATAAAAAACCCAAAATGCTTGAAAGCACCATTTTGATTTAAATATGGCTTCTTAATTAGCATAGGTACGTGATTTAACATCCAGATTTTTATTCTTTTTTAATTAATTTGTTTTGGAAGAAAATGCATTCAAATTACTTTGGTCACTGCATACTTTTTATTTGGAAGGAAGCAAATGAAAGAAAAGGGTCACACAATGTGAACATAAATAAATTTGGAATAATGATGGACTTCAAATTTGAAATAATGCGAACATAATTGTTCTTTTTTTTAAAAAAAAAAAAAAAAATTATTATTCCTAATACTATATATAACAAGCTCACAACAAATAATAAGAATTTAAATTTGTTATTTTTGATAAATAATAATGAGATTAATAGAGAATAGATTTCACCAGTTCATACAATTATATTGGGAACTAAATACTAGCATAATGGAAATTATTGGAAAGGAAAAGTAAATCACAATATAATCGAGAGTTAAATTACAAAACATAAGGGGTAATTAGTGGGGGTACAAAGATTTTGTAACAACCACTTAACTTAATGAGTTATAATATTTTATAATGAATTATGCAACAACAAATGTATGAAAATAATTGCTTATATATTTATTAATTTAAATAAAATACATGACCAACAATCCAACATTGGGTTAAGACAAAAAAGAAAGTAAGAAAGCGGGATATACATTCCTCGGAGGACAAATCCACCTCATCACATTCCTTTAGCAAACCTCCGGCCAGCAGATAATCAAAGAAGAGAAATGCTATAATAATAATACACTCTACTATCTCATAATTATTTCTTTATGCTAATGTGAGAGGATTTAGTAGTTTTTGATTTTTTTTTTCTCAACCGTTAATAAGGTGAGATAGTTGTGCGGTTTATGATATTACTCGTCGAAGAAACGGAACATATTATTCCAATAAATAAAGTTAAAACCATATTTTTATTTTATGGTTATTTTACAATTATATTGACATAGTAATTTCAACTAACCATTTTGATTAGCTTATGTTAAAAAAAAATTTAATAATTAATTAAAATAATAACGTCAATATTATGAGATAAAAATAAATAGCGTTTGTTTGTAGCATTACTCTTGTTCGAATATGTAACCAAATTGCACACTTACTTCCTGCAAACTATTCCATTTCCACTGGTGGATCCACCGGTGCAGTCTAGCATGCTATATTCCATCACCAATGAGTCCTTTTGGTTCAAAACTCCAGCTGGAGAGAAAATACAAGAGCTGCAATCTGCTGAGAGAAGTGATGTGGTTCTGTACCGGTCCTCGCCTCCCACGACTGGCATTGCCACCCCTGGCTTGGCCGGATTCACGAAATCCGGCTGGTAAGACCTGCCAAGCACTCCTTCAACTTTCGAGGATAGGCCGTAGAATCTGAATTGCACCTCCAAGTGAGCAAAACAGTCATCTGAAGGAATCTGATAGTTGTGGATTCTGTCATCTTCCTTGGTCACGGGCACAACATTGATTGATATCTCTGCCATCTCTGGGAGAATGACCGTCAAGCTATTCTTTTCCGATGTTCTCTCCACTCTAATGTCGTTTTCAGGGCTTCTCCATACAGAGCGATGGCCTTCTGGTATGGTTAACTCATTCCCATTGTAAGAGAATTTCAAATGGTCAACTTCATCATCCCATGTCGCTGCTGTCGCAGCCTCGAGGGAGAAAGTGTTGGAGTCAAAGAGAACGCCGAGAGCTTGAATCCAAGTGTAGTCCCTGGTTCGGCCTGCTGGCCGGAGGCCGATGAAGCGGGCATTGATTTGAAGGTTGAGATCGGAAACTAAGCTGAAATGCTCGTTGCTCTTGCCGTGGAAGTAGAAAACGATGCCGTCTCCACCAATGAAGCGGGGATCATAACATCCTGATCCGGGGGCATTGCAGTTTGGTTTGCGCTCTATGATAATCAGAAAAGAAAAATTGTGAGTACTAATTTTAACTTTTATACTGTTTTAGAAAAATCTGAAGGTTTTTATTTTATTTTTTTAATTTTATTTTGATAGTTTTCAAATAAAGGGTTGTATCTGGGACAATCCAACATGATCTGTTTATTAAATGAGTCGTGTTTAGTCAATCCAACACGGCATATTTATCAAACGGATCATGTCGTGTTACCCGTTTATTTAAATAGGTCATGCCAATATTAACTCTTAATGGGGGTTGACAGGACGGTCGACCAGACACAAATATAACATGCCAACCCGAATTGATACTTAATATTTAAAAGAAGAACAATGACTATAAACCTGATAAATATGCAGTGAAATATGACGATAGTCTTACTTTTGCACTGTGCTTTGCATATGGGTGAATCACAGTTGACAATGCAAACTTTTGCTTTGGGGTCTTTTGATGATGATGTTGGGCATTCAGCTGGGCACTTCATCTTTTTGAGAAAGCATGGGCTCTTTTTGCTGGGGCAGGTCTTTGTTTCTCCGTAGGTTTGTACAGCACCAGATACAAAGAGTAGCAGAATGATCAATAAGCCATTCCTGCTGAAGATCTCCATGACTTTCCTCTTTAATGGCAGAACAATGAAGGGATGGTGTAGCACAAGTGACCGTGACCCTCCCTTCTCCTCTTCTTATAGAATTTAACAAGTGGGATGTTGGCATTATCTTAATATTAAGTATTGTCGTAAAGATTTTTAAAATATATAATTTAATGTTTTGGGCTTTGTTAGTTTGATCGAAAGCTGTGAGATGTATTAAATGAAAGAAAATGGAAACGATTATTAATGCCAATTCACTCCTCGAGATTGCTTTGAAGCAATATATATACCATGCATGTGCACTTTGCATTAAGTATTGGAGAAAATAAGGAGGAATAAGATTAGAATCGTTTAGTTTTTGAACGGTTGTGATTGTACGATCTAATTAACGATGAAATAATATATGTAGATCATAGAATGCTATTAAGTATATATGCTCAGAATAAAATACGATTGTTACACTATTATCAAATTGTATAACAGTCGAATAACAATATACTAAATATAACATTAGTTGGACAAATTAGTGGAGACTGTCCGGACAGGAACTCCAGGGGCTGATTTTTTGCAACACCCGCCCAGACAAGTATTTCAGAGGGTGCGTTTTTTTGGGCATGTTCGCACAATGCGATGGTGTGTCCGGACACGCAGGACACAATTGAGTTACAGAACCTTAGAGGCGTTCGAACAGGTCAGGAAGGCGTTTGAGCATAGCCACCTGAAAACTCCAATTTTCTATTTAAAAACCTGTTATGAGAGTATTTGGTCTTTTCCAAATTTTCTAGAAAGGTTTTCTATATAGAAGTTTGTCTAATGAAAAGCAACCTAACTATGCGCCTAGAACTAGAAGTAATTTGCTTTTTAGCTCAAGTTGGAGGGGGAACATGGGCCACGTTGCATATTTAAATGCGTTGCGGGATTTTACATATTGGTCAATGCTTTGCGGCAATAATTCTTAATTTTCTCATCTAATCTCGCCGCCCAAGTCGTCGTAAAATAAAGATCTCCCATCTGGCTAATCACATACTAAATATTTGGTTGACTAGTGATTTATTTATGCACCGTCTTAACAATGTCATAGGCTTCATCTTAGATCTAACTAAGACGACATCTATTTGTGTCGATCAACTTTACTTTATACAAAAGTATCAAGGCTCCACATTATCGATCTTGTCTCTCTGCCGTACCTAAGCGTTAAAGGTGATTACTTGTATAAGTGAGCCGATCTAAGCGTGCCGGCCGGCATACCTTTAATTCATACCATGGAACCAATTATTACATGCATTGTAGGTGCATGCATGACTGTGTGCATGTTAATTTAATTTATTAAATTGATTATTTACTTTTACATTTTGTAATTTTAATATATATTTTAAAAAAAATGCGTGTGAGAATTATATATTATGTTAAGAGAAATGCTACATATATTCCTACTCCCTTACTTCCAAGTGCACACTCTATGACGTGACAGTGAAAATTATCATTTGATCCGAAAATCAATAGTGATCTATTCAAAATTTAATGGTGATTTTGATACAAACCTTAGATAGAATTCACCATTGAAAATCGATTTGCCAGGGGAGAGTGTCCAAAAGCTTATATACACGTGATTAAATTAAAGTTAGACTAAACGCATATGTTACATAAGAATCGTAACATTTCACTGCCACGCCAAGGAGTGCACTTGAGCGTTTGTATATGATATGTAGCATTGACATAATGAATCCTGGTTATGCAATCCATGTAGCATTCAATTTGTAAAGAGATTTGATACATGCGCTCATAATGCACAACAAATGCACTATCATGAGTATTTTGAGCATTTCTATTTGTAAATTATCTATTATTTTGTACACATTAGTGCTTTTGTGCGGATATAAATTACATAATACCATGTTAAATGCAAATATTTTAATAATGCAATGAAAGAATACCCTCACATGGTGCGGGTTATTTCCTAGATATTAATAGTTTAAAAATGGACCAAAACACTTTATATTAGTTTTATTTTATTTTATCTTTATATGTATATATATACATTTCTCCTTTGGCTTCGCCGTACAGGTAAGTCAACTCTTTTTTTGGGAATTTGGACTGTGTACACCAACCAAGATAAATTTGTTTACTGGTTAATTAGGACGTAATAAAACTATACGTACACTAGATTAATTAAGCCTATTTGGGAAACATATATAGGCGACTAAAGCATATAATACTTTTACTATAAAGTTCTTGTTCCTCTCTTTAATTAAGATAAATTATCAAATGATCAACAAGTCATGAATTCCTCTGTTTAAAAGTCTAGGTTATGATAATTTTCCCGGATGATCACAACTAATTCCACATGGGTGATTTCCACCTTCAAGACTAGATCCATAGATCAGATCTCTGAAGCTTCCGATGCTTTTTCTTGCTGTTATTTTGACTTTACTATGTTAATTATCTCTAATCTAGCTTCTTAATTAGCACCCGGATTTTCACTCTTTTTGAAGTAATTCTTTTTTGTGAAAGAAAATGCATTCAAATTACTTTGATGACTGCATACTGTTACATGGAAGCTAAGGAAGCAAATTAAATGAAAGAAAAGGGTCATACACTCAGACAGTGTGACCATAAATTCGACAAAAAGATAAAGTTTGAGAGCTGGAAATTTATTCCTGGACTCATAGAAGAACAGATCCACCTCACTCACACGATTGAAGAAACATGACCTTAATTTATTGTTAAAGGATGCACCAAATTTGGTACAGTACTTACTTCCTGCAAACTATTCCATTTCCACCGGTAGCTCCACCAGTGCAGTCTAGCATGCCATATTGCATCACCGACGAGTCCTTTTGCTCTGAAACTTCAGCTGGAGAGAAAACACAAGAGCTACAATCCGTTGAGAGAAGTGATGTGGTTCTGTACTTGTCCTCACCTCCCACGACTGGCATTGCTACCCCTGGCTTTGCCGGATTCTCGAAATCCGGCTGGTAAGTCCTGCCAAGCACTCCTTCAACTTTCGAGGACAGGCCGTAGAATCTGAACTGTACCTCCAAGTGAGCAAAACAGTCATCTGAAGGAATCTGATAGTTGTGGATTCTGTCATCTTCCTTGGTCACGGGCACAACATTGACTGATATCTCTGCCACCTCTGGGAGAATGATCGTCACGCTGTTTTTTTCCGATGTTCTCTCCACACTAATGTCGTTTTCAGGGCTTTTCCATACAGAGAGATGGCCTTCTGGTATGGTTAACTCATTCCCATTGTAAGAGAATTTCAAATGGTCAACTTCGTCATCCCATGTCGCTGCTGTAGCGGCCTCGAGGGAGAAAGTGTTGGAGTCAAAGAGAACCCCGAGGGCTTGAATCCAAGTGTAGTCCCTGGTTCGGCCTGCTGGCCGGAGGCCAATGAAGCGGGCATTGATTTGAAGGTTGAGATCGGAAACTAAGCTGAACTGCTCGTTTTTCTTGCCGTGGAAGTAAAAAACGATGCCGTCTCCACCAATGAAGCGGGGATCATAGCATCCTGCTCCGGGAGCATTGCAGTTTGGTTTGCGTTCTATGATAATCATAAAAAAAAAAAAAAAAAAAAAAAAAGAGAGAAAAAGAAATTGTGAGTAAGAATTTTATCTTTTATTTGGTTTTAGAAAAATATGAGGGGTAAAAGAAGAACAATGACTATAAAAGTGTAAGAGAAATATATGCTACATGCACGTAACCTAGCCTAAATGCATAATTTCAAGTGAGTACACACTTTTTTTGATGTGACAATGAAAATTATTTGTAGATCAAATGATAATCATTTTTACGATTACTTTAGGAACTGTGCACTTGAGAATGCATCTGGCATTTATTGACATGATAAATTAATATGTAGTGAAATATAATGATAGTCTTACTTTTGCACTCTGCTTTGCATATGGGTGAATAACAGTTGACATAGCAAGCTTTTGCATTGGGATCTTTTGGATATGAAGTTGGGCATTCAGCTGGGCACTTCATCTTTTTGAAACAGCATGGGCTCTTTAGGCTGGGGCAGGTCTTTGTTTCTACTTTGGTTTGAACTTTGGCATGTCCAGCAGCAGAAGATACAAAGAGTAGCAGAATGATGAATAAGCCATTCCTGCCTAACATCTCCGTGGACTCTCCTCTTCGGTGCAAAGAACAATGTATATAGGGATATGATGATGGTGTGGTACAAGCTAGTACTGATCATCCTCTCTTAATTCGCTCTTCTTATATAGTTTAACAACTGGGATTCTTCTTTCTAAGAGTTTCCTTTTCTTTCTTTTTTCTGTTTTTTTAATCTCAAGTTGCAGGTGGAATGTTGGCTTTGTCGGATTCTTCAAATGCTGTACGGAATTTTAAAATCTCGGTCAATGCTTTTGGGGCTTCTAGTTCTGATACGAGAACACGATCTGCAACAATTAAACAGTATGACTTTCAGACTTTCAGTGGTAGAAAAGGCTTCCTTTGAGCGCGTATGACAAGGCGTTGCAATCCTCCACTTCCCAAAGACATTTTTGTTTAGACTTTAGCGAGCTGAAAGCATGTCATACGTGCGCGCACGCACACACCCACCGACGGCGATGGCATATTGAAAGCCAGTACTTAACTTGGTGGCGTTCATGTCATGTCGCCCCCCGTTTCCTTTGCTTACTATTTTTGCATTATAGTATAAATGTTACTTATACAAGTCAATGGAATGATAATTAATTGCATGTATATGTGATTCACGTTTTTTTTTTTAAAAAAATAATATATATATATATATATATAGAAATTTCTTACAAATTTAGTTGTACATTGGAAAATTCATCTAACTTAGTCTATGAAAATGTCATGTATATCTTAACATGTGAAAAACACAGTTTTCCTAATAGTATGTACTTCTCACATACTTAAAAAATACATGGCATTTTTAGAGACTGGGTTAAAAGCATTTCAACAATTAAGTCTATAAAAAAATTGTATCATTTTTTTTATATAAATATTTATTATAATTGTTTGTTGTAAGCAAATCTTTGGGATTTGGTTATCTTATTTAGTTATTTTACTTATCATATTTTCCTATAAATAGATTATATATGTAATATTGTAATGCAATTGTATGTATGATCAAGTCAATAAGATTAAGATGTAATCTTGTAGGACACTTCCTAAGGATGGATTTAGCTAGGTTCTTTGAGTAGAAACACTCTAAGATTTAAATTTGTTTTAATCGTTTTTTTTTTCTTTTTTTTTTGGGTTCTTTTTAACTTCCGTTTTTCCTAAACTAGGAAGGATGTTCTTACTCGAGATTGCTTAGTGTAGTCAGTGCAATGTAGGTACCGCAAAATTAGCTATCGTGACTTTAGATGTACGTCATTAATAAAGACAAAGAAACCAAATAAATCAAATGATGCTTCTTATTGGGGTATAAAAAACTGATGATAAAGGAATAATAGTAACATGTACTTAGTTTGTTTCCCAGCTGTCTCTACAGAAAAAATTCTTAGAAAATAGATAACATGTACTTAGTTTGTCTCCCAACTGTCTCTAGAGAAAAAATTCTTAGAAAATAGATCTGACTCCCTCCTCCTTTCTCTTTTTATTTCTACTTTTCGCTCCTACCATTCTTTTCCCATTTTGAGTTTTCCTTTTGTTTGCACGTATTCTCCAACTAGATCACCACTTTTGGCATATCCGTTATGCATCCGTCTATCTACCTCCGCGTTGTGCTGTTCATCTCCTCCATGGCGCTGCTGCTGCAGTTTGCTGGTTGTATTTTTGCTTTAAATAAGAGTTTTTTTCTCCATAGATCTGCCCTCATGAACGATCTATGAGATGAATGTTAGTCAGGTGTAAGGGGTTATCCCTCACAGTCTGGATAGTTTGGTGTGAGGGGTTATCTCTCATGGCCTAGATAGTTCGGTGTGAGGGGTTATCTCTCACGGCCGGTCTAAATAATTTTTTCTTTGATATTTAGCTATCATTGTCTTAAATTTAGTCTGCTTAGAGCAAATCGATCTGCTCTTTAATTATTTTTGTACATGAGTTAGCGGAAGATGAAAGTCATAGACAGCACTCTATTGTAAGAATTTTATTTATATCTATGACTTTGTAACCTCATAGCATATGGTTATGATTTTGCAAGGCTTTATGCTTTGTGATGTAAGAGCTTTATGCTCGTGATTTTTTATCATCTTTCGTGAAAAAAAAAAAAAAAATCTGGTAATAATATAAAGGGAGATAAAGAAAAGAGAGAAAACACATAACTTAAGGTTGTTTGGCCTATGACATACATCCACACATTAAAGCCTTATAGTTAGGCTACATTTTTCCTTCATAATATGATTTGAGTACAATGCTCTATTTATAGAGTTTTACAGGTGTTTGAATAATTTCAAATACAAATAAAATCCTTTAATTGTAGATAATTAAATCATCTAAATCCATTGATTTATGGGATACAAATGAATAGTTATCTCAAATGATTTCTATCCTTTAACATGCTCCCACAAGATGAACGGCCCGTTAGCGATTGTTGATCTTAAACATCGAATGGCTGAAAAATAGCTACTATGGCCTGAATTGGATCGTTGCGCGGTTGCTATTACCAGAACTTTGACTTCGGCGACTTTGGCCGGCATCGGTTACTTTGACCGAAATTTGGGCTTCAGCAACTCTGGCCGGAATCGATTACTTTGACCGGTATTTTGACATTGACGACTATTTGGTTAGCATCGGCTTCTTTGACTGAAATTTGGACATTGACTTGTTTTGGCCGGAACGGTGGGCCTAAAATGACTACGTGGGCCACACATATGCCTTTTGGGCTTTTTTTTTCTTTTTCTTTTTTAATTATTATTATTATTATTTTCAAACTAAAGGACAGTTTGCATGGAGAACCCATGGCAAAAGTGCACCAAGGGTAAAGGAAAAAAAGTTGGTGCAAAAGAAATGATCAAAATTGATGACCGAATGATTTTTATTTTAGGGCAAATTAAGAGAATTGAAACATGGGTTGAGTTGCTATGCGGCTATTAATATTATTATTATTTATTTATTTATTTAATTTTTTAACATGTAATGTGAGTTGGATGAGAAATCTTATTGAGATGACTTCACATAAAGGTATCGAAATATCTGCCATTTTGATTTAAGGGTACTAAACTTCTAAACGTCTCAAACTAGGGTATCAAAGTTTTCAAACTTCTCAATAAAGGGTAATCCATTAGGATTTACTGTTAAATCTTGTCAAAATTTTTAAAATACCCTTGTATTTATTTTTTACCAAATTTTTATAAAATATTTCAAAGATTCAGGCATGGATATTTTTATAAATTCTGTTAAATTCTGACAAATATTTGAATCCTAGTAATTTTTTTTCTTAAAAAACAGGAGGGGCATTTTTGGAATTTGGGAAAAAAATGTTGAATTGGAATTGAATTATATTTTCTCCAAGTTTCCCAAAATACCCTAATTCGGAAGATTATTTGTCCAAAAAGTCATTTTATTCTGAAAAAAAGAAAATAGTCTTGGGTGCTACCACAATCAAAAGTTCTGGAGGAGGTGGTTGCATCAATCCTATTCGATGTGCCATCGGGGTGGTACAAGAGGCCTAGCTAGTACAACTTGACTTTTTATTGTTGTGATTGGATTGGTACATTAGAGCATCCACATCAAGCTCTCCAATTTTTTTTTCAAATTTAACCTAAACAATCTACTTTTTTAATTTTATCTCTCACTTTTGAAACACTTCCTACATCAAACTCTCTAAATATTTCTCTATCTTAATTATATATTATTTTTTATTAGTTTGGACAATAAACAATTTAACTGTATGAACATCAAAATTTCCTATAAAAAACAATCCCACCACAATCGGCTACCCAGAGAATCGAAATCTCAAAATCAGCCAAACATCAACACAATACCAAAATCAGCCAAACATCAACACAATACCAAAATCACTAGATCGGTCAAGCCAATTCGAGGTCAAACACAAGATGAATCGAAACCCACAATTTCAAACCCTAAATCATTTTTTTATTTATTTTTTTTTAAAAAAATGAATCGAAACCCTAAATCAATTGAAAACAATTTATGAAATTCACCTTTGGGAAGGGAAATTCGAGGTCAAACGCAAGATTGTCTGGGTTCTCGGTGTTCCGGCGTTGTCTGGGTTCTTGGCTTTCAGGCGTTTTGGCGTTGTCTAGGTTATCGGCGTTCCGGGGTTCTCGGTGTTCTCTGCATCTCTGTCGTCAACCTTGTCAAGCCTAAATTCTCAGAAAAGGAAAAGGAACAAGAAAAGGAAAGGGGCGCTGAGGAAGAGAGAGGAGAAGCGGGAAAGGAAAACAAATTATTAAAAAACAGATGGCGTGAAGAAATTTGGAGCCAAATTTGGAGATGGATTCTGACATAACTAATTTTGGTGAAAGGATGAAGAGCTTGATGCAGAGGTGCTTTTTAGAAGTTTCACCAAAATTTGGTTAAACATTTGAAATGCCGAGTTTGATGTGGATGCTCTTAGTACATAGATTTAAGGAAAATTCCAAAGCATTTGAGTCATCATAACATGATTTTTTACTTAATATTAAACGAAGTGACTAAAAGTTGATATAGATAATTAATTGAAGGTCTTATTATTCAGTCGCAATTAATACTTAAGGACAAAAATTAGCTACAAACGGGTTTGTAGCCATGTGACTTTTAATGGACTTTAACGGTGTTAACTTCTTGTTTGTTTTTGTTTTTGTTTTTTTTTTTTTTTTTTTTTTTTTTTTTTTTTTTTTTTTTAAAAAAAAAAAAAAAAACCTTTCTTCTTCTAACCTAATCTCTCTCTCAAATAAACACCTTTTTTTTCCCCCTTTATTCTAACGTACCCTTCTTCTTCATTTTTTCTTTGTCTTTTTTTTTTTTTTATTATTATTTTTTTTTACATGTTCTTTTTTTCTAGTTAATTGGCTTTCACGTGATGACTGATGAGCAAGAGTTTATAGATGTTATTTTTTGCAAGTTTTTTCTTTACAACAGGTTCGTGAAGGTTCTTAACAGCAAGTTTACTTTATGATTCTTTATGCTCATGAGTATGCCCTTCTTTTTTTTAGCTAATTTTTGTCCTTTTTTTCCTTAGTGGTTTTTTTTTTTTTTTTTTTTTTTTTTTTTTTTTTTTTTTTTTTTTTTTTCATCTATTTGACTTTCTTGTGATGAGTCTGAACTACATTTTCTAAGAAACAAACACAAGTTGAAACCAAGCATATGGCTGGACTGCATCTTCCCCATGAGAAATATTAGAATTCTCAAATTTTTCTTCCAATTTTTTTTTTTTTTTTTTTTTCCAAATGATGTGTTACAATTGTGACACATTTCCCAAAATGATAGATCACATGAGATTGTGACACATTATTTAGGAATCAAATTTTGAAGAAAATTTTGGGATGTGTAGCATTTCCCCTTTCCCATATGACGCTGACACGGTGGATAAAAACTGTTTTGAAAAATGGGTACAACACATTATTTCAAAACTATTTTGTAAAAAGTAAAGGAGAAAAAAAAATGGACAAATTTTGTTTTCGTTTAGGACAAAAAACTGGAAGAAAAAGAAAAAGAAAAAAATTGCTCCGTTTAGGACAAAAAAAAAAAAAATTAGAACTTGTCAGACTATCCTAACTGGGAAAAAAAAAAATCCCTCACAAACCTGCTGTGAAGAACCATCATGAACCTGTTGTGAAGAAAAAATTAGGGAAAAAAAAAAACTCACACAATTAAACTTGCTCATCACGTGAAGAAGAAAGGTTTAAAAAAAAGAAAAAAGAAAAAAGAAAAAAAAAAACAAACAGGAAGTTAACACCGTTAAAATCTATTAAAAATCACATGTGCCTTTTACATGTTTTAAGACACTTGTTAGCTTATCAAACCGGTTTATAAACTTTGGTTACAAACCGATTTGTAGTTAATTTTTGTCATAATACTTAATTAATGATTAATTAGGTTATTATTGAAGTTTTTCACGTTACTTACTAATGAATAAACATGTTTACTAAGTTATGATAATTTAAGTACAATTTTTAATTTTAATTTTTTTTGAAGAAAGATTGGAGAGTCTAATTAATAAATCAGGAAGAAATATCTTTTTTTTTTTTTGAAATCCAGTAAGAAACTTCTTACTCAACAACTATAATATCGCAAATAAATTTATATATATATATATAAAATTCCTCCATCCAAACCTGGTCCAAAGATTGAATAACCATTTTTGGTAATCTATGTGCTCCTTCATTGGCGTTTTTATATGTGTTGGGGATAAATTTCACTCAACTCGATCCAATGAGGAGATAGACATTTAGCAATTACTTCAGGGAAATCAGGTATCAGTTATCTCAGTAAATTGGGATAGGACTCTAATTAGCCCTAGTATAGTTTGATCAGTAGTCCTATCTCTGGTAGAATTGGGATAGGACTTATTGTCCAATCAGATAAGAAGAATGATCAGATCAGAAGTCTAAGAAAATATCAAAGTCCAATTAGAACTATGACATCAATTCTAGATCTCGATTAGAACTCTAACAGCAGTTCTAGATCGACAAGGAGCAGGAATTCTAATCCAGCTTTGACTCCACCTCTTTGCCTATAAATAGGCCCATACCCCAGGTATAAACGAAGACTCAATTTCATGAATAGAATATTATTTTCTCACAGAAGCTAACTTAGGCATTGGAGTGGGATCCCCGGAAGAGTCCTTAGTTTTTGTTGTTTTGCAGAATTATTGAGAAGCGCGAAGAACATTAGAAGAGCGTGCAGATTCACACCATACCGAAAACTGTACCAACAATATGTCCCATTGGTCATGATTGGAAACTATTCAGAATAAGTTTTGCATATTCTATAAATTGCTCATACCTACTCTAATAACACCCTGCTTTCCGCAAGGCCCGCAAGGCATGAACTATTTTCCGTGCATTTCCCTCGTTCATAATATTTTGGAATCTCAGATTTTTACTAAATGTCACAACCTTCCAAGCTGCTAAAGCCTCAGCTACAAGCAGGTCAGAAATATATAGCTTTGTGGAACACATTGATACCAACACTTTCCCTTCATGATCTTTAGCTATTATCCCCACTATCATCTACTTTTTTACTTTTTGTTAACAACAACATCCCAATTTATCTTAATTATTCTTACTGGCCAAATTCCTTCACAGACTCTCTTGCACTTCTAACTATGGCATTATGTTAGAAGAATGCAACAAGTCACCTATGTGAACCACTGTATTTCTCCGAAGCCAAATTTTTCTTGCAATCATGGCCACAACCTCTAGATCCTCATCATCTAATCTCTCCATAAGCTTTTCAAGGATACTTATGAAGTCGTCTTCATCACCATAACATATATGTATCGATCTTCCTATTACATTCTGCCCAAAACATCTTTTAACGACAAACAAGTCCAAATAATATGACTAATGATATATCTCTACTGTCAAATCACAAATGGGACAAAACGGATCAGGAACTATTCTCATTTTAAAGATATTTTCTTTTGTTGGAATAATATTATTACAAGCCCTCCATAAAAGACATATTTTTCCTGGATCACGAATCTTCTAGATTTCCTTTCACATATTGTTAATAGTTTTGAGTATTTGAGTTGCCTCCTTTTTTTTCCTGCGAAACTCTTCCTTTCCAAAGATGATAGACACTTCTGAAAAAAAAAAAATAAAATAAAAAAATCATGTTCTTGGTCCCAATCCATATCAGTTGATCTTGTTGCTTGTTGCGATAGATCGCCATACCACATATGCTTGCTAGCTACATCCTCCTAGTTGGAAATTTCTTCTATCAAAGAAACTTTCCACTGGTTTGTATCTTTATCAATAGTTCCTTATACATTAGATTCTCTATCAAGAATCCTTACCGAATATTAGATAACATAAAAAATAGGAGACTGTAGCCATTTATTTCCCTAGATTTTCCCATTTCTCACTCTTTACAATAATTTTTCTTTTAATAAATTCTTTCTATTCCAAATACTCCTCCATGCATAAGACGGTTTGTGCCCCAAATTTGACTCAAAAAATGCACAATTTTGATAGTATTTCTCCTTGATAATTTTTTGCCGCTAGTATGTCGGGATTATCAAGCAATCTCCACCCTTACTTTGTCAACAGAGCCATATTGAAACATTCCAAATCTTTGTATCCCAAACCACCCTTAGATGTTGACAAACCCATTCTCTCCTAGCTCCTCAAAGCAATTTTTGACTCATTTACTTTATGTTCCCACCAAAATTTCATCATCATTAAATTTTTTTTTTCTGCATAATGATTTAGTCAATTGCAATACATTATAGGTAAGAATAGCCCTGAATAACAACCTTCAAGAAAATCTATTTTCTCGCTTATGACAAGTTCTTCTTTCCACCCATTTATCCTATTCCATATCTTTCCTTTTATGCTTGTAAAAGTACTCATTGGGACGCTACCACAAGTTTTACTGTTAGCTTTCCCTCATACATAGGAGTGGGCAAAATATTCGACTACCGCTTACCGACCATCATTGACCGCCTACCGCCTTTACCGAGTTCCGGTGGTCAGTTAGTTGGCATAAAAAATCTATACCAAAGTTGGTTTGATTCAGTTAATTGGAATAGTTGTTTTTTTGTCGGTTAATCGAACCAAACTACTACCTAACTGACCAAATCGAATAGAACACTAATTGACCGAGCCGAAACGAAACATTAGAGATGGCGTCATTTTGTAGTTTTCTTGAAAACAAAACGACGTCGTTTCATTACAATTGAACCGAACCGAACACTAACCGACCTAACTAACCGCATTTTAACCGATTCCATCGACTTATCGGATTTAACTGAAAATATCGAAATTAAAAGTTGTTGAAATAAAGTCGGTGAATTAATCGACTTTAACCAACTTTGATGGTACCTGAACTGAAAACACCCATAACCGAACCGACTGAATCGATACCCACCCCTACTCATACATGTTTTCCCTTGCTAGATCTTTTTTTGGATAGTGAGAAAGACCCTCCTTGGTAGTTTTTCTAATATATTGGTTTATTTTTTTTAACTGACATAACATTACTATGTCAGTGTGTAAAGGCCTCTTTGTAATTGTTTTTGTACCCTTAGGATACGTTTGATGCATGAAATGACTATTCAATTTAAAAAAATGATCAGTCTTATTATTTTTTTTGAACAAAAGATTTGAGCATTTTATTGATGAAAGATCACAAGCATAAAGCTCTTATATCACAAAGTATAAAAGCTCTGTAAAATAATAGCCACATGCTATGAGGTTACATAGTCATAGATACAAACAAAATTCTTACAATAAAGTGCTATCTATGACTTTCATCTTCCACTAACCTATGTACAAAAATAGTTAAATAGCAGATTTGCTTCGAGTAAACTAGATCTAAGACAATGGTAGCCAAATATTCTAGAAAAAAAATTATTTAAACCCGTCGAGAGAGATAGCCCCTCACACTGAACTATCCAGGCTGTGAGAGATAACCCCTCACACCTGACTAACCTTCATCCCATAGATCGCCTATGAAGACAGATCTGAAGAGAAGAAAACTCTTATTCAATGCAAAAACACAACCAGCAAATAGTAGTAACGGCCATGGAGGAGATGAATGACACAACACAGAGGTAGATAAATGAATGCATAGGAGAGAGACCAACATTACTGATCTGGTCGGAGAATACCTACAAACAAAAGAAAAAACCAAAAATGGGAGGGGGAGGGTAGGAATGGGTAGTAGAAAGGAAAATTGATAGGATGTGAGAGCAGATTTGTTCCCTCCTCCTCTCATATCTGGTTTTTGATGGGAAAAGTCTTATTTCCAAGATTAGTCTTATTAAGAATGGAAGAAATTAGAATAAAATTTCCTTGGTGTTTTTTTTATTTATTGAAGTAAAAATTGCTTTGGTGTTAAAGTATATATATACTAATACTTGGAATAGCCATTCTCATGGCTAATTATAGAATGATTATTCCTTAAATTGAGGAATAGTCATTCCCTCATTGTCCATGAGAAAATGAGAATTTTTAGTTCAAGGCTATTTCATTTTACCTTTTTACTTTTTTTTTTTTTTTTTTTAATCTTTAATAAAATCAATTTCTTTTTTTTTTTATTTTTTTAATGAAATAGCCATTACACCAAATGTATCCTAAGCATTTCCAATTATGGCTCGTTTCATTTACTCCTCCAACGAAACCTTATGATTTGACCAAGTAATACGACCGTCGTTTTATATCTCGCAAATGAAGAAAATAGTACTTCGTGTTTGAGGGGAGTACATCGTTTGAAAGTGGAAGGGATTGGCGGTGGAACAAGAGCAGCCAAAGAACTCCAGCCCTCCGGGAGTCGGGGTATGTCGGCGACACTCTCCTGCGGCAGACTACTTCGGCGACTCCTCGCGACCTTCCTTCTCCCCAGCTAAAAGGTAAAAGTATTTAATTTGGGTTGGCTCTGCTATTTGGTCCGGCTTTCTTTTGTGTGACAAATGATTCGACTTTTTTGGGTGGTTGCTCCTCTACTTGTTTCTCTCTTAGCAAAAACGTCGTTAGAGTAAATAATTATTCCAATTGATTGATTATGTACACCAGTTAATAACGTCTGAATTTTATGAATTCTCTTGGTTTCTTTTTTTTTTTTTTTTTTCTTTTAAATATTGCTTAGCTGAGAACAAAATTAGCATGACAGGTGTGTACTAGTTATCTATTCTAATCCGACTGGCAAAACCCACTGCGAGATATTTGTTCTGCTAATTTTCCCATTTGGATATGCTATTTCAACAACTATCATTGCCATTTCTAATGTAAAAATCAGTGATTCCCTTAAAAATGGTAGCTTTTAAAATCGAATGACCCCTAAGGTTGACTAACTACATTGTTTTCCTGTTAGTACTTTGGAGGAGTGCTATTTCATAGTGAGGAAAAAAATGGCTCATCATCTTCATGCCATACAAAACCATAATGGTTAATTACTTTATACCATTCAATGTTACTTATAGTGGCCGTTTTTTTTTTTTTTTTTTACATTGTCCATTTATGCCTTTTGCAATTCCCCAACCTTCATATGTTAGAGAATTTCTTGTGCTTGTAGTGTCTTCAACTTGAACTGCATCAATGGTTGCCATAACTCTGCAAAATATTTATATATTAGTTTCAAATATAATTTGACCAAGTCATTATTCCAACTTAGGACGATATAGAGAGAGATGGGCTGCGTTTTTAGAGCTTCATGCCTTTTGGGAAGTTTGGTGTCTCCTACAATCACTCCACCAGAGAAATGGCCATTTGTCTCTACATGTCTATTGCCACTTAGTCTCAGGTCATCCCTATTCCCATTCCTTGCCAGCGCCACCACCATGACTCGTGTTCATGGGCTGCCTTGTAAAAACCAACAAAGAGATAATCTGGAAATAATCAGAGGAAACCCTTCATCTTTTCATCCTCTGTTCCTTCCTCTGCTGCTGGCTAATGGCGGTGGTGGCAGCAGCGGCGACGACGACGACAACAACAACAACAACAACAACAATGGTGGTTGGGATAACCCTTTCGATTCTGAGGGTTCTTGGTGGTGGAATGATGATTCTTCCGGTCCTCATAACCCCTTTCTTGTCTTCTTGTTATTTTGTTCCTCCATGTTATTCTGCTTCTGCCACTTGCAATTGGCCAAATCTGCTCTTGCAAGAACTACTACTACTAGTAGTGCTTCTACCTCTCTGGAAGAATCCGAGTCATTGGAGTCATTGTCTGTTTGGGAAGTCAGGGGAGGCAAGTGGACCAAGCTTATTGCTGATTTTTTTAAAGATGTATTCGTCGTTGAACAACCTGGTACTGGTTCTGGTAGTACTCAATCCTTCATCCCAGAGAAGTTGTGGTTGCGGTGCAGAGATCTCTTCATGGGTTTGATGCTACCGGATGGTTTTCCCCACAGTGTAACTAGTGATTACTTGGAATACTCTCTGTGGAGAGGAGTCCAAGGTATTGCCAGCCAAATCAGTGGTGTCCTTGCCACACAGGCCTTGCTCTATGCTGTTGGATTGGGGAAAGGAGCTATTCCTACCGCTGCTGCTATCAACTGGGTACTCAAGGATGGAATTGGGTATCTCAGCAAAATTATGCTCTCCAAGTTTGGGCGGCATTTTGATGTGAATCCCAAAGGATGGAGGTTGTTTGCTGATCTTTTGGAAAACACTGCCTTTGGATTGGAGATGTTAACCCCTGCTTTCCCACATCTTTTTGTTTTCATTGGTGCTACTGCCGGAGCAGGACGCTCGGCTGCTGCACTCATCCAGGTAACTATGCACGCATATTGTTTTCTTTTTCTTTCTTTTTTTTTTTTTTTTTCCCTCACAGTGACTCATAATAATGACCTTGTACATTGACTTGACTCACAATGAAACTTATTATTCCATAGGCCTCTACCAGGAGTTGTTTCTATGCTGGTTTTGCTGCGCAAAGGAACTTTGCTGAGGTGAAATATAGCATCCTTTCCTTGTTTATGTTTCAATTTCTTAAATTTAACAATTCATAAAAAAAAAAAAAAAATCTTAAATTTAACTGGCTTCAAGGATGCATGGAAAGCTTGTAACTTCTTTTCACTGTCGTGGAATTGAATTTGCTATACCAATGGCATGTCCTTTTGCCGGCACTAGCACATGACTTTAATGTGCTTTCACATTGGTCTATCATATATCTTTTCTGAAGGGAGTTATTCATTGTAGGTAATTGCGAAGGGTGAAGCTCAAGGAATGGTGAGCAAGTCTATCGGTATCATGCTTGGTATAGCATTGGCTACTTCCATTGGCTCCTCTACATCTCTTGCCCTAGCTTCTTTTAGTGTGGTGACTTGGATTCACATGTTCTGCAATCTGAAGTCATATCAATCCATTCAACTAAGGACTTTAAATCCTTATCGTGCAAGTAATTTCTTTCTCCTCTCTCTCTCTCTCTCTCTAAATGTTTTATATGATGAAATTGCTGTAAGTAGATATTCTTACCACTGTATTTGTACTGAATTAGTTTATTGTGGGCAGTATACTAACCATGATGTTCACATCATTGACCCCCATGAAACCAGAACTGATTTGATTTTAGAAGCATAGTGGATTTACAATAGTGCAAAATGAAAAAGAAAATGGTTTTGTAATCGATTTGGAACAGGAGAATGTGGGAAATTACAACCATAGATTCGGGCCTCTCTACTCCCTCTCCATGACTTCCCTTCTTGAACCTCTTCATTTTGTTTACTCCATCGCTTGGCCATTGAACAAGACATCAAAGATGTTTGCTACTATTGCATCGTTAATATCAACTGCCAACACCAGTGTACCATTCAGCATGAGTTCCTTGAAGTGATTAAAAATTTCCCACATAACAAACTGATAGTTTCGTTGCCATTATTCATGTAGAGGAGTAATTTAGTCAATTTTTATGGACATTATCGTCATGATTATTATTTGGTAACTAGTTCATTGTATAATGGAAAAGTTGTCTTAAATTCTATTATCAGGTTTGGTGTTTAGTGAATATCTCCTTAGCGGCCAAGCACCTCCAATCAAAGAAGTCAATGATGAGGAACCACTTTTCCCAGCTCTACCATTTCTTAATGTAAATTCCTCATACAAAGTGAGTAACAATACTGCTTTCTTCTACCGTGGCTAATGATTCCTCTGCCATAGATAAAATATAAATGTTGTGAGAACTTTTATTGACTTATGGGCAGGTTAATTGTGCTATTCTGAATCTTATGTGATATAACAAGTGCTATGTATGCGTAGAAACTTTACATGTGAAAGCTTTTCCTTTTTTCTTATGTTGTTGATACATGCAGTCTGGATACTACATACGCCTAATGCGTTCCCAACTTACTGTAATTATTGGGTAGAAATCTTAGTTATTTTTTAGGTTTATCCATCCAGGTTGCACCTTTCTAGTGTTTGAATACGATTATATAGATAAAGCAGGAAAGTAGCAGTCATAACGGAGAGAGAGAGAGAGTCAAGGGCCCAAGCGTGGACCTTCACTTCTCCATCTAGCCTGTAAAGGATGACAAAAGGTCTTGGTGGCTTTGATATGTCAATATAGAAGCACGACCTCTGAGTTCACATTCTCAACTCTGGACATTTGCCTCTCTATTCTTCCTTTGGCACTGGAAGTGGTAAATATAATATCTCTTGTACCACTTCTAGTTGAATGAGAGAATATGGTGAACACCACATATATACTAATGTCGACAGCCTTTGGTCGCCTGTAAGGCCAGCCTTGCAATGAAAGTGGTGAGATCAAATAGGAAAAGATGGGATGGAAAAGTGAAAGGTTTAGGCAGATGAATAAAGGATAGAAAACCTATTTTGGATAGAATTCAGATTAAGAGCTCATGAAAAAATTGATTCGCTGTGAAATTTGCAAGGAAGCGAGAAAGAATTGCTGGAAGTTTCAGTAAGAAAGAAAGAGAGTAGGGCGAGAAGTGAAACAAGGGGAAAAAGATTCCAGAACAACTTACTAATGGCCTTTGGGTCTAACGGCACTTCCACCTCCCATAAGTATGATACAATGACATCAAAGAAGAGTTGTGGGTCAAAGCATAGTGTCAATTTTAGTTTATTAGATCAGTACTATCTAATTCATTTGACATTTGGCTGTTGATTAAGTTTCCAGGGTTAGGGGTGATTTGGTAGTTTCCTTTTCTTCTTCTTCTTCTTTTTTATTTTTTATTTTTTTTATTTTTTAATTTTAGGTAGTGCAATTCATTAATAAACACAAAAGGGGCACAACCCTAGTACACAAGAGAAAACCCCCTAGTGATGTATAGAAGACCAGAAATCCACAAATTCAGAAATGTTAGAAAAGTATGAGAAATGATGCACCCTTGTCCATATATAAAGGATTTTGACCAAGATGTTCTTGAGTTCTTCCACCGCCATCTCATGATCTTCAAAATGTTTTGGTAGTTTCTGTAAATGCAGGAAGTGGGTGTATTTGCGGGCAGGAATCTTAATTGTAGTAGTATGTAGTCTTATTTAGTTAATGGGCCTTCTCTTGCTACTTCCTCAACAATGTTCTTTTTGTATCCATATCTTCTTGTAGCCACAAACAAACCTCCTTACAGCCTCTACTCGACCTTGCTTAGGTTTCTATCAGCCCCAACATCCTATTCATGAAACCCTAACCCATCAAGAAGCAACTAAAGATCATAAAATAACCCCCAAATTACTGTTTGGTCCATTTTTTTTTTTTTTTTTTTTTTTTTTTTTTTTTTTTTTTTCCGTTTTGGTGAATGGAAATCTGTTCGGTTTCTTTGGTAGCTCCCGTGGTTTGAAAGAGGGACATCCTTTGTCGCATTTTCTCTTTGTTATTGTTATGGAGGCCTTAAGTAGCATGCTTTCTGCAACTGTTAATGGGGGTTTTCTCTGAAGTTTTTCTATGGGGCCTAGGCACTCTGGTGTGGTTAACATTTCACACCTATTGTTTGCGGATGACACTAAGTTTTTTATGGGGACAAGCCTGACCATCTTTGCTATTTGAGTGCTTTATTTTTATGCTTCAAAATTGTCTCCAGTTTGAGGATTAATTTGGCCAAGTCGAAATTGGTCCCTGTGGGTAATGTTGATAATGTGGATGGATTGGCTGGTATTTTTGGCTGTGGGGTTTCTTCTTTGCCTTTTGAGTATCTTGGTTTTTTGTTGGGGGGCTCCTATAAGCCCGAGTCTATATGGAACGATGCTATTAAAAAGATAGAGCATTGGTTGGCTAGTAGGAAAATGATGTATTTGTCTAAGGGTGGTAGAGTTACCTTTATTAAGAGCACACTTTCCAAACTTTCCGATTTGCATGTGTATTTCACTTCCATCTTCCCTCTCCCTATGGGTGTTACAAACTGCATAGAGAAGCTTCATAAAAAATTTCTTTTGGGGTGGGCTAAGCAAATAATTCAAATTTCACTAGGTAAGTTGGTCCAAGGTTTGTTGTTTGATTTCTGAGGGAGGGTTGGGGGTTTGTAATTTGTTGATATTCAATGGTGCTCTTTTAGGGAGGGTTGGGTTTGTTGTGTGTTCTTTGAGGGTTTGGGTTGGGGTGTTTTTGTTCTTGTAAGCTCTGGCTCTCGTGGGATGGTGTTGGTGGGTTTCTTTCTTTTTTTTTTGGGCTGTTTTTTTTTTTATTTCAAGCATTGCGTTTTCTCTTGTATACTGCCGGTGTACTAAGGGGCGCCTGACGCTTTTAATAAAGTCAGTTTATTACTTATCAAAAAAATTGTGCTCTTTTAAGCAAATGGCTATGACGCTATGCGAGTGAAAAAGAGGTTTGGTGGAGAGTTGTGGACTCTAAATTTGGCAGTTTGTGGGGTGGGTGGTGTTCTAATGATCCTCTTGGGTCGTATGGAGTAGGGTTTGAGCGGTTGGAGGAACTTTTCAAGTCATACCAGATTTGAGGTAGGAGATGGCTCCAAGGTTAGATTCTGACATGATCTTTGATGTGGGGACAAGGCCCTAAAGAAAGCATTTCCATTGATTGTGCGAAGGATGCTTTCGTAGCGGCTCACTTGAGCTTTCTGGTGGCTCCAATAAGTGGAACGTAAGCTTTGCTAGAGTGGCTTATGGTTGAGAGGTGGATGTCTTTGCCTCTTTCTTCAATCTATTGTATTTAGTAAGAGTGAGACGGGAAGGTGAAGACAAGCTTTGGTGGGCCCCTTCCAAAAGAGGGTTGTTCGATGTGAGATCATTCTACAGTGTCTTTGTTTGTAATGATGGTATTCTTTTTCCTTGAAAGAGTTTCTGGTGGACTAAGTTTCATTTGAGAGCAATTTTCTTACTTGTTCGGCGGCCATTGGAAAATTCTTACTATGGACAATCTTAGAAAGCGGCATATCATTGTGGTCGATAGGTGATATATGTGTAAGAGGATGGGGAGTCCGTAGACTATCTTCTTCTTCATTGCAAGGTTGTTTGTGCCTTAAAGTTTTTTTTTTTTTTTTTTTTTTTTTTTTTTTTTTTTTTTCCTACTCGCTTTGGACTATCTTGGATTGTGCCTAGACGAGTAGTTAAGTTGTTTGCTTGTTGGTGGACTGTTGGTAGTACTCGGAGTGTTTCTGTGTGGAAGATGGTGCATTTTTACCTTTTGTGGTGTCTTTGGAGGGAAAGAAATAATATAAGTTTTGAAGATTGCTAGAGGATGTTGGTGGAGGTTAAGTCTTTTTTCTTCAATACTCTGTCTTTGGACAACTGCATTTGTATCTCCTTTGCTGCTTAGTTTTTTTTTTTTTTTTTTTTTTGTCGATAACCTTCACTGCTTAGTTTTTATGATTTACTTGTTCTTTTTTCTCATTCTAATGAAGTGTTTCTTTTTTATACTTCTCGTGTACTTAAGTGCGCTTTACGCTTTTAATAACATCTCGATTATATATATATATAAGAATATGGCATCCATTCTTACTGCTGCTGGGTCAAGTCCTTGAATTTTGTTACAGCTTGAAGGTAGGTTGGAGAGTGGCCTATGGGCTGTGCACAAGTTGTGATTAACCACTCCATAATAAAACTTTTACGACTGGGAAATTATCCATGCAAAAGGGATTATTACTGTCCATAAAGTTACCTTCTTTATCATCGTGATCTGTACAGTATATGGTACCTGTGATTTTGGACTTGTGCTTCTGATTTTCAAAAAAATTTAATCTTTGATTAATTAGGCAGTGTAAGGCTGGGAAGATCTATCAAAATGTTTGTAGTAGTTGCTGCTTGGTCTGATTTTTGCGCATTGTGGTTTGTTGATTCTCCTCTTTAGGCACAACCACATGTCCTATCTTCTGACGCAAAGGATGCGGCTGCTGACATTGATAGTCGACTGCAGCTAGGATCTAAGCTCAGTGATATTGTCCGCAACAAGGAGGATTTACTTGCACTGTCGAATCTGTATAAGAACGAAGGCTACATTTTGGCTGAGCACAAAGGTCAATTCTGTGTAAGTCAACTGTCCCCTTGATTTTCGAATCTCTATTTCTTTAATTTCTTTCTCCTACTTTTTTGTCTACTGGTCGTGACACTGATAATTCTAGAATCGAAATGAGTAAACTTCCAATAGGATAATAAAATTCAAGAGATAACTCAGAAGTAGTAAAGCAGAAGAAAAAAATCTGATATGGATAGATTTTGGAATGACAATAGATGCCATCATGAAAACTCAATATATTCTTTGTAAACTCTGTTTGTTTGTTTGTTTGTTTGTTTCTTTTAGTTGTTTAAGAAAGAAAAAAAGAGGCGACAAACTAATTATACCTTTTCTTTTGGGGCTGTAATTGAAATATTTGGCGTGGGTCAGGTTGTGCTTAAAGAAAGTTCTTCACCCCATGACATGCTAAAGGCACTGTTCCAAGTCAACTACTTGTATTGGTTGGAGAAAAATGTGGGATTGGAAGAAAGAAGTGCTTCTAATGACTGCAGAAATGGGGGGAGGCTGCAAATATCTCTAGAGTATGTGGAGAGGGAATTCAACCATGTTAAAACTGATGGGGATTCACTGGGTTGGGTCATGGATGGGCTTATTGCAAGGCCTTTGCCAAACAGGATTCGCCTGGAGCATGTGGTGGCTTCTTCGATTGCTTCTTGATAGTTGATATGTCTGGTGGGTGATGATTTCCAGGAAAATGGGAAAAGAAATCATTTCGACAGGTCATTTTTTGCTGCAAAGTTTACACTGTACAGGTTCTCAGGAATTTTTTTGCAAAGCCTTGAAATCGATCACGGGATGCTACTAGGAAATAAGGTGTATTCGATCAACAAATAGGTTTTTCTGTCAAATTTTAATTCAACCTTTAATAGAAAACTTGTTACCGGTCATATTATCGACCGCATATTAATGAAAACGTGACGCATGTGTTCAGATACACCTTAGCTTGCCATATAGGCAATTACGCCAAATAATAGATTTTTGTTTTTTTGTTTTTTTTTTTTAAAATGGTGTAGATACACCCACTGCCACCCTCCACGCCACAGAGGGAGGCAGTAGAGGGTGGCTCTGCGCCTCCGCCTCCATAGAGTGGTGTAATTGCCTACGTGGCAGGCTGATGTTTGTCTTGATACAAGTGTGATGTTTTCATTAGTCTAACGTGGAGAATGTGATAGGTGGTAAGTTTTTCATTGAAAACTGGATTGAACAAAACTCATGAGCTTTTGAGACAATATACTTTATTTTATGATGAAACTGAAACTTAATCCAAATTTAGAGTAGCAGGCAGGCAAACTGGTCTGTAAACATGATGCATTGCCGTGTTCTGTTAATTTCTGATAGACTGTAGGAAATTTTCTGGAGGAAAGAATCTTTTTATTTATTTATATTTTTTATTAGTAATCTTGCTGGTGATTCATAATTCTAAGAACTTTATATTCAAAATTATTATTATTATTATTATTATTATTATTTTTTTTTGGCCCTATATGCTTTATATCAAAATCAACGTAGCTCTCACATATTGAGGATTCTTTTAGTCTGATAATCAGTTTGTTTATGGATATCATGAAGTCTTAACCATGTTTACTTTTGAAACATTATTAGTCCTCAAGGCTTTAATTCGTGTCCACGATTTAATTCTTGATCCTGTTGATTAATAGGAAATTTTACGAGCTAATAATACTAGTCATATTTATTCATTTTTTAACTATTGATAATTATTGCTTTTTAGTCTCTTTTATTTTTATTTTTTATTCCATCAATAACCATTTATCGCGCTTTATTTATAACCAGAGACCATGAGGAAACTATTGTTCAAAGAAGAAGAAACAGAGACTTTTATTCTTGTTGATACATACATAGACCACATTCCTTAGTACAAATTAAGAAATGAGTTTTAGCCCAAAGTAATTTTTTTTTTTCCTCCCTATAAGGAGTTTTTTCTTTTCCCTATTCAATGCGGGGAAAAGGAGAAAAGGAGAAATTACAAGTAAATAAAAAAAATTAAGCCAATAGAGCTATCTTTAGAACAGTTAAGAATGTGTGAAATAAATAACCTGGCCGACCCTATAAGTGGATTAAGTACTGATGAGCCTTGCCTAAAAATAATCTTAATTCAAATATTTTGTATGATTCTTTCAATTTTTGGATTGATCTTATTCAAGAAATAATCTTCAAATCTTATGCTTGATTTTCTCTTGCATCAATCTCACCATATTGGAAAGAATCCATCCTCAAATTCAAATCAACTTTTCCTCAATCTTTTGGATGTCTAATCAATTTATTTCATTCTATACTGCTCGACACCAAAGCAACTTGATATCAGAAGAAAGACAATTTGCAACCCATCGCAACATGACTTTCAATAATAGATTTGAAATTACTCGCACCAACTTGAGATGAAATAATCTTCACAAGCTCGTGATTGATTGTCATAAATTCAACTCACCCTAATTTTTTTTCAAAAAATTTCAATTTTTTCTTGACCATGAAAAGTCAAAATTTCTTTCAACATGTTAAAACAAACGTCAAGATTTTCTTTATGAAAATTTGATAGAAAATTTTCAATCCCAAAAAAATCAACATAATTAATTTTCTGAAGACTCTATTGAGATATTTCATTCTTTGGAATTTCATGAAACACATGATTATCCATTTTTTGTTCAACCTCTTGACCATATATATGACAAAAAACTTACCTCTATAAGATCTTCATCATTAATATATGTATCATAAATTGGTGGAGAATATCAATCTACAAAACATTGAGAAGGATCTTAAATGTCTTTTTCATGTCGAAACCATTTATGAACAAACTCTTTATCTCGATCACACTGTTCCTGAACCAGAATAGGATTGTGACACCGGTTTTCAAAATTGGATTTTGAATCGCGATCACGATACATCTCATGTTTTGCACCGTTAGGCGCTGGGTTAACTCCACAACCTGCCTATACAAGTCTTCAATCATCACGTCTTGTACTGTGTTCATCGTAGGAGACTTTTTCATTCGGAACTTGTCCATGCCAACTACCCATGACCACCGGCCATGAAAATTGATGAAAATTCATCCCAAGAATATGCTTAAGCTTTGATACCAACTGATGCGGGACAGAACTAAAATTGTTCTAATAGCGTATGATAACAACAAAAATTATGAATTGAAGATAGAAAAGGGAATTCAGGAAGAGAGAAAATAACAAATAGAGAAGAGAAAACTGCTAATTGCCCCAAATAAGCAAACAGAGAAAAAACTCTGAAAGACTTAAAATTTAATTGATACTTCAAAACTTTTTTCCAAAATAATACAGACATGTCTTTATATAGGCAAAGTTGAGTATTTTACAAGCATAATACTTGGAGAAAAGGAAAGAAATAAAAATGCAAAACATAACCGTAAACTTGGAGACAAAGTAAAATTCTTGTACAAAATGTAAAATATATTATTATAAAAATAATTTTCAAATATTTTGTATGATTCTTTCAATTCTAGGATTGATCTTATTCAAGAAACAATTTTTAAATCTAATGCCTGATTTTTTTCTGCATCACAGACTATCTCCGGTCCCCCGGGACAGCAAGATTCTAGTAACCATTTTCATTATTTTGTATGTGAATATTGTGTGTGTGAGAGAGAGAGAGAACACAGGTTTGGGCATATATACATACATGGATGTGATTGTGTGCTCATGTATGTATGAGATCTAGAGAGAGAGAGAGAGAGAGAGGGAGAGTGCACAGGTTTGGGCATAAACATACTTGTACGAATCCTTGACAAGTTGTGTGTGTGAGAGAGAAAGAGAGAGTATGCATAATTGCATAGGAAGTATACCACACAGAGAGAGAGAGAGAGAGAGAGAGAGAGAGAGAGAGAGAGAGAGTATGATCGGCCATGAACTAATATTTATGGGTAACTTCTGAGAGAGGACGCGCGCAATGTATCTTTATTGCATCCAGACAACCTTCGAACGACTTGAACTTGAAACTAGAACTGAGGTAGATCCGACAGTGAGGAGCCCACTTCATATAACATGGTAGATCAAAGTATTTAACCGCCATGTCTTGTTGAGGCGAAAGTGGTGATGGAGAAGGAGAAGGATAGGGAGGGAAAACATCATTGGCATGCACTCCAACTGTAACAAGCATAATCAACATCTTCACAAGAACAACTCTCCTTATGCCAATTACATCCATAGCTGCCGGCCCCTTACTCTCTAGATATTTGATTCTTTGTTTTTGGAACTTTACCATGCACCAACCAATAATTTATAGGGTCTAAATCATTCTATAAAAGAGAAATATTACGCTTTTCAAAACTTGGTTCTCAAGTGATGTGTCATCATCCCATAAGATTTATTGGTTTTAAAAATGTGTTACCGTCTTATGAAATTGTAACGCATTATTTGAAAACCAACTTTTTGAAGTAAAAATTTGAGAAGTATAACATTTCTCATAATTAAATATCTTTAGTTCCTCTTACTTTCGAGATACTTCGATCTTTGTTATTATTAATTATTTTTTTTTTTCAAAGGATTTTTCTTTTTTTTTTGATTCAATTTAATAAAGAACTAGTTATATATATGGATGGTTACATTGAGTTATGTATGGTTAAAAATGATGTCTCTTGATGAGGGTCATCGATCGGTTTTCACAATATAAATATATATTGACTTCTAATAATTCTTTTTGCACTTGTTAAGGTGATAATTTGAAGGAAAAACGTTTGATTCAAGCAAATAACAATGTATGTGATTGTTGGTATGATTGGCGATTTCTTGTTATCAAAATTATTTTTTGTTTAAAAACATGTGTCTTCATGAGGGTTGACGTACGGTTTTTGCAAGAATGGGGTGAATAGGTGTATTCCAGCAAATACAACAATTTTAAAAAATGCAACCACTCAACAATCAATGCAATAAACAAATCAAATGTACCAATTTTGGTGACGAAGTGAAACTCGATCTTAAATAAATTATTTAAAATTAAAATCATTTCAGGACAACCAAACCTTGAAAACTAATTTACCATAGAAGATTAATTGTACAATCAGTTCATACTCACTAAACCTTTGCAATAAACACCTGACTTGTACCCAACCTCAGTAGTTTCAGAACTCTCGTCAATCTTTTATTTCGTCTCCTTTGCAACATGGAACTCCGGTGGCTTGAACGTTTCAGAACATGTGTGGGACTATAAACTCTAAGAGAAACAGACAATTGAAGGTGACTATAAACTCTAAGAGAAACAGACAATTGAAGGTATAGGCACACTACAAAAAACTCTACAATTGGCCGCGTGTCTACAGTACCTGTTACTGTAGACACGCGTCCAATTAGTCACGTGTATACAGTACACGTGGCTAGAAGTATGCGCATCACAGTTGGCCGCGTGTATTTTTACACGCGGCCAACTATTTTTTACACGCGGCCAATTGGCCGCGTGTATTTTTTACACGCGTCCAGTTGGCCGCGTGTATTTAATACACGTGGCCAATTGTTTTTATTAAATATATATTAATAAAAACAAATTTTATTAAGTTTTGTATATGGCCACGTGTATTAAATACACGTGGCTAATTGTTTTTATTAAATATATATTAATAAAAGTAAATTTTATTATGTATATATACGTATAAGATAACTGGCCGCGTGGCCTAAAGCCACGCGGCCAGAATTTGTGAAGATAGCAGTGGCGCGCGGGCATTGTCCCGCGCGCCATTGCACAGTAGTTTCAAATGAAAAAAAAAATAATTCGTTAAATACATGCATATTCTGATGTTCTCTCTCTCTGTACCGCTCTCTCTCTCTCCTCTGTATCTCTATGTCTCTCGCTCTCTCTCTCTCTCTCTCTCCTCTGTATCCGGTTGATACGTATCGCTCTCTCTCTCTCTCTCTCTCTCTATCTCTATCTCTCTCTCTCTCTCTCGCTCTCTCTCTCTCTCTCTCTCTCTCACGGTGTGTTCTCTCTGTACCGCTCTCTCTCTCTCTTCTCTGTATCGCTCTCTCTCTCTCTGTCTCTCGCTCTCTCTCTCCTCTGTATCGCTCTCTCTCTCTCTCTCTCTCTCTCTCACGGTGTGTTCTCTCTCTCTGTATCTCTGTCTCTCTCTGTATCTCTCTCTCTCGCTCTCTCTCTCTCTCTCTGTCTCTCTGTCTCTCTCTCTGTCTCTCTCTGTCTCTCTCTCTCTCTGTATCTCTCTCTCTCCCTACTGAACTTGCTCGTACGTGTTTTCCTCTTCAATTTTTTTTTTTTTTTTTTTTTTTTTTTTTTTTTTTTTTTTTCAGTTATTATATTTTTTTCCTCTAAAAGTAAAGAATTAAATTAAAAATACAATCAATTATTTAAAAAATAATTAAATACAGATTTAAATTAAATAAAAAATTATTTTTTATTTTTAAAAAAACATATTGCCACGTGTATAATAATACACGCGGCCAACTGTTGGCCGCGCGTATTTTAATACACGCGGCCAATTGGCCGTGCGTATTTTAATACACGCTGCTAATTGGCCGCGCGTATTAAAATACATGCGGCCAATTGTGCAGTTAGTGTCAACCGGACCCACCGCGTGTATTTACGTGGCCACTTGCACGTGGCCAACAGTTCGCCACGTGTACAGTGACCGTACACGTGGCGAACTGCAAGTGGCGAAAAACAATTTTTTTTGTAGTGGCACATGAAAAGGCCTCTCTTCGCTCACAAAATAATAGCCTCCAGGTCTATAAAAATGGTGCCTCCGCTATTTACCAAATATTAGTAGTGACCCCCAACATGTGGCCGCTAATAGTCATTTGCGTCCGACTATTACCAACGACTGCATTAGCGGCGACATGACCCCGCTAATGAGCAAGTTTTTTGTATTGGATGGACGGATGGTGTGGAAATCGAAGATTTCTAACCCCGAGACTCATAGATAGTAGGAATGAAAGAATACTGATGAGTGAGATCGGAAGACTTTGCCATGCAGCTAATAATTCTTCTTGCAGTTGTAGCATGTTTCCACATGGACTTAATTCAATTTTCTCCATATATGAAAATTTTTTTTAAAAAAAATCTGTAAAATTCTTATGATAAAATGTATAATAATTCAATCGTGTGCGAAACTCTTTTCCCATTTATATATATGGTTTTTTTCTACTATATATATCGAAGTTTTTACAACCAAGTTGAAGAAATAAACATTAATTTTTTTTTCATTAAGAAAGTTTTTGGGCGTCATTCTTAAATTTCTCGATCTGTTTGGTCTTATCATTTGATCTTACTTAATTACATATTTATTAGGAAAATTAAAGTTCGGTTGCTACAGAAAAGGTAGCGCTTTTGCCAATTATATTTCATGCACTCCTAGTTGACATTTGCAAAATTATAAAATCTACCTCACATCAATGGCTATGATTATGATTATGGTTTCAGATTTGATTGGTAATATTTAAACTCGTAAATTAATTAAATCATCACCGGAATTATACAAAAAATTTAGTAATATATAGAACCCTTTACATCGTAAATACATGCATGCTGTCTTGTAGACAATATACAAATGATCGATAACAATCTTTTTATCACTTATATAATCCTAGTTATCACAGTACATATATTGTGATATCCTATGGATTTGGATTGCAAACAGATTATGTTGCATGTTCTGAATATCACATCGATTGTCTATTAATTAAGTCAGTCTAGGTTACATAAGTGATAAAGGAGAGGTTTTTTTTTTTTTTTTTTTTTTTTTTTTTTTTTATCAAAAAAAAAAATTAAATAAGGAAATGGTTACAAGAGAGGATATTTTCCACTTCTAATCTGGATGGAAGAAAGAGTGGATGATCTTAAAAACGAAAATGTGGTGGGCTCCCCCAACAATAGACCCAACACAAACTATAACAACGCGGAAATAATTACAAAAGATAGGAAATGAGTCAAATAAGTGATCTGATCATCTCAATAGGCCGCACAAGGTGGTTATAAAAGCAAAAGGGGCACAAAGATCGAAGGGCGAACCTATCTGAACCCCCACTTGGGACCAGTAACAACTCCCAAAAAGAGGTTGAAGCTGAAAATGTACTGTCGTTGTAATTCCAAGAAGGGACAGTAAAGAGAGGTACCATCACAGATCTAGTTACAAAAGTCTCCACTAATTGTTTTGACCACATATAATCAAGGAGACAGAAACCCAAACAACAAAAAACACAGAAAATTACAAAAAAAAAAAAAAAAAACATGAAAAATAAGAAAACACCAAAAAATAGCTGTAGCGGCGAATGAGCGAGGAGGAGTCGAGATTCGACAAAACCACGCGTTGGAGTTGAGGAACCACGCACAGGCGCGTGATGGCCACACACCGGCGCGTGGAGGGCAAATGGTGGAGCTAGGACGGCGGCAAGAAGCGGGAAGGCTCAGGTGCATGGAGGATTACAGATCTGATTTTGAAAAAACCAAAACCATAAACTTCCACAAACCCAAGAATCAGCTGGTGAGGAGCGAAGAGAAGATGGAGAGTAGGATGGCGGCGTGCAAGGAGCCCGAGGCGGCGGCGGGAGCTAAGCTCCTGAGGTGTTGTTAAGCAGAGCTTTAATTGTACGTAGCCAGTACTTTCTGCGTATAGTATCACTTAGAGATATGAATAATAGGTATTTGGATCATAACAAATAATGTCAAAGAAAAGCTAATAACTTCATGTGCATGCCTCGAGAGCATTGCAAGATCAAAACAAAAGTTCTATTGACTAGACATTAACAATTCGAGCAGATAAGATTTTACTTTTTGGAAAAACTACATTTAAACTCCCCAAATTACCAATCGTTTTTGTAGCCCTCTAAACTACCGACTATCGCATTATGGCCCCCCAAACTACCAAATAGTGCCAAAAGGACCCATTTTGTCGAAATATTCCTATAATACCCTTGCCACGTGCCATACATTAAATTAAAAAAAATTAAAATTAAATTCAAAGAATAAAAAATATTAAAAATACTAAAAAAAAATAGTTAAAAAGAATGAAAAAAAATGAGGGGCGGCTCGAGCCACCTGCATGGTTGGTCTCCCCCAAAGAGTAAAATGGGGGTGGTCGAAATCACTCCCAAGAGCCTTGGGCCCATTTGGCCTAGGGGTGGTTCAGCCACCTCCAAGGGCCAAACCCTCAACATTTTTTTTTTTTTTTTTTTTTTCTCTTTGGTTTTGTGGGGTGGCTGAACCACACCCATGAGCTACGGGGGGTGTTTTGGCCACCCCCAGACCGGCCATGGGGGTGGCTCAACCACCCCCTTGGCCAAAATGGGGGGTGGCCGACCACCTCCATTGGCCAAAATTTGGCCCTTCCTAATTTTTTTTTTAATATATATTAAATTGTTTTAATTTTTATTATTTTTAAATTGAATATATGACACGTAACAAGAGTATTATAAGAATATTTCAACAAAGGGGATATTTTTGGCTCTATTTTGTAGTTTGGGGGCTATAGTGCGAGAGTTAGTAGCTTAGGGGGCTAGTTCAAAAATGACTGGTAGTTTGGAGGGCTTAAATGTAGTTTTCTCTTAATTTTTTCTATATATATATATATATATATATATATATATATAGACCAACAAAGGGGAAGGGGGGAAGGGGGAAGGGGGAAGGGAGATTTGAACCAGTGACTTTCGCTCCATGAGGCGTGGTCTCGAACTAGTGACCTCCGCTTAAAGATTTAGATTTTTGAGGTTTTTATATAAGTTAAATGATTATAAGAAGTTCTAACTGTGACTAGTCATTATGAGATATCATACATATATAACTAATGTGTGCTTAGATCCTTGCATAATATAACATATGAAGCAATTACGTACTATATTGGACTTTTGGACAATAGGCATGTCTTTAGGAAAGACTGTTGTGACACCTCCGAAATTAATATAATTAGTAATTAACTTGGAGTGTCACCATAATTTGATCCCCAACCATATCTAGTAGGTAAATAAGCTGAAGCGATTACCTGATTTACTTCTCAAGATCAAAATACAAAACAAAGAAAATATATGAATTTTCTATTAATCTATTAACATTAATCATTAAAACTAGTTTACTAAGCCTTAAGATACAAGCACATAAGAAAACAGCAAGCTGGAACTTTACCTAAATTACTAATTACCATGAGCAACATGCAAATCTTGCACTGAGTCCTTAAGTAATAACCAAATCAATATCATTATGCCAAACAGTTGCATCTGCCTTGATGTCCTTCTTACTCAAACCTAGCTGGCGTCTCTGCAAAACATATATGTTTTACAGGTGAAAAAAAATAAAGTGTAAGTCCATGACTTAGTGAGTAGATCACATGTGAAACACATTTATGTAGTGAACCCAATAATTTTGAACGATAAGAGTGAAATCAAACATGTAAAAAATCATGATGATGCATAAGTATATATATATATACATAAAACATAGGTCATAACTCCCCTCGCTATGGTCTTTTTGTGCCATTTTTGTCCAGGATAAGATTTGTGCGTCCTGAAGGACATTTGGTACAACTCCAATGCTTCGAGCAAGGTACATGGCCAGCTACCACTAGTCACCCAACCGAGTCCTATCTTAGGTGATCCACACAACTAGTGATGTTGCATGGTATGACCACTATCTGAGGATGGTTGCGCCAGTCACGATAACTTCTGAATCCAAGGTAGAAAGTAACACACACAACTAGGACGTAAAGTCAATTTGTATAGTCTAGTATGCACATGCCACATATTTCTTTCACAATAAATTACACAACATTAAACAAAAGTGACCACGTCACATTGGAACATTAAGAATTCATTTTCATGCTTGTAAATAGTATTGTGAGTCATATAATCATTCATTTTGCAAAAACATTAGCTTTAATTAGAAACTCAGTGTTCACAACATCAAATTACAAATTATTTTAAGATTGTATTAAATATGCATGCTTGATATAAAAAATAGACATGCTTGAAAATGTCGGTAAGTAGTATCACGTGAGTTTTACTCACCTTAGTCGTATGAGTCTTCTTAGTAAACCTTCTTGAACACTAACTCCTTTGTCTACGAAATATCCTATCCTTAGAAGCGTCTACTAGGCTAAAACCCTAACCCTAGTCCTCAAAATAGCCAAAATCCACCTCTAGACTAGAAAGTGGATTTTGGCTATTTTGAGGAGGGGGAGGGTGTGATTGATCACCCTTGTTTGATCACATTCTAGGGGTGATCAATCACTACTACTCGAGGGTGATCAACCACTATACTGTTCATCATCTTCAATCTCAATTTAACACCTAAAGTACACACCTTTTTTGCATTAGAACCACAAAGTCACCAACTTTTAGTGGACAATCCTGATCCACCCTTTACAGAGCCTAAAGCTTGGATTTAAATCTATTTGGTTTTTCTTTAAAAAGCTTAAACCTTTCTCTGGATCCCATGATTAGAACACTCAAAACGAACCCAACACACACACACACACAAACATGCACACACAACCGATTACGACAAAGACAGTGAATAATAAGAGATTACAAGACTAAATCAAGGATTCTATCCTCGTGAGGCATTGATCTCCCAAAATACACTTCAAAGCTAGCTACCATTTCTCTCTCTCTCTCTCTCTCTCTCTCTCTCTCTCTCTCTCTCTCTCTCTCTCTCTCTCTCTCTGTGGTAGCTCTAGTAGACCAAATAGTTATAGTTGCTAGGGTCGCCGCGTCTGCATATTTTGGATGTATTCAAATTGCATTCTGACTAACCTTGATCGATCACCAAAAAGGATTGTGATCGATCACACATGGGTTTCCTGGCCCTTGTGATCGATTAGGACTGTTGGGGTGATCCATCACACAAGGGTGATCGATCACTCTGGCCCAAAAATGGCACAAATGTAAAATCAGGCCAATTTTTCCTATTTTTCAGGCCAAAAATTGTTCCTCTATATGACAACAACCCTTAAGTCTTAATTAAAGATTTCTTAACCCTAATTTAGACCGGGGTGAATTAAAACTATAATATACTTTACTTTACCATGAGAGAGAGAGAGAGAGAGAGAGAGAGAGAGAGAGAGAGAGAGAGAGAGCTTTATACCAGATCCAAACTTGTTGCTTATTAATTCTCCATCTAATGATAGTAAACATCTCAGGAATGATGGCTACAATGCATCTTCACTGCATGTATACAATGATTGTAGGTATTATGCATGGGTTCTGCGAATACCTTATAACTTCGGAATATTATACAGTGAGGAGCCCAAAGCCAAAAGCAATGAATATCAAATATGATATCTTGTTGAGGGCTAGAGTGATGACTATTCAAAACAGGGGAGGGTGGGAGAGAGGGAGGGAAAGTGAACTCGTTGGCATTTAATACAATTAGAAAGAGCATAAGCAACATCATTATCGTCGCCAAAAATCTTCTAAAGCTACTGCCACCCATAGCTTTGCCTTACTCTATCTTGGATTTTGTTATTTGATTGTTGAAGATAAACTAATGATTTTATAGGGAGTAAACCCTTTCTCATACATGAGTACGTTTTTGGAGAATCTTATAATAAGATATTTTAGTCTAAATCTTAGTTCATTTTTGCGAAAACATTCTTATATGAACCGAAAAGTTTTCTTGGATTTTGTTATTTGATTGTTAAAGATAAACTAATGATTTTATAAGGAGTAAACCTTTTCTCATACATGAGTGCGTTTTTGGAGAATCTTATAATAAGATATTTTAGTCTAAATCTTAGTTTATTTTTGCGAAAACATTCTTATATGAACCGAAAAGTTTTCTTGGATTTTGTTATTTGATTGTTGAAGATAAACTAATGATTTTATAGGGACTAAACCCTTTCTCATACATGAGTACGTTTTTGGAGAATCTTATAATAAGATATTTTAGTCTAAATCTTAGTTTATTTTTGCGAAAACATTCTTATATGAACCGAGAAGTTTTGATTCTAATGAAGAGCCCATTGACTTTTACAGGTCATGGTGTATCGAATAGGTGGAATACAACTATACTATAAAAATATAAAATTCACAAAATAGTAGTAAAATAAGAAGGTTATGTTTCTAAAAAGGGTCATTTCTTAAATTATAAATTGCATGTAGTTATCAAAATATAAGAGCACTCCCATCAGTCTATGTATATTGGTTCCCTTCTCTATGTTTAGGGAAAATATCATAAAAAACACCAAAAATTACCCTCCAATAGATACCCTAAATTTGCATTTTTTTGGTTGGGAAGCACTGTTGCTTCCCAACCCATTATTTTAATAAAAAAAAAAACGGCTCTCTCCTCTCTCCTTCCCCCCTTCTCGCTTCCGGAAGATGGGTCTACCGGAAACGATTTTCCAACCCCACAGCCAGATGACTGAGAAACTTGTTGCTATTTTCCTTCACTTTCTCACCAAACAAACAAATAACCACCTTAATCACACACACAAAATCCACAAAATCCAACTGCGAAAACAATTGGAAAAAAGAAAAGAAAAGAAAAAGAAAACCCAAATTCATGTCTTCCAAACAAAGCAATTAGAGTATAGATTCATTGGAGGAGAACTACCAAATCTTGTAGTCTTGTGGAACCACACCATGTAGTCCGACAATCCTTGTTGGAAAATCAGCTCTGCTTAATCGGAAATCGCATCTCCTTCGTCAACCCACCAGAAATTCGGTTCCTGTTTCGTAGGCGACGACCCAATGGAGATCCACCGGAGATTCAACGCCTCTGCTCTCCCTTTCGGCTTATCGGAGCGTCAACTATCGAGGATGGTGTGGGGGTTCTGCTTGGACTTGAGGAGGGAGAGTGTGGATTGTGTCTTCTGCTTGGAGGTGAGAGGAGTGGTGGAATTTGGGGAGAGGATTGAGGAGGCCGTGGAGGGTGAGGGAGGCGGAGGCGAGAGAGGAGGGATTTGGGGAAGTTTCTGGAGAAGACGAGAGAGAGTAAGAGAGAAAAAAAAAAAGAATAAAGAAATAAAATAAGAAAGAGAAAAAATAATAAAATAAGATAAAGAAATAGTATTTAATTGATATTGGAAAAATTAAGGGAATCTATTGTGGGATTTTTTTTATAGGGAAGCAAAAAGTAGTTTTGTTCCCTAAATATAGGGAAAATGGTTGGGAAACTGATGGGAGTGCTCTAACAATTGACGGTTGAATTGGTAAAACCCTGAATAGATTGCTTTTCGATTTGGTATTTGTATTGTTAGAATATCTCTTGCCAATAGAAAATGAAGTTCTTGAGAACTTTGATGTACTAAATTTTTCCGGTAGCTTTTTATTCTGTAAAATATTTGTTATAAGGATGAACTTCGTATTATTAAAAAGAGAAAAATGCAAGGAGGGCCAAATCTTTTAAGATGATGTAGAGCTTATTTATTGGAGATGATCAAAACAATTCATAAAAGGAAATGCTACGGATGCCAATGAATAAGCTACATATCATCTTGGTAAAATTGGTATCCGGCCATATCATTTCTCTTAAAAAGAAAAATCTAGGTTTTAACCCACACAATTTGTTGGTTGGAATAAGATCCTCTCTATTTCATGTCAATTAATAGAGATGAGCCATTTAATAATCTAAATTTTGTTTTATTGTATCTAACAGTGTGCATGATGCCATGTCATTTAGAAATTTTAAATGACGTGACAACATATTCATCATATCATAATATATACATCATTAAATATGTGTACAAAATAATTCTTTCTCCAAAATCATCTTTCATTATTTGCAAAGAGATCTAGAAGGAGAGAGAATTTTATAACAAATCCAAACTTGTTGCTTATAAACTCTGCACAATTAAGTATACAACATATGATAATAAAAATTTCAGGAATGAGCTCGGCAATACATCTTCGTTTGATGTATACAACGATCGTAGGAATCATGCTTAGGTTCTGCGTATACATTATAATTTCGAAATATTAAACAAAGAGGAGCCCAAAGCCAAAAACACTGAGTATATTTATCAAACATGATATCTTGCTGATGATCAGGGGTAGAGAGAAGGCTAGTCAAAAGAGGAGAGAGAGAGAAAGCGTTATCGGCAATTAGAAATAGCATAAGCAACATCATTATCGTCACCAAAAATCTTCTAAAGCTAATGCCACCCATAGCTTTGCCCTAGTACTCTCTCTTGGATTTTGTTATTTGATTGTTGAAGATAAACTGATGATTTATAGAGAGTAAATCCTTTCTCATACATGGGTTTTTGAAGAATCTTAAAATAAAGATATTTTAGTCTAAATATTAGTTTATTTTTGTGAAAACATTTTTATATAAACCAGTAAGTCTTGATTTTAATTAAGAGCCTTTTAACTTTTGGCAAACTATAGATTGAAGTACCTATTCGAGGTGCTTGGAATAAATACTAAATAGGTGGAATACAACTACACAATAAAAATATAAAATTAACAAAATAGTAGTAAATTAAGAGGGGTATGTTTCTTCAAAGAGACATTTCTTAAATTATAAATTGTAGTTATCAAAATATTCCAAGTTGATGGTTGAATTGGTAAAACTGCGAATCCATGGCTTTTTGGTTCGGTATTTATATTATACTAGATATACAATAACACTGTTGAGAACAGATTGAATAGTTTTTTTTTTTTTTTTTTTTTTGAAAAATCAAAAAAGCATCAACAAAACTGACTAGATGAACCGAATCAAATTGCTTATATTAGAAATCATAATTTGTTGTTATGGTGATTCAAACTTAGAACCTCAATAATTAGGGTTAATTAGTAAGCCTTAATCAGTGTCAATAAGAAATTAGGAACGGATAAAAAGGTAATTTTTTATTTTCTGTTTTGGCCGAACGTTTGACTAGGGCTACCGAACGTTCAATATCACAATACGCAGAGCATTCGAATCTTACGTCACGTACTTTCGAGGAGTTTGACGTATGTCACTCTTCAGACATAAGCTTTGTTTCAAAAGATACACCGAACGATTTAACCTAAAATCGCTGAGTAATATAGTACACCAAACGTTCGAGCTAAGCTTATAAATACCCCACCCTACTTCCCTTCGGCTCCCTTTCACTCTTTTTGGAAATATTATAAAATCTACCTCACACATCAATGGCAATGAAGATGTTTCCGATTTGATTGGTATTGTCACTGTAAATATCAAACTCGTAGATTAAATCATCACTAGAATTATACAAAAATAATTAGTAATAGAACCCTTTACATATATACTTCGTAAATACATGTAGACAATATACTTCTTAGCTTTTCAGATATAGGGAAATAGTACAAATGATTGATAACCTTAATTCTAGTATGTTATGACCTGGGAAATGGTAGTCACAAGTTTACCATATCTAAAATAATAATAATAATAATAATAAAAACACTTTTAGCTTTGATATACACCATTTATTTCAACCAATGAACGCATAGCATATAAATACGATATGTGTTAGAACAAGTGGCTCATATTCTTTTGGGCATAAAGAGTAATACGAGAGTACCAGTATAGTGGCATGTTGGACGCAATTAAGTTTATGTTGCCTAGGGACGACTAGGTTGTGGGGGTGCGGGGGTGTTGCCCAGCGGTACGGTACAGGGTATTTTAGGGTTTTTCATATCTGTCGTACAGTAGGGTTTCGTTATAAATATGTTATGCTGTAACCCTAAATCATTATTGAATATAGCTGCACTTATGTGGACGTAGACACATTGCCGAACCACGTTTATACGTGTCTTGATTTTTCTTGTTCTCTCTCTTTTCAATTCCATATTATTCATTATTATTATATACGGTAACAACAATATGTCTGAATTAGTAGTCATAATCAGCAACCCTTCCCTTCGAGATCATTTACAAAGTACTCCAAATGAACCTAATATATGTCTGATACAATACTTAGCATATGCTTGTGCTATACATGTTTCACACCTCATAATCCTAGTTATCGCAATATATTGTGATATCCTATGGATTTATTGAAAAGAGATTATGCTACATGTTCTTAATTTCACATTAATCGTCTATTAATTAAATCTAGGTTATATAAGTGAATAAGGAGAGCTTTAATTGTAACCAAAACATTCTTCGTATCGCGTAGACATATGAATACTATATATATATAACAAATTCACTATCTTTGTTGATAAAATCAATCAAATAGGAGTCATAAAAAATAATTAATATCAAAGAAAAGTTAATAACTTCTTGTGCATGCCTCGAGAGCATTGCAAGATCAAAACAAAAGTTCCATTGACTAGACATTGAGAATTCGAGCATACAAGATTCTGGTTTTTTTATTTGCTGTTTATATATATATGACCAACAAAGGGGAAGGGGGAGAGAAAATGGGATTTGAACCAGTGATCTTCACTTTATGAGGCATGATCTAGAACCAGTGACCTCTGCATAAAAATTTAGATTTTGGAGGTTTTTTATTGGCATGAACTGAGTTGAAAGCAAGCATGTGATAGAAGTTATATAAATGATTAAGTTCTAATTGTGACTAGTCATTATGAGATATCATACATATATAACTAATGTGTGCTTAGGTCCTTGCATAATATAACATACTAAGTAATTACTATATTACACACTTTTGGACAATAGGCATGTCTTTAGGAATGATTGTTGTAACACCTTTGAAACTAATATAATTAGTAATTAACTTGGAGTGTCACCATAATTTGATATAAGCGAAGAGATTACCTGATATACTTTTCAAGATCAGAATACAAAGCAACGAAAATATATGACTTTTCTATTAATCTATCAACATTAATCATTAAAACCAGAGCATTTACTAAGAACCATCACATTAAATGAAAACGTTATAGATTACTCATCATCACTATAGAGTAGATGTATACTAAGCCTTAATATACAAGAACATCTGAAAATACTAAGTTGGAACTTTACCTAAAGTACTAATTGCCATGAGCAGCCTGTGAAATCATGCAATGAGTCCTCAAGTGATAACCAAATCAATATCATTACGCCAAACAATCGCATCTGCCTTGATGTCCTTCTTATTCAAACTTAGCTAGCTTCTCTGTAAAATAGATATGTTTTACAGGTGGAAAAAATAAAGCATAAGTCTACGAGTTAGTAAGTAGATCACATGTAAAACACAATTATGTAGTGAACCCAATAATTTTGAACGATAAGAGTCAAATCACACATGCAGAATATCATGATGATGCACAAATACAATATATATACATCTATAACTGTTGTACCAAAAAGGGTACAAACCTAAGTGTAGGTTTTCGCAAGTAATAATTCTCGGTAAGTACGAGGTCGATCCACAAGGAATGATGAGAAACGAGATAATAGTTCTTATTATTATGCCGAAAAGAAAAAAAAAATAGAAATTTGTTTTTTTGGTTTCCACTAGAAAGTGGAGCAAATGAATAGAATTTAAATTAAAAAGCAAACTACAAAACTAAAATAAATAAATTGGCCTTGGAAGAAGTTATTGGATAATACTAGAGTTTCAAGGATCCACCTAGCATCATTTTACGTATTCATGAGACATATAATGATAACTCAATTAGGTAGAATCTCAATTCTCCCAATCGGAAAATATAGCAATAAAGCACTCTTAAAAATACAATAAACTGAATATGGTTTAATTAGAATTTGATTTTGATAGCATGACACAATAAATTAAACATCTATTATTAATTCGAATCATATCAAATCAAATAGAATAAGCATTTGATATAAACAAAAATAATAACAAATCAAAATAAATTTGCTATCATGAAACTTCTTTCAAATTCAAATTATCTCTGACATTTAATTATTAAACCACGAAGAACAACAAATAAAATGGTCTCACGAATATATAATACGAATACTAGGCTTCACGTCTAGCCCTAACTAGAGATTTAACCACTCATGTTTATGAAAATATAAATAACAAAACCAGTTGAAAGTCTCTAGAACTGCCGAAAAATTCTCCACGCTTGCCCCCCCTCCTTACAAAAGCAAAGCATGATATATATAGCCTAAGTAGTCTATAGGGTTCAGGGCCTCCACGTGCACTTAAGAAAAACCCGTGTCTTCTGCTTATGGAAAGAAATCAATTCACTCAAGAGAAAGGTGTTGCACTATGTACGGAAAATCTGTCTTCTTTGCTGCCAGGTATGGAAAATAAGTGTTGCTCCTTCTTGCACTGCCAGGTCACGTGTGTGACGACCCCCCCCTTTTTTTTTTGGTACAAAACATAAAACGAGTCATCACAGTGACACGACTACATGTTTCTCAACCAACATACGTACACGCTCCATATCATATACCTGATATTCAGAGTAATATCTAGCAGCAGAATAATTATAATACTAAAAATCATAACGGAAAGCACATCTAAAAATAACAGGTGGTCCATACAAAAGAGCCATATATTGCTTAAGGCTTACAACTACCCATTAATACAAAAGAATGGTTACACAAAAGAATATGTGACACCTACGTCACTAGCCATATACAAAATACCCCAAAAGAGTGAACTCCATAGTCCAACTCAATACGATTGTCGCGGAGTGCTTCAATTGTAGTATCCCAAATACGCAGGTACGGGGTCCTCCTCTAAGTTAGGTGTATCTGCAGTCACAGAAACATCATCTATACGATTATGGGGGTTTATCACATCCGTATAGGTGAAAGTATGAGTTCGCCATCTCAGTACATAATACCGAGACCTCAGTGATATTAAACTAACTGAGTTTCACAATGAATTAACTTTTCTTTTTTAGTCTTGCGTATACTATAACAGCTACCAATTTATAAGCTTTTGTTTGAAAACCCCCATAGCTGATATAACGAACATCGACTATCAGAAAACATTTAAAACATATTATGTAGTTGGACCTATACATAGAAGTTCCAATGGCTTGGAAGCAACTACGTACACACCCATCTACAATAATATTTTTATGTTGGTAGCTCAAATGCACAAAGATCTAACGTTATCAACTGTGATATCACCGTGCCTTTGGGCATTACAATTTCATGTCTATGACACATAATTGTCCATGTGGTTACTAGAGTAAAACTCTAATATCCAAGCACTTCTTACTGATGTACCACGGCAATCCATCTACCTACTCCCAAAACACACTGATATTCCAACCAATAGCGTCACATCCAAGTACTCCAAGCTTAAAACATGCCATTTTTCTTTTTAGTACGAGCATACTATCATCCCCCCAAAACGGGTAACACCGAATCCTAGGGCATTACAACTTCATGTCTATGGCACATAGTTGTCCATATATTTACTAGAGTAAAACTCTGATATCCAAGCACTTTTTACTGATGTACCACGACAATCCATCTACCTACTCCTAGGACATTGTATTACTCATACCCAAACAATAAAAATACACTTTAACGTCCAAGCTCAATGTTCTTAAATCATGCAACTAGACGGTAGCAATATACATAAGCTCTTTGCCATTAAAACTCTTAGGCATACTAATACGTCTAGCAAACTGCGCTTAGTAATTATGAAAACCACACACAATATAAATCATGCTATATATGCTATGCATGCTAATGTGCTACTGTTAAACTGGTGAACTGGGCTGCTGCTGGGTTACTGCTATATTACTGGTGGGTTACTGCATGCTTTGTGCTCTATGCTACATGCTCTATGCTCTGTGCTTGACCAATAAGTATTGCCTTATTGTATCATGCTGATAAATCATACTTTTTAAAGATTTTAATATTTCATCCAAAACATGCAACACACTATACTATATTCTGAAACTATCCTTGATATATTTGAACATACTCTAAAGTACTCAAATCATGCAAAACAGATATATTTAACATACAGTTGGTTTGGATTTACAAAACAATATATATATTTCTCAGTGAGTAGAATATCACCTGGCTGCATTGGACTCACGACTCGAACTCAACATTGGAAAACCCATTGAAGTCTCCAAGCCTCAAGAAAAACTAAACCCTAAATATATTTGGTCTCTAGCTCCTCCTTTCTTTTTCTTGAGGCTTAGCAGTCTATTTATAGGGAGCAAACAAACCCTAGTAGCCCTAGAAATCTAAAAAAAAATCGTATTTCAATCTCCTAATTAAATTTGGAAGCAATCATAGTACAAATCAGAATAGGATTCGTCCAAATTTGTGTTTTTATATTGCGGGACATTTTTGGCATAGCAGACGTTCGAATTAGGAAAATCATATTTAATGATTTGTAGTATTTTGAGTTAGCTTTCCAACGCCGCTAGTTTCACTTTAATCCGATTCTTGAGCAGAAAATTATGGCTAAAATACTATGACATGTGCAGAATCTAAAATTTAATCCGATCCGATTTTGACTCCAATTAGAAAAATTCCGATTTAATCCTTTCATTGACTTAGAAGCTGTTTGGTAAGCTGTGGAAAATGGAATGTTTTATTTGAATAGTAGTAATAAATGATTGATGTGATATAAAATTTGAGAATGTTTTATAGAAAAGTGAAAAAGTTTTGTTTTGTAGTGAGTTTTTTTATTTGAATAGTAATAAAAAATTATTGATGTGATGTAAAAAGTGTAAAAAAGTTGGAATGTTTTTTATTTGAATTTTTTGGGAGAAGTGAAATGGGAATTGAAATTGTTTGGATTGGTTACCAAACAAGCTCTTAGTTAAACATAACCACATCATCTAGGTCTTCTCAAAGTGTGATTTCTTCTAAACTTTGCATTTTTCACCTTAAAACTGTCGTTTTCCTTTAACAACCTACAAAACACTAAAAACATAAATCTAACACAAAACATTAGATTAAGATACAACTAAAGAATTAACAAATATAAATTAAGGGGTTTAAATATTCAATATTTTGCACTCATCAGTATTCTTTTGAATGTAGGTGGAATATCGAAGTTTGTAAATGATGTAAACACTGTTTATATGGTTTTATCGGTTGTACTTGATCGGTTTGTGATTGTAGGTAACTTATATATTATGTTTGGAATTACTTTGATTGTTTTGTAGTTTGTATTATATATGTTTGGGGTTGAGTGACATTATGTTGATACGTTGTTTTATTTATTATTGTTTTGTTTATGGCTTGGTGTACATCACGTCATAGTGATCGTTTATGAGTGTATGGAGTTCGGATTATGAGTATATATCAGGTATTGCTTAATTTTTTTTTTTATTTGGAATTGTTTATCATATAAAACCACTCTAAATATTAGAGTCGTTTTAGGGATAAAATGAATCCAACTGCTTAGAGTCGTTTTTATTGCAAAATGACTCCAAACGTTTTGAGTCGTTTTGGTAAAAACGACTCTAATTGGAGTCATTTGAACAATAAAACGACTCTAACCTAGAGTCCAAACGCTATATGTTAAGTCGTTTTCAAACCGACTCCAAAAAAACAACTCAAAGCAATTTGAGTCGTTTTTATGCCCAAAAACGAGTCAAGATTACTGATTTTTTGTAGTGATCTCCTAAATTATAAATTGTAGTTATCTAAATATACCAAATTGACGGTTGAATTGGTAAAACCGTGAATAGATGGTTTTTCGGTTTGGTGTTTGTATTGTTAGAATATCTCTTGCCAAAACAAAATGAAGTTCTAAAGAACTTTGATGTACTGAAATTTTTTGATAGCTTTTATTCTTTACATTTGTTATAAGGATGAACTTCTTAATATTAAAAAGAAAAAATCTAGGTTCTTTAACCCACACAATGTGCTGGGTTGGAATAAGATCCTTTTTATTTCAAGTTAAATAGAAATGAGTCATCTCATTATTTAAATTTTGTTTTGTTGCATCTAATGGTGTGAATGGTGCCACACGTCATTTAAAATATTAAATGACGTGACAAAATATAAATAATATCACAACATACACATATTTAGATATGTCTAATCTAGTATAGACTATAATATAATTCTTTCTCCAAAATCATATTTCATATTTGCTAGGAGAAACGATTTTATAACAAATCCAAACTTGTTACTTATAAATAGTCTACATAATTAAGTATACAATGATAATAATAATTATTATTATTTTCTAATTGAATAGCGAAAAGGGTTATATGGGAGAATCCTTACCACTCCTGATCCAAAATGAAGAAAGAGTGGTGAACCAAAAACTGAAAATAGGGTGGGCTCCTTAATAACAGGCCCAAATCAAAAGAAAACAATGTAGAAATACAAACAAAGGGTAGGAAATTGGTCAAAAATGTGACCCCGTCCTCTTAAAAGACCGCACGAAGCGGTTATCGGAGCAAAAGGGGCAGAGATTAAGGCAAACCTATCTGCATCCCCACTTAGAAACAACCACAGCCATCGAAAAGGAGGATGAAGCAGTAAAATCACTGGCTAAATATGAAGGACTGAAGTAGAGAGAGGGACCAGCACAAGGATTGGCTCAGAAGTCTCCACAATTGGATAAGACCAAGAAAATACAGGAGACATAAACCGAAAGCAAAATACAACAGAATATTCATAAAAAATATAGAAACACAACAAAATAACCAGTAAACAGAAGTAGCGACCTGAGCAAGGGAGGTAACATGCACTGACTGGTGGCAATGGGTAGCTGGGATGTTGGTGAGCACAATGCTGAGGCGCGTGGGAGAGCTAGACTGGTAGAAGAGAGTAGATCTAGCTTTGAAAATACCATATCTACAAACCCAGATGTAATGTCCAAGAAATTAATTAGGCACTAAAAATATGAATTAGACTAATTAAGCAAGAGATTATGAGAAAATGTGAGAAAAACACTTAGAAAATACTTAGAATGGGTTTTCTGTGAAGTGTGTCCGGACGGGTTGATCAGAAAGTTGGTAGTGACTTTCAGTGAATCGTGTTAGGACGGGCCAAAATTCGTGTCCTAAAACACATGTCCAGACAGGCTATTAATGTGGCTGGACTTGTCCCGATTGAAAATGCTAAAGCGAGCCCTTCAGCTCATTTCCTCCGAAAATCTCTCTCACAAAAAACACTCTCTCTCTCTCTCTTAGGGTTTTGATCCAAAACCCTAGATCCCGGTAGATTCAAGCCTCCAATCTCAAATCCAACTCCGGAAACGTGATCCTTGAAGCAAGATCTACGTTTTCACCATTCGATTTGAGGTAAATCCGAAATTTCCAACCTCTCTAGTTTTGGTGTGAATCCTGAGAGATTGAATCTAATTTTCCATTTTACTTTAGGGTCTAAGTATTTTGGAGTGTCCCAAACAATCTTCAAACGTTGGGTCAAGTTTTTGTGGATTTAAGGTAAAACCCCAAAACCCTAGTTTTTGGTTTAAATGTTTTAGTTGTGATTTTAAATGTCTAACCCTAAGATTATCTTATGGGTTAGTATTATATGTTGAAGGATAGTCAAATGGAGCCCTAGAAATTCTATGGGTCTTCCATTGGTTTAGCCCTTGAACAATTCAAGAGCTAAGTGAGAGTTTAGAGTTAGAAAATACTAATTGTTTGTTTTTGAACCGAGACTGTATTTTTAAACCGATCAAGTGATTTTGGTCCCAGAATGGCCAAAGGGGGAGTTTGTTAGTTTTTGATTTGCTGCATTCTGTTGACAAAATCACTGTCATGTAATGTTGCTGCTTTAACAGGGATGTTGTATATTTTAGAGTCTTCAGATATTCAGAGTTTATTTCTCTAAGATGGAAAGAGCCTTATTATGACAAGTTCAATGTCGCAAGCATGAAGAAGGCTATTTAAGGAGTTCCAAGAAGATTCTGTACAGATTCCAACTCAAAAAATCGAATCCCAAGATTTCGTCCGTACGGCCCAGTAAAGCGTCCGACGCTCATCAGTCAACAACGTCCGTCCGGAAGATGTGGCAATACCGTTCGGACTCCCATCAGTGTCAAGAACCTTCGAATAGTTCAAGGCTACATCCGTCCGGACATCATCCGTCCAGATGTCATGGCTACACATCCGGACACTCTTCAGAGTTCGACAGGTCTACACCGTTCGGATGCCATCCTTGATAAGGCAAGACGTGGAGAAGAATTGCAATCATTCAGACGTCAAGACAACACCGTTCGGACGCCAGTCCTTATTATGAAAATTGCGTGTAGCTAAAGTACAACCGTTCGAACACTAGGGCAACATCATCTGGACGCGGCCTTATTCACGAAAGAAAATAAGCACTTTATGAAAAGCCGGTTGCACAGTTCACTGTCCGGATGGCCTCAACTTGCGTCCGAATGCCGCCTAGAGAAATCAGAGATAGACTCGATTTAAGTTTTCTTTGCCTATAAATAGAGGCCTCTAGGCATGTAATTTGTATGAATTCAGTATTGAATTCTTTTGTACTTAGAGAAGGTGGTTAGGTAGATATTGTGAAAATCTGCTAGCTCTCTAAGGGTTGTCGTTGTGCTATTGCTGTGCTCATCATTGAAGTCTATCTTAGGGAGGAGCCCTAAGGTAAAGGAATCCATAGAAGAAACCTTCAAGTAGGAGACTTGGTTGGGAGACGTTCACGTTGGGTTACGTGTCAGAGTGTTAGAAACGATTGCTGCATATAGGTATGTGAGTGTTACTGTCTATGTACTAGCTTTGTCTTCTGATAGTGGATTTCCTGGGTTTGGCTGCCCTAGAGTGGTTTTTCTCTTCATTGAGTTTTCACTTTGTTAACAAAATATTTGTGTCATTTAAATTTCGCATTTACAATATTTTGTTACACATTGTGCACACATATTCGGTAAATTAGAAGTCATTTATTTTTCAATTGGTATCAGAGTGGGTACACTTGCGTTTGGATTAATTTCCTAACTGTGATCCTTATTTTCTATTGACTTCTTTTGTCATGAATTCTTTTATGTTGTCTGAAGAGAATTATGATAATGAGCTTCTTGAGAATTTTCTTAAATTGAGTAAAAAGTCCAATAAAGCGCTCAAAAAGGTTAAGCCAGAAAAATAGTCTTTAATTATTAAATTATCTGAGTCACATGTTTTGATTAACTCTTTGAAATCTTAAAATACCATGCTATTTGACATTATTGATACACTTGAGAACTTTTTATTTTTTATTCCAAAGAAATGCTTTAAAAATGTTTTATGATGATTGATATGAGAATATGAAATAATGTTTGAGTTGAAAATATGAAATGGTGTTTGAATATGAAATGATGATTGAGATGTGAATATGAAATTATGTTTGAATATGGAATGATGATTGAAATGTGAATAAGAAATGAAGTTAGGAATGTGCTTTGATAAGCCTTATGTGAAGTTAAGTTTGAGAACATATGAATTGAGAAAAATTATGTGATGCATGTGTTGATGAAAGTGTGTGAAAAGCATGAGATAAGATTTGAGAATGATTTATGGGATTTGATGATATGAAAATGAATCGTAAGAGCATGTGGAAGCATGTACATGGAAAGTAAAAATGAAAGACCACTAGGTTGCGTCCCCTTTGGAAAAATAAAAGGAAAGACCATTGGGCTACGTCCCCTTTGTCAAAGTAAAATGAAAGACCACTAGGCTGCGTCCCCTTTGGTAAAGTAAAAGGAAATACCACTGGGTTGCATCCCCTTTGGCAAAGTAAAAGGAAAGACCACTGGGTTGCGTCCCTTTTGGCATTAAGAAGTGAAAGATCACTAGGCTGCGTCCCCTTTGGCACCAAGATGAGATGAAAATGGATGTTAAACATGAAAAGAAAAATGATGATGTGTAATGAGATGAAAATAGATGAAAATGGATGTTAAGCATGAAAAGTGAAATGTGTGATGTGTTTATGATGATAATGGTATGTATGCTTAGAGATGCCTGTATGTTTGTGAAATATTGTAAAAACCAGTGTGTAATATACTCATGAGTTGGTGAACTCATATTTTCACCTAGCAAACGTGGCTAACACCACGACCCTATAAATGCGAATGCTTTGGCTACAGGTATCGCTGATGTCGACGAAGACCCAATGACTTTGTATTTGAAATATTACAACTGAAGCATATTGTGACGGTTGTAGGAGTTGGACTTATAGACAATCTGTATTTTGTAGAGACATTTTAAATACGGCTTGTGTCGCATGTGACATGTGCTTTTGTGTAATTAATATTTTACTTAAGCTTTAAACATATAGATAATGTATTGGCTTTGTTGATGTAATCTAGACTTGCCAGCTTATGAGATATAATTTCCGCTATGTAGATGTTGACTCTGGTATATCAAGTACATGTTATGGAATGTGTACCATGTGTTGGCTTAGTGGCTAATCATCAGGCCACTGTGCGATTCCATTTTGTATTAAAAAAAAAAAAGGTCGTCACACCAGACATCTCTAGGAATGCAACGCGCGGCGTTGCACGGAGGAGGGTTGGTGGAGACAAGATGATGGAGGCTGAGTGCTAGAAAGAGGAAGGCCGAAGCTCCTGGTTTGGCCAGACACAACAAAAAAAACACAAAAAAGTGGAAGGAAAATAGAGAAGAGAAGGGAGGGGAAGATGAGAGAAACAAAGTCTATTCCTCCTCCCCTAAAAAGCCTAACAAGGAGATGGAAACCTCATAAGATAATTAACATCTCAAGAATGCATGCAGCACATTATCTTCACTCATGTATACAATGATCGTATTCACTATGCTTGGGTTCTGTGTATATCTTATAACTCTGGAATCTTAAACAACGAGGAGCAAAAGACCAAAAACAATGAATATTAAACATGATATCTTGTTTATGATAAGGGGTAGAGAGAAGGCTAGTCATAACAGAAAAGGGTGGGAGAGATGGAGGGAAAGCTCTATCGGCATTTAATACAATTAGGAATAGCATAAGCAACATCATTATCGTCTCCAAAACTCTCCTAAACCTAATACCACCCATTGCTTTTCCCTACTCGATCAATCTCTTGGATTTTGTTATTTGATTGTTGAAGATAAATTGATTATTTATATGGAGTAAACCCTTTCTCATACAAGAGTTTTTGGATAATCTTGAAATAAATATCCATGTTTGAATCTTTGAAAACTTTTATAATTTTTTTTTAAAAAAAATAACACAAGGGTATTTTGAAAATTTTGACAGGATTTAACAAAAAATTGTAATGGAGGGTTGAAATTGCAAAAATTGAAAGATGGATACCCTAAAATGACAATTTTCAAATTTGGGTATCTTTCTTCAACAATAATGAAAGATCAGCAATTATAAGTGAAGTTATTCCATTATAAATTGTACGTAGTTATCAAAATATTTTAAATTGACAGTTGAATTGGTAAAACCGTGAATCGATGGCTTTTCGGTTCGGTATTTAAATTATACTAGCTAGATATACAATAAAACTATTGAGGACAGATTGAATTGATTTTTTTTTTCTTTTCTTTTTTCTTTTTGGGAAGAAAAAAAGGTCAACAAAACTAACTAGATGAACCGAATTAATCGAACTACTTATCTTAGAAATCATAATTTGTTGTTATGGTCATACAAACTTAGAACCTGAATTTTGAATAAAATTATAATTAACTTGTTATGGTGATTCACACTTAGAACCACACAATTTGGAGACAATAACTACATAAAAACTAATCCACAAGAGCTTCTTTCGTAAAATATGATATATTTTTATCCTTATTGACATAAAACCAAAGACAAATACAACAGAAAATACAAATATATATAAACACAACAATACAATTAGCAAACAGAAGCAACGCCTGGTAGTTGGAATGGAGCGTGGCTGGTGGCGATGGGTCACTGGGATGCCGGTGAGGACAATACTGAGGCACGTGGGGGAGGTAGACTGGTAGGATAGAGTAGATCTAGCTTTGAGAAAACTAGATCTACAAACTCAGACATCTTTAGGAATGCGACGCGCGGCTCTAGACTGAGGGGGATTGGCGGAGACGGGACGGTGGAGGCTAAGCGCTGGGAAAGAGGAAGACCGGAGCTCCTGGTTTGGTCGGAAACAGCTAAAAAAAAAAAAAAAAAAAAAGATAAAAAAGAAAAAGAAAAAAAAAATGGGAGCGAAAATAGAGAAGAAAAGGGAGGGGAGGAGGCCTCATCCCCAAAAAAGCCTCACAAAACAGGTGGAAACCTTACAAGATAATTAACATCTCAAGAATGTTTGCGGCACATTTTTTTCACTTCATGTATACAACGATCGTATTCACTATGGTTGGGTCCTGTGTGAAACTTATAACTTCAAAATATTAAACAACGAGGAGCCCAAAACCAAAAACACTCACTATAAAAAATGATCTCTTGTTCATGATCAGGGGTGGAGAGAAGCCTAGTCAAAACAGGAGAGGGTGGGAGAGACAGAGGGAAAGCTCTATCTGCATTTAATACAATTAGACAGAGCATAAGTGGTAGCACGCCAAGCGGCTACGTGGATTTTAAATTTATAAGTTTACCACTCGCAATAGTACGTATCGATTGTACTATAGTAAGGGTGATCGAACCACAGAGATTATTGGTTGTTTTGCGTAACAGGATATCTAACGGAACATATCTAACTTAACTTAAGAGTAAAAATAAAAGTAAAGGTTGTAGAATTGAAGCTACAACAATAAGGTAAAGGAATGATAGCGGAAAATGAAAACAAATTAAGAGAAAAACTTAGGGTATTGATCTTGTCCAATCCTCAACCAATGAAATGCTTAAAGTCTATATGAATCTTCCTAACATACATGATATGAACGCATAATGGGCGTCAACCATTACGACAACCTCGACAAGAAAACACTTTTGTTAAGACGTAGTTATAAAGCACATAGTTTTACATTAATCAACTCCACGTAAAGATTAGTCTATAATTGAAAAACGTTTACACTACGAAAGGTGCGGAGTGATTAATGCTCTCTAGCTTACTACTCTACAACACATCCTAATAAGCATACACGATATATGAAAACCCTAGTTAAGCCACAATGATAAGGTATCTAGTTTTACACCGAACGCATCACGTAAAAGTTACACTATAATTGAAAAACGGTTTAAACTACCAAAGGTGTGAAACGACCGGTATTCCCTAGTATACCCTATAAGGTGACTCTAATGAGAAAACACACTTTATGTCAAAAAGCATCATTGCACAAGACATCATTCTCTTTCAAAAATGTTGATTTTACTCATGAATCCAAGAAAACTCATAGACAAGCATGACTCTTTTTCATGAATAAATGGATTGAAATATTGAAAACAAAACCTTTTAGCATGGGTTTTGCAATCCTCTAGCCTTACACAATCATCAAAATATTAAGAAAATCTCAAGAACATCAAGAACACTTCATGGTTTTTGGAGAGGATTTTGATCAAACCCTGATAACTAATTTAGCTAGACATGAAGTAAACTAATTTAAGCATAAAAAATAATAAAGAAACACGATCAAAATAAACTAAAAACAATATATTGAAAGTATGGAATTCGGATTACATAAAAGAAATGAAAAGCATTAAAATTAACTAAGAAGATACACCTGAGAAAATGGAAGTCCCAAGAAGATGCATGTCTATTACTCTCACCCATGCCTCATATATATAGAGGATGAGATTTACAAAATAAAATCTAAAGAAGAGATAAGATAAGAGATAAGATAAGATAAGATAAGATAAGATAAGATAGGATAGGATAGGATATGATAGGATAGGATAGGATAAGATAGGATAAGATAAGATAGGATAGGATAGGATAGGATATGATAAGATAAGATAGGATAGGATAGGATAGGATAGGATAGGATAGGATAGGATAAGATAAGAGATATTTGGAAATATCTAAGATATTTTTGAAATATCTAAAAATATCTAGGAAATATCTAGAAAATATCTAAGATATTTAAAATATCAAGGAAGAGTGACATGTCAACATTGTTCCAGATTGTTCCGAAAATATCCAAATTCGATCGATCGATTATAAAGTCGATCGATCGCATTTCGCTCGATCGCATTCGTGGTTGACCTGTCTCGATCGATCGCATCTCGCACGATTGATTTTTCTTCGACTGATGATTCAATCGATCAATTATAAAGTCGATCGATCTATTTGCCTTAGCCGATTCTTCACTTGGCATGAGCAACTTTGAACTCTGGAAATGACCAAATCACCCTTGATATATTTTCAGGTCTAATTCAAGTGTTTTGAACTAGATTTCAACTAAGACCTGAAAATAAGACAAAACACAAAAACTACAACAACACGTTATATATGCAACAAGAACTAGGTCTAATAAATGCAAATTAAGGGGTCTTGAATCGAATAATTCAAGACTTATCAATAAGCAACATCATTATTGTCACTAAATGTCTCCTAAACCTAATGCCACCCATTTCTTTTCCCTACTTGATCAATCTGTTGGATTTTGTTATTTGGTTGTTGAAGATAAACTGGTTACTTATAGGGAGTAAACGCTTTCTCATACATGAGTTTCTAGAGAATATTAAAATAAAATAAAATAAAATATTTTATTTTTATGAACAAATTGGAAAGTTTTGATTTTAATGAAGAGCTATTTGACTTTAGGCAAAATATGTCTCTCTGCAAAATAAAAGATCAAATTGTTTTCCCAAAAGTTAATATGCACGTATAGATGTGATTGTTTGTGCTCCTAATAAGTCAAATACAAAAACAATTTAAAAGTCGCAGTATATATTGCCATATTGTATTGAAGTACCTATTCAAGGTGTTTGGAAGAAATACTGAATAGCTGGAATACAACCCATATCAAACTTTTTTAAATCCAATTAAAATAATATATATATATATATATATATATATATATATATATATATATATATATATATATATATATATATATATATATATATATATAGACACACACACACACACACACACACACACACACACACACACAAGATATTCGATAAAATTGATGAGGACATATTGACACTACAAAAACATCGGACTTTTAGCAACGATTTTTGTCGCTACTAAACTCATCGTAGTTATCGCGTCGAGAATGATCATCAGGAACGACTTAAATGGTCGTCACTAATACTTCTTATCAACGACAACAAAATATTAGAGATGATTTTTTATGTCACTGATAACCTATGCACCTGAGACAACATGTCGTCGCTGATAGTAACAAACCTCAACTCAAAACTACCCAACAACTATATTAAGGATGGACTTAAGTAAGTAGATTTTTTGTTTTATTTGGTATTTTGGGAATTTTGACAGGATTTAACGGAAAATTGTAACAGAGGGTTGAAATTGAAAAAATAAATTGAAAGATGGATAACTTAAATTGACACTTTTTAAAGTATGGATGTCTTTTTTCAAAAGTGATAAAAGATCAGGAGTTATAAGCGAAGTTCCTCCATTATAAATTGTACGTAGTTATCACAATATTTTAAATTGATAGTTGAATTGGTAAAACCGTGAATCGATGGCTTTTTCGGTTTGGTATTTATATTGTATTAGCTAGATATACAATAAAACTATTGAGGACTGATTGAATTGGTGTTTCTTTTTTTTTTTCCTTTGTTCTTTTTTGGAAAAAAAAAAAAAAAAAAAAAAAAAAAAAAAAAAAAAGGCCAACAAAACTGACTAGATGAACCGAACTAATTGAATTGCTAATCATAGAAATCATAATTTGTTGTTATGGTGATTCAAAATTAGAACCTCAATTTTGAATAAAATTATAATTAAATTGTTGTTATGGTAATTCACACTTAGAACCACACAATTTGGAGTAATGAACTACATAACAACTAATCCACAAGAACTTCTTTCGTAAAATATGATATCTTTTTATACTTATTGACATAAAACCAAAGTAAAATACAATAGAAAATACATATAAAAAAAAAAATTACAAAAACACAACAAGACAACTAGCAAACAGAAGCAACGGTCGGAGCAAGGGAAGCGGCAAGCACTAACAGGCACGTGGTGGTTAGAACGGAGTGTGACTGGTGGCAATGGGTCGTTGGGATGCCGGTCAGCACAATACTGAGGCACGTGGGGGAGCTAGACTGGTAGAAGAGAGTAGATTTGACTTTGAAAAAACTAGATCTACAAACCCAGGCATCTCAAGAAATGTGACGCGCGGCGCTGGACGGAAGAAGGCTGGCAGAGACAAGACTGTGGAGGCTAAGCATTGGGAAATTAATTAAAGAGGAAGGCCGGAGCTCCTGGTTTGGTCGGAAACAGCAAAAAACCGAAACAAAAAACACCAAATAGGGGAGCGAAAGCAGAGAAGAGAAGGGAGGAGAGGAGGAGAGAAACAATGTCTATTTCACCTCCCCTAAAAAGCCTCACGAAGAGGTGGAAAACTCACAAGATAATTAGCTTCTCAGGAATGATCAATGCAGTACATTTTTTTTCACTTCATGTATAAAACGATCGTAGGAATTATGTTGGGGTTCTGAGTGGAACTTTTAACTTTGAAATATTAAACAATGAGGAGCTAAAAGCCAAAAACACTCATAATCAAACACGATCTCTTATTCATGATCAGGGGTAGAGAGAAGGCTAGTAAGAACAAGAGAGGGTGGGAGAGAGGGAGGCAAAGCGATGTTGGCATTTAATACAATTAGAAAGAGCATAAGCAACATCATTATCGTCACTAAATATCTCCTAAACCTATTGCCACCCATTGCTTTTCCCTACTCAATCAATCTATTGGATTTTGTTATTTGATTGTTGAAGATAAACTTGTTATTTATAGGGAGTAAACTCTTTTTAATACATGAGTTTATGGAGAATATTAAAATAAAAAAACAAATTAATTTATTTTTATAAACGAACTTGAAAGTTTTGATTTTATTGAAGAGCTCTTTGACTTTTGGCAAAATTTGTCTCTAGGCAAAATAAGGGGATCAAATTGTTTTCCCAAAATTTAATATGCACGTATAACGTGATTGTACGTGCTTTTGATAAGTCAAATATATATACAGTTTAAAAGTCACGGTATATATTGCCATATTGGATTGAAGTACCTATTCAAGGTGTATGGAAGAAATATTGAATAGCTGGAATAAAAACCATATCAATCTTTTTTCAATCCAATTAAAATATATATATAGATATATATACACTAGATATTCAATAAAATTAATGAGGGCATATTGACACTACATAACATTGACTTTTAGCAACGATTTTTGTCGCCGCTAAACTCATCGTAGTTATCGCGTCGAGAATGATCATCAACGACGATAAAATATTAGCAATAACTTTTGTAGTCATTGATAGTAACATATCAACTATGACTTTAGGTGTTGTCACTACTAAGAACTTATCAATAACGACAGTTATAGTCGTCATCTATAATATGATATCAACGAAGACATGTCACTAAATAATCTTATCAACGATGACTAAATCAAGCAGCCTGATAGTAGTATGATCATACTAGATGAACCAAATTAATCGAACTGCTTATCTTAGAATTCATAATCTGTTGTTATGGTGATTCAAACTTACAACCTCAATTTTGAATAAATTATAATTAACTTATTGTTATGGTAATTCACACTTAGAACCACACAATTTGGAGTAAGGAACTACGTAACAACTAATCCACAATAGCTTTTTTCATAAAATATATATGATATCATTTTATACTAATTGACATAAAACCAAAGCAAAATAAAATAGAAAATACATAAAAATAAAAAATAAAAAAAAATACAGAAACACAACAAAACAACCGGCTAACAGAAGCAATGGCCGAAGCAAGGGAGGCGGCATGCACTGACCGGGACATGGTGGTCGGAGTGGAGCTTGGCTGGTGGCGATGGGTCGCTAGGATGCCGGTGAGCACAGTACTAAGGCATGTGGGGGAGATATACCGATAGAAGAGAGTAGATCTGGTTTTGAAAAAAGAAGAAGGCCAAGGCTCCTGGTTTGGTTGGAAAAAACAAAAAACACCAAAAATAGGAGCAAAAATAGAGAAGATAAGGGAGGGAAAGAGGAGAGAAACAAAGTCTATTCCTCCTCCCCTAAAAAGCCTCACAAAGAGGTGGAAACCTTACAAGATAATTAACATCTTAGGAATGATCAGTGCGGCACATATTTTTCACTTGATGTATACAATGATTGTAGGAATTATACTGGGGTTTTGGGTAAAACTTATAACTTCGAAATTTTAAACACATTGGAGCCCAAAACCAAAAACACTCAATATCAAACATAATCTCATGTTTATGATTAGGGGTAGAGAGAAGGTTAGTCAGAACAAGAGAGGATGTGAGAGAGGGAGGCAAAGCGATATTGGCATTTAATACAATTAGAAAGAGCATAAGCAACATCATTATCGCTACCAAAAGTCTCCTAAACGTAATGTCACCCATTGCTTTTTCCTACTCGATCAATCTCAATCTTGGATTTAGTTATTTGATTGTTGAAAATAAACTGGTTATTTATAGGGATTAAACCCTTTGTCGTACATGGGTTTTTGGAGCAATCGTCTTAAATAAAGATAGTTTAGTCTAAATATTAGTTCATTTTTGTGAAAATATTTTTATATAAATCGGTAAGTTTTGATTTTAATGAACAGGCACTTTAACTTTTGGGAAAATATAGTGACTTTTGAGTTTATACATGCAAATTAGTAAAACTGTGATTGTACGTGCTACCGATAAGTCATATTTACAGTTTAAAAGTCCCAGTAAAAATATAAAATTAACAAAATAGTAGTAAATTAAGAAGGTTATGTTTCTATAAAGAGACATTTGTTAAATTATAAATGGCAAAACTTAACTTAAAACTTCTACTCTTTCATCACTTTTGAACAAACGTACCCAAACTTTAAAAAGTATCAATTTCGGGTATACATCTTTCAATTTTTTTCAATTTCAACTATTCGTTAGAATTGTCCATTAAATCCTATAAAAATTCCCAAAATACCCTTGTTTTTTAAAAAAAAAAATTAAATAAAATTTTCATAGATTCAGGTATGGATAGTTTTGTGAATTCCGTTAAATTTTGACCAATACTTAAATCTTATCAATTTTTTTTCTTAAAAAAAATTATGGATATTTTAAGAATTTTGACAGGATTTAACGGAAAATTGTAATAGATAGTTGCAATTGAATAATAATAATAATAATAAAATTGAAAGATGGATACTTTAAATTGACATTTTTTAAAGTTTGTATACTTTTTTTCAAAAGTTATTAAAGATCGAGAATTATAAATGAAGTTCTTTTATTATAAATTGTACGTAGTTATCGCAATATTTTAAATTGACAGTTGAATTGGTAAAACCGTGAATCGATGGCTTTTTGGTTCAGTATCTATATCATACTAGGCTACTAGCTAGCTAGATATACAATAAAACTATTGAAGACAGATTGAATTGGTGTTTCTTTTTCTTTTTCTTTTTTCTTTTTTGGAAAAAGAGGTCAACAAAATTGACTTAGATGAACGACCGAATTAATCAAACTGATTATCTTAGAAATCATAATTTGTACGTTGTTATGGTGATTCACACTTAGAACCTCAATTTTGAATAAAATTATAATTAACTTCTTGTTATGGCAATTCACACTTAGAACCACACAATTTGTTGTAATGAACTACATAACAACTAATCCACAAGAGCTTCTTTCGTAAATTATTCTTCACTTATGCCTGTAATTATGAAGATGATTGAATAAACGTTTTTCAATTTAAGAAGCCAGCCAATTTTCTATTAGAAATTCCGGTAATATATACGTAATTTGATATATTACAACAAATTGAAAAAAAAAATAATAATGAAGAAAATTTCAAGGAACTTTACATATCTTGCCAAAAGAAAATGAAGTTATAGAGAACTTTGATGCACTCTGATAGCTTTTTATGTTGTACATTTGTTATCAGGATAAACTTGGTCTTAATATTAAAAAGAAAAATCTAGGTTTTAACCCACTTAATGTACGTGCGGCGACACTCTAATAAAATGTTAATGAGTAATTATATGCAATAAGTCTTTTGATTTACCATAGACACTAATTACAATAGAATGTAAAACTAAATGTCAATTATTTACTTTAAGATTTTTCATAAATGTGGGATCTCATCAAAGAACAAGAAAGAATTCTTTGCTGCCCAAAAGTTCCATGCATACTAGGTTCTCTTCACTACAAAAAATTTGGTCGTCATCGACCAGGTTATTAGTGATGACCTTTTGGTCGTCGCTAATAAACACTTATCAACGACGACTTTATGTAGTCGTTGCTAGTACTACAAAAAATAGCCTTATTAGTGACGATGATATAGTTATATCATTCAAGATAAAAATAAAAAATTATATCTACAAAGACCGATCGAATTGGTTGTTGCATATACCGATATATCAATGACGACTTTTTGTCATCGCTGATAGATACTTATTAGCGAAGACAACTCTAATCACTAATATAGTTTTATAAATTTATAAAATAGCTTTTAACAACGACATTATGTTGTTGCTAATAGAGTCATTAAAACGGCATCGCTTTTCTACAAGAAAGGCGTAGAAATTGTGTCTACGATAAAATTTCCTTGCCAAAATTTGAACTACGTCTTTTATGATCTCTCTTCCACCAAAATTTTCGCTGCCGGCTTGGATTTCATTTCCTGATGCATGACAAAAGGAATTTAGAAGAAGAATAACTGAGGAAGTGGAAAAGAAAGGGATTGAGTTACACAATCCAAAGAGACTGGAAAAAAGATGTGTCACACCTCAAAGAAGAATATTTGTTTATTCATCAAATTCTAGTATGTCTCAATTGGACTACAAAAAAACACTTAAATAGACACCGACAAAACCTTAATCCTGATTTGACTTGATGATTAAATCCTAACTCCAATTTGATTGACTTTAGACTAAACTCATTATTGAATTACAAAATAACGCAACTCTTAAAATTTAAATATAAAATTAAATACGAATAACTTAATTAACTAATAAGACCTAAATAAAACTATAGGACCCAATTAACTCTGTTTTGTCCCGCATCAACCCCACGTTTTCGGTGAATTCTTCGCCAGAGGAATTGTGGAGGGGACTGGAAATCGGGGGAGTGCTGCAATCTTAGATCTGGAATGGCACGTAAATCAAACAGGGGGCATGGTAGGAACAAAGGGATGAAGCTTATTGATGGAGTGATGAATGATAGTATGACTGGAGAAGTTGATGAATCAAGCAAAACAGGGGGTGGAAATGCGAGACTGGAGAAGCATATTCAGAACAGAGAATTCCTTTGGAGCTTTGCAATTCTTTGAACCTGGCCTCTTCTTTAGCAGGAATACCAGTGTGGAGATTAGACGACAGATTACCACTATTTCAAGAGTTAAAGCCACGCAGTGCTACGCGAAAGAAAAGATAATGCTACTTAAATATAAAATGAAAAGTTGAATAAAAAAAATAAGAAGAAGAGATTTTATGTGGTTTGGTATCCACTTTTACGGATAACGCCATTATTTCACTTGATGAGTTTACAATACATTAGACTCTTATATATAAGAGAATTTGGGTAGATAAATATGGTAATTAAATTAATGTGATTTGATTAACATCAAATCTAATTTATAGGAGATAACAATAATTACAATAAATTTCTGAATTCAAATCCCCTAATATACTTTAACATCCCATCAAACTCAAGATGAAACGATTTGGAAGCTTGAGTTTGCAATAAATTCTTCTTATTCTTATTCTTCTTTTTTTCTTTTTACTGGATATCACAGCGATCGACAACGATAACCAGAAGAAGTTGGCGACGGTATTTGTAGATGTGCCTTAAATTTCAATGGGCCAACTTTGGGCCAAAATCAAAGCCAACTATGGACTAAAATGGGCATAAGTTATAAACAATACCACAAATGCCAAAAAAGGATAGGTCAACTATAAGCCAAAATCAAAGCCAACTATGAGTTAAAATGAGTATAGATTTTACACAATACCACAAATGACAAAAAAAAAAAAGAATAAGCCAACTATGGACCAAAATAAAATAGCCAACTATGGTCTAAAATAAACCGGAGTTTGAACAATATCACAAAGGCCAAAAGATGGGTCTCGGTCAACAATTAGACCAACAAAACCAAATAACTAGGCCAATTTGGCCTCTTTTATTTTTTATTTTTCATTTTTGGCATCTTTTGACAATACACGGCAAACAAAACAAAAAGGAACTTCGACTTTGGTTTCTGAACCATTACACCCATCACTAAGAACAGCAAAGATATCGACCGGAGGAAAGGGTGCCACTGCTGGGCGTGGATGGCTGGATCGGTGCGTTCTGGGCAGTGACTGAGACGACACGGCCTCGTATGGCGGCGGACTGACGGAGAAGAAGACGCACAGAGCATGGCTGATCTAGAGATGACCGGTATTGCGAACTTGTGTTGCGGCGGCCTGGGCAGAGGTCGAAGGAGACAATGACGAGTCAGATATGGTGGCAGCACGGTGAGGAGTTGATCAAATCGTGCACGGCTGGTGGAGGCGAGATAACAATAATTACAATAAATCTCTGAATTCAAATCCCTTAATATACTTTAACATCTCCTTAAACTCAAGATAGAACGATCTGGAAGCTTGAGTTTGTAATAAATTCTTCTTCATCTCTTTTTTTTTTTAATTTTTATTTATTTATTTATTTATTTTACTGGATATCATAGCGATCGACGACGATGACGGGAGGAAGTCGGCGACGGTAGTGTAGATGCACCTTAAATTTCAATGGGCCAACTTTGGACCAAAATCAAAGTCATCTATGGGTTAAAATGAGTATAGGTTTTACATAATATCACAAATGCCAAAAAATGATAAGCCAACTATGGGCCAAAATAAGATAGCTAGCTATGAGCTAAAATAAATCTAAATTTAAATATTACCACAAATGCCAAAAGATGGGTCTCAGTTAACAATTAGACCAACAAAACCAAACAACTAGGCCAACAAAGAGCCTAAAAGTAGGCAATTTGACCTCTTTTGATTTTTTTTTTTTTTTTTGCAAACAAGAAAAAAGGAACCCCAACTTTGGTTTCTGAACCATTACACCCATCACGAAGAACAGCGAAGTTATCGTGTAACGGTACAGTTTTGAGCTAGAGTTGAGAGGAAGTTTCGGGAGCTTTGTTTGAAGAAGAAGGAAAGGCTAAAGTGAAGTGAAGACCGAAGGTGTTCAGTGATGATCCTGAGTGGGCTGCGTGGCAGTAGTAGAGTGCATCAGCAGTAGAGTGGAAGACAGCTGGAGTCCAATTTCAAGGAGGCGTGCTGAGGAAGTCTCTCATTTGAGTCTATGCGTTTGATGTTTTGTTGGTTGTCGTTTTGTAATAATGCTACTTAGTCGTTTTGTTTGTTTAGGCCTGTGTTTTGTTATTCTTGAGACCCAAGTTTGTAAGTCGATTAGGCCAGTATGTAGGGTCCGAACAGCTGTAAAGAAGGGGGCTTTTTGATTGTTTGGTTCTTGAACCTTTGGAGGCTTGGACATCCTCGAAATTGTCTATCTTTTCAGTTTCAATCAATACAACCATTATCTTCCATTTCAATTTCCATTCTGTTTTCATTTACATTCCATAAACAGTAACACACTAGTTACATATCGACCGAAGGGAAGGGTGCCGCTGCTGGGCGTGGACGGCTGGATCGGTGCGTTCTGGGCAATGGCTGAGACGACATAGCCTCGTATGGCGGCGGACTGACGGAGAAGAAGACGCACAGAGGTGGTGAAGGCAGCATGGCTGATCTAGAGATGACCGGCACCGCGAACATGTGTTGCGGCGGCGTGGGCAGATGGGCGGAGGTCGAAGGAGACAATGACGCGTCAGATATGGTGGCAGCACAGTGAGGAGTTGATCAGATCGTGCACGGCTGGTGGAGGCGCCGGCAATACAGGGCCAAGTTTAGCTGGACAAGGTGCGGCGTTGCTGCTGTAGATCGACAATGACGAAGATGAAGCAAGATCTGAGATTCTTGATCTGCAATTTTTTTTTTCTTCTGCCTTCATGCACAGAGAGAGAACAAAAGTTTGATGACTCTTCCTTTACAACGTGCCAGTGGGGCAAAAACCTCTGGTCGAAGGAGATCTTGAGGACAATAAGAAGAAAAATAAGGTTTTCACTGCATTGTAACCCATGGGAGACTTTTTCCTTTTTTTTTTTTTTTTTTTTTGACAAAAAACAAGAGAAGAAAATAAATGAAAAATTTTAAAAATAAAATAAAATTCACGGGAACTTAAACTGGTGTTAGCCTATAGCTCTAATATCATGAAAAGAAAAGATAATGTTATAGAAATATAAAATGAAAAGCAAAATAAATAAAATAAGAACAAAGATTTTATATGGTTTTATGTCCATAAGATAAAACTCAAAGGGTTACATTATGCTTTGATTCCTTGATGAGTGTACAATACAAAAGGCTCTATTTATAGAACTTATAGATGAAATATAACGAAAGGTTGAAATTGAAGAAAATTAAAAAATAGATATCCTAAATTGACATTTTTTAAAGTTTGGATATCTTTTTTAAAAAATAATAAAAGGTCAAAGGTTATAAGTGACGTTCTTCTATTATAAATTGTACGTAGTTATCAAAATATTTTAAATTGACAGTTGAATTAGTAAAACCGTGAATCAATGGCTTTTCGGTTCGGTATTTAAATTATAATAGCTAGATATACAATAAAACTATTGAGGACATATTGAATTGGTTTATTTTTTTCTTTCTCTTTTTTGGAAGAAAAAAGGTCAACAAAATTGACCAGATGAACCAAATTAATTGAACTGCTTATATTAGAAATCATAACTTGTTGTTAAGGTAATTCACGCTTAGAACCACACAACTTGGAGTAATGAACTACATAACAACTAATCCACAGGAGCTTCTTTAGTAAAACATGATATCTTTTTATACTTATTGACATAAAACCAAAGCAAAATACAACAGAAAATACATAAAAAAAATAAAAAATAAAAATACAAAAACACAACAAAACAACCAGCAAATTAACAGAAGCAGCGGCTAGAGCAAGGAAGGCGGCATGCACTAACCGGTCTGGGTGGTCGGAATGGAGCGTGGCTGGTGGCGATGGGTTGCTAGGTTGCCGATGAGTACAATAATGAGGCACGTGGGGGAGCTAGACTAGTAGAAGAGGGTAGATTTGGCTTTAAAAAACTAGATCTACAAACTCAAGCATCTTCAGGATTGCGACGCGTGGCACTAGAAGGAGGAGGACTGGCGGAAACAAGACGGTGGAGGCTAAGTGCTGCGAAAGAGGAAGGCCAGAGCTCCTGGTTTGGTCGGAAACAGCAAAAAATAGAACAAAAAACACCAAAAACGGGAGCGAAAATGGAGAAGAGAAAGGAGGGGAGGAGGAGAGAAACAAAGTTTGTTCCTCCTCCCCTAAAAAGCCTCACAAGGAGGTGGAAACCTCACAAGATAATTAACATCTTAGGAATGCATGCGGCACATTATCTTCACTTTATGTATACAATCATTATATTCACTATGCCGGGGTTCTGCGAATAACTTATAACTTCGAAATATTAAACAATGATGAGCTAAAAACCAGAAACACTCATAATCAAACATGATCTTTTGTTCATGGTCAAGGATAGAGAGAAGGCTAGTCAGAAAAAGAGAGGGTGGAAGAGAGGGAGGCAAAGCGTTATTGGCATTTATTACAATTAGAAAGAGCATAAGCAACATCATTATCGTCACCAAAAGTCTCCTAAACCTAATGCCACTCATTGATTTTCCCTACTCGATTGATCTCTTGGATTTTGTTATTTGATTGTTGAAGATAAACCGGTTATTTATAGGGAGTAAACCCTTTCTCATTCATGGGTTCTTGGAGCCATCGTCTTATAATAAAGATCTTTTAGTCTAAATATTAGTTCTTCTTTGCGAAAATATTTTTATACAAACCGGTAAGTTTTGATTTTAATGAAGAGGCCCTAGGACTTTTGGCAAAATATAGTGACTTTTGAGTTTACACACGCAAATTAGTAAAACTGTGATTGTACGTGTCCCGATAAGTCATTTTTACTATTTAAAAGTCCCAGTAAAAATATAGAATTAACAAAATTTTAGTAAATTAAGAAGGATATGTTTCTACAAAGAGACATTTGTTAAATTATAAATGGAAAAACTTTACTTATAACTTATGATCTTTCATTAATTTTGAAAAAAGATACCCAAACATTAAAAATTGTCAATTTATGGTATCCATCTTTCAATTTTTATTTTTTATTTTTTAAATTTTAACCCTTTGTTACAATTTTCCATTAAATCCTATAAAATTCCCAAAATACGCCTGTGTTTTTTTTCTTAAAAAAAAAAAAAAAAATTCCAGTAATATTTTTTTTTTCTAACAAAAAAAATGAAGGGTATTTTGAAATTTTTGCCAGGATTTAACAGAAAATTTTAACAGATGGTTGAAATTGAACACCCAATTGAAAGATAGATACCCTAAATTGTTACTTTTTAAAGTTTGGGTACATTTTTTTAAAAAAAATTGATGAAAGATCATGAGTTATAAGTGAAGTTATTCCATTGTAAATTGTACGTAGTTATCACAATATTTTAAATTGGCAGTTGAATTGGTAAAACCAGGAATAGACTGGCTTTACAATTCGGTATTTATATTATAATATATAGATATACAATAAAACTATTGAGGACATATTGAATTGGTGTTTACAATCATCGTATTCACTATGCCGGGGTTTTGCGAATAACTTATAACTTCGAAATATTAAACAATGAGGAACTAAAAACCAAAAACACTCATAATCAAACATGATCTCTTGTTCATAATCAGTGGTAGAGAGAAGGCTAGTCAGAACAAGAGAGGGTGGGAGAGAGGGAGGCAAAGCGTTATTGGCATTTAAAACAATTAGAAAGAGCATAAGCAACATCTTTATTGTCACCAAAAGTCTCCTAAACCTAATGCCACTCATTACTTTTCCCTACTCAATCGATCTCTTGGATTTTGTTATTTGAGTGTTGAAGATAAACTAGTTATTTATAGGGAGTAAACCCTTTCTCATACATGGGTTTTTGGAGCAATCGCCTTATAATAAAGATATTTTAGTCTAAATATTAGTTCTTTTTTGTGAAAATATTTTTATATAAATCAGTAAGTTTTGATTTTAATGAAGAGGCCCTTGGACTTTTGGCAAAATATATTGACTTTTGAGTTTACATACGCAAATTAATAAAACTGTGATTGTACGTGCTCCCAATAAGTCATATTTACAGTTTAAAAGTCCCAACAAAAATATAGAATTAACAAAATAGTAATAAATTAAGAAGATTATGTTTCTACATAGAGACATTTGTTAAATTATAAATGGAAAAACTTTACTTATAACTTTTAATCTTTCATCACTTTTGAAAAAAGATACCTAAACTTTAAAAATTGTCAATTTATGGCATTCATCTTTCAATTTTTTCTAATTTCAGCCCTCTGTTTCAATTTTCCATTAAATCCTATAAAAATTCTCAAAATACGCTTGTTTTTTTTTAAAAAAAAAAAAATTCCATTAAAATTTTTTGTTTTTTGCAAATTCCATTAAATTCTGACCAATATCTAAATCATAGCAATTTTTTCTTTTTCTTTTTTCCTCACAAAAAAAAATAAGGGGTATTTTGGGGATTTTGGCAGCATTTAATAGAAAATTTTAACAGATGGCTGAAATTGAACACCCAATTGAAAGATGGATACCCTAAATGACACTTTTTAAAGTTTTGGTACATTTTTTAAAAATTGATGAAAGATCAAGAGTTATAAGTGAAGTTCTTCCATTATAAATTGTACGTAGTTATCACTATATTTAAATTGTCAGTTGAATTGGTAAAACCGTGAATAGACTGGCTTTTCAGTTCGGTATTTATATTATACTAGATAGATATACAATAAAACTATTGAGGACAGATTGAATTGGTGTTTCTTTCTTCTTCTTCTTTTTTGGAAAAAAAAAAAAGGCCAACAAAACTGACTAGATGAACCGAATTAATCGAACTACTTATCTTATAAATTACAATTTGTTGTTATGGTGATTCAAACTTAGAACCTCAATTTTGAATAACATTATAATTAACTTGTTGTTATGTTAATTCACACTTAGAACCACACAATTTGGAGTAATGAACTTCATAACAACTAATCCACAAGAGCTTCTTTCGTAAATTATTCTTTACTTATTACACCTGTAATTATGAAGATCATTGAATAAACGTTTTTCAATGTAAGAAGCTAGCCAATGTTGAATTATTAGAAATTCTGGTAATATGTACGTAATTTGATATATTACAACAAATTGGAAAAAAAAAAAAAAAAAAAAAAAAAAGAAATGGAAGAAAATTTCAAGGAACTTTACATATCTTGCCAAAAGAAAATGAAGTTCTAGAGAACTTTGATGCACTCAAAATTTCTGATAGCTTTTCATGTTGTGCATTTGTTATCAGGATAAACTTGGTCTTAATATTAAAAAGAAAAATCTAGGTTTTAACCCACTTAATGTACGTGCGGCGACACTCTAGTAAAATGTTAATGAGTAATTATATGCAATGAGTCTTTTGATTTACCATAGACACTAATTACAATAGAATGTAAAACTAAATGTCAATTATTTACTTTAAGATTTTTCATAAATGTGGGATCTCATCAAAGAACAAAAAAGAATTCTTAGCCGACCAAAAGTCCCATGCATACTAAGTTCTCATCGCTACAAAAAATATGGTCCTCATCGACTAGGTAATTAGTGATGACCTTTTGGTCGTCGCTAATAAACACTTATCAACAATGACTTTATGTAGTTGTCGCTAGTAGCCTAGTACTACAAAAAGTAGGAACAAGAGATTTTACGTGGTTCAGTACCTACTTTTACTGGAAGCTCTAAGGCTATATTATGCTCTTATTTCACTTGATGAGTTTACAATACATTAGACTCTTATATATAAGAGAATTTGGATAAATAAGTATGGTAATTAAATCAATGTGATTTGATTAACATCAAATCTAATTACAATCGAATCTAATTTATAGGAGATAACAATAATTACAATAAATTTTTGAAATCAAATCTCCTAGTATACTTTAACATCCCCTCAAACTCAAGATAGAATAATCTGGAAGCTTAAGTTTGCAATAAATTCTTCTTCTTCTTCTTTTTACTTTTTTTTTTTATTTTTTTATTTTTTTATTTTTTTTTATTGGATATTACAACGATCAACGGTGATGACCGGAGGAAGTCGGTGATGGTGATTGTAAATGCGCCTTAAATTTCTATAGGCCAACTATGGGTTAAAATGGGCATGGTTATAAACAATACCACAAATGCCAAAAAAGGATAAGCCAACTATGAGCCAAAATCAAAGCCAATTATGAGTTAAAATGAGCATAGGTTTTACACAATGCCACAAATGCCAAAAAAAAGGTAGGTTAACTATGGGCCAAAATAAGATCGCCAACTATAGGTTAAAATAAACCTGAGTTTGAATAATATCACAAAGGTCAAAAGATGGGTCTCGATCAACAATTTGGCTAACAAAGAGCCTAAAAGTAGGCAATTTGGCCTCTTTTGGAATTTTATTTTATTTTTTTCAACTTTTCTTTTCTATTCTTCTCTTCGATCTTTCTTCTTCTCTTTCCAATTTTTTTTTTTTTAATTTTTTTTCATGTTTGGCATCTTTTGACAATACACGGCAAACAAAACAAAAAGGAACTTCAACGTTGGTTCCTGAACCATTACCCCCATCACGGAGAACAACAAAGAATTTTTTTATTTTTTTATTTTTTTATTTTTTTGGGAAAAAATACGATTTAGCCCCTTAAACTACTACTATTTTTTTGGATGGCCCCATAAATTACCAAGGCTTGTATTTTGGCCCCAAACTATTAAAATCTTTGAAAAATACCCCTTTTGACGAAATATCCCCATAATACCCCTGCTGCATGTCATTTTTCAATTAAAAAATTCAAAAAAAATCAAAAAAATTTATATATATATATATATATATATATATATATAAATTAAAAAAATTAAAAACTAAAAAGAATTAAAATTTTATTTTATTTTCTTGTTTTTTTAAAAAATTGCAATCCACCGGAAGACGTACTGCTTCTTTCTAGCATCGTCGTTGGGCACGATGCATGTTTGCAGCTGGGCGAACAAGTCCCTGCCTCTCCGAATGCGGACATGACTAATTTCCTATCCTTCGATATTTATGATATTGATCTTTCGAAGGTTATGAATGATTCCAATCTGAATTTTGTTTTGTTATAAATGACGAGCAAGTTTATCATCGTTGTGGAAGATCTCGATCGGTTTCTAACGGAGAAATCAACGGTCGTGAGCTTGTCGTTGATGTTCATATCAATTTTCTTCTTTGTGATTTTGCAATTCAAAACGTTGGGGCTCAAGGATCACAAGCTTTTCTCTGACGGTGACCGGAGGAGTGTTGGAAGATCAGGTCGCGGTTGGGAAATAACTCCACCCCAAACACCCATCTTTTTTTAAAAATAAAAATAAAAACAAGAAATAAAATTTTAGTTTTTTTTTTTTAATTTAAAAAAAATTAAAATTTTTAAATTTTTATTGAATTTTTTTATGATTTCACTTTTTTTTTAATTTTTTAATTAAAAAATAACATATGACAGGAGTATTATGAAAATATTTTATCAAAAGTGGCATTTTTAAAAAGTTTTGGTAATTTGGAACCAGAGTACAAGACTTGTTAGTTTGGAGGTTCATTCACAGAAAAATTGTGGTAGATTGGGAGCTAAAATGTATTATTTGTTATGAATGCATTCATGCATTTGGTGGATGACCATTTAGTTTCATCTATTGGAATTCTACACATTCATGTCATCTTTTAGAATTCCATAACATTCATGTAATACATTGATGTAGCCTTTTAATTCATGTCCTATCCTTTCCTATTCCTTAACCTCCCACTATGATTCTATGTCTATAAAAGGGAGTATTGGATACTTTGTAAAACACACAATTATAGAGAAGAATCATACATAGTTCCTGAAGAACTAATTTCATATTTACAATTTCTTTATCTTGTCTTGTTATTTTCATTAATTTTACAACACGTTATCAGCACGAAGCTCTAGCCAGTTGTTGTGTTCTTTTGATCTTCAACATCAAAAGCTATCCGTGGGATATTCTTCAATCATTGTAAGCCTCTTTAAGATTTAGTAATCTTATTATCTATTTTGTTAATTAACATTCTAACATATGCTTAGAAATTTTTATTGTTTTAAGAATCATATTAAAACATATGAATCTTATGATCCATGTGCGATTAATATGAACTAAAATGTTATCATTTATAATGCTATGAATATTGATGTTATGAATTTTGGAAATACTATTAAGAATGAAAATCAAACATCCCAGCAGGATCGTGATAAAGCAATGAATGAAAATCAAGCATCCCTGCAGGATCGCGCTAAAGCAATAATTTTTCTTCGCCATCATCTACATGATGAATTAAATAAAAATGAGTACCTTATAATAAAAGATTCATTGACCTTGTGGAATAATTTGAGGGAGAGATACAAGTACCAGAAGACAGTTATCCTCCCAAAAAGCTCATTATTGTTGGATGCACCTGAAGTTGCACTCTTTAACATCAGCTCACAGTTAAAACTGTGCACTTATGATGATATATACCATATTTCATGCCTCGAATGTGCTCCTGCAGCAGCAATATCGAGAGTGTAATTTTACAAGATATTCTGAACTAATATCTTGTCTTCTAGTGGCTGAGCAAAACAACGAGCTATTAATGAAAAATCACCAATCTCGTCCAACGAGTTCTACACCATTTCCTGAAGCAAATGGAACCTCATTTTGTGGTAATAAAGGAAACCATTATCGTGGACGTGGACGTGGTAGAATATGTATATATTATAGAGGTCAATGGGAACGTACTCATAATTCTTACAAAAGAAATTTTCATTTCCACCAGAAGTGGAACCACACTGAGGCGAAAGAATATAAAAACAAAGGTTTACAGAATAAACCTACAAAGAACTATTAAGATCGATAAATGTTACAGGTGTAATATGAAAAGACATTTGTCGCGTACCTGTCGTACGCCTAAACATCTGATCGACCTATATCAAGCATCCATAAAAGAAAAAGAAAAGTGGATTAAAATGAATTTTGTTAATCACAGTAATCTTGTAGTAATATATATATATATATATATATATATATATATATATATATATATATATATATATATATATATATATATATATATATATATATATGTTTTCATTATGTTGTCAATTTTAATTTTATTTTGTTATTTTATTTTGATTAATGAAATTTAATATTTATTTTATTATGTATGGAGGTATGGGCCATACTGATGGAATGATTAATTCCAAAATGATTGGTGAAGATTTGTGTCTAGCAGACAGTTGTACAACGCACACAATTCTTAGAGATAAGAAATATTTTCAATACTTAATATTAAACAAAGCTAGTGTCAATACAATATCAGGTTCATCAAACCTAATTGAAGGCTCTGGAAGAGCAAATATTATATTGCCAAAAGGAACAAAATTTTGTATTGATGATGCTTTGTATTCTTCTAAATCTAGAAGAAATTTAATCAGTTTTAAAGATATTCGTTTAAATGGTTATCATGTTGAAACCACTAATGAAGGCAGTGACGAATATCTTTATATTACTTCAATAATTTCGGGCCAGAAGCTCATATTGGAAAAACTGTCTGCTTTCTCTTCTGGGTTGTATTATACAACAATAAGAACAATTGAATCACATGTTGTGATGCACCAGAAGTGCTCTAATCCAAAAATGTTTATGCTTTGGCATGATCGTCTTGGACATCCGGGAACAATTATGATGCGTCGAATAATTGAGAACTCTCATGGGCATCCCTTAAAGAACCAGAAGATTTTTTTACAAAGTGATTATCCTTGTGCTGCATGTTCTCAAGGTAAACTTGTAATAAAACCTTCCCCTTCTAAGGTAATTCTTGAATCTCCATCATTTTTACAAAGAATTCAAGGGGATATATGTGGGCCAATTCACCCTCCATGTGGGCCATTTAGATATTTTATGGTTTTAATAGATGCATCAACTAGATGGTCACATGTTTGTCTACTTTCTACTCGTAATGTTGCATTTGCTAGACTTCTTGCCCAAATAATTAGATTACGGGCACAATTTCCTGATCATCCAATTCAATCTATTCGGATGGATAATGCAGGTGAATTTACATCTCAAGCATTTTATGATTATTGCATGTCAATCGGTATTAATGTTGAGCATCCTGTTGCTCATACACACACTCAAAATGGTTTAGCTGAATCGTTTATTAAACGACTTCAGTTAATTGCTCGACCTTTGCTTATGAAATCAAAACTACCTATTTCTGCTTGGGGACATGCAATATTACATGCTGCATCATTAGTTCGGATCAGACCAACATCTTACCAAAAATATTCTCCTTTACAACTTGTATTTGGTCAACCACCAAATATTTTTCATTTTCGCATTTTTGGTTGTGCTGTATATGTTCCAATTGCTCCACCTCAGCGCACTAAGATGGGACCTCAACGTAGACTTGGGATTTATATTGGTTTTGATTCTCCATCTATTATTAGATATCTTGAACCTTTAACTGGTGATATTTTTAAAGCACGTTTTGAAGATTGTCATTTTGATGAAAATATATTTCCATCACTAGGGAAAGAAAAGTCGTTGCCAGAAGCACGACAAGAAATCACTTGGAATAATTCGACGTTATCTCATTTTGATCCTCGTACAAATCAGTGTGAACTAGAAGTTCAGAGGATCATTCATTTGCAGAGTATTGCAAATCAATTGCCGGATGCATTTACTGACAATAAGAAAATAATTAAGTCTCACATTCCAGCTGCTAATACTCCAACAAAGATAGAAGTCCCTGTAGGACAATTAACTAATACAGCAGCAAATGAGTCTAAGGCACGCCTGAAGCGTGGAAGACCTATTGGTGCAAAGGATAAGATTCCCCGGAAGAGAAAAGCACAAGGAAATGAAATCGGCGCTCCTGAAGAGGCCTTACCCACAAAACAGGCAACGGAAATTGATCCATCCAAACTTTCTGTACAAAATTCTCCTGGAAAGAAATCCCCTGAAGAGGAACCTCTTGAAGAGGAATCTCCTGAAGAGTTACCCCCTGAAGAGGAACAGGTACCTGAAAATAATGAGATCTCAATAAATTATATAAGTACAGGAGAAATATTTGATAGAAATAAAATTGTTGTCGACAACATATTTTCATTTAAAGTTGCATTTGACATTACCAGAAGTAATGATGATATTGAACCACAATCCGTCGAAGAATGTCGACGTAGAAATGATTGGCCAATGTGGAAGGAAGCAATTCATGCAGAATTGAACTCACTAGCAAAACGTGAAGTATTTGGACCTGTAGTCCAAACACCAGAAGGTGTGTCGCCTGTTGGATACAAGTGGGTATTTGTACGAAAACGTAATGAGAAAAATGAAATTGTGAGATATAAAGCAAGACTTGTTGCACAAGGTTTCCTGCAGAAACCAGGTATTGATTATGAAGAAACATATTCCCCTGTAGTGGATGCAATTACATTTAGATTTTTGATTAGCTTGGTAGTTACAGAAAGTTTGGATATGCGTTTAATGGATGTGGTTACAGCATATTTATATGGATCACTTGATAATGATATATACATGAAAATCCCTGAAGGATACAAAATGCCTGAAGCATGTAATTCAAAATCCCGAAGTATTTATTCTATCAAGCTACAAAGATCTTTATACGGGTTAAAGCAATCCGGACGCATGTGGTACAATCGTCTTAGTGAATATCTATTGAAAGAAGGATTTGAGAATAATCCAATTTGTCCATGCGTTTTCATTAAGAAATCAGAATCTGGATTTGCTATCATTGCAGTTTATGTAGATGATTTAAATCTTGTCGGGACTCCAGAAGAGCTCACAAAAACTGCCACTTATCTAAAAAAATGAGTTTGAGATGAAAGATCTTGGGAAAACAAAATTTTGTCTTGGCTTACAGATTGAACATTTTCAAAATGGAATTCTTGTTCATCAATCAACATACACAGAAAAAGTCCTGAAGCACTTTTACATGGAGAAAGCTCATCCTTTGAGCACTCCAATGGTTGTTCGTTCGCTTGATGTGAAAAAAGACCCTTTTCGCCCTCGAGAAGATGACGAAGAAATTCTTGGTCCTGAAGTACCATATCTTAGTGCAATTGGCGCACTCATGTATCTTGCAAATTGCACACGACCTGATATAGCATTTTCAGTTAATTTACTAGCAAGATACAGTTCTGCACCAACTCGAAGGCATTGGAATGGAGTTAAACATGTTCTACGCTATCTTCGTGGAACAACTGACATGGGATTATTTTATCCAAAAGGTTCAAATTCACAGTTAGTTGGATATGCAGATGCGGGTTTTCTTTCTGATCCGCATAAAGGTAGATCTCAAACAGGATATCTATTTACATGAGGAAGTACTGCTATTTCATGGAGATCTGTCAAGCAAACACTTGTTGCTACTTCTTCAAATCACTCAGAAATTATAGCAATTCATGAAGCAAGTCGGGAATGCATATGGCTAAGATCAGTAATTCAACACATTCGAGAAAAGTGTGGTTTATCCACAATCAAAGATAGCCCGACAATATTATATGAAGATAATGCTGCTTGTATCACACAGATCAGAGGAGGATACATTAAAGGTGATAGAACAAAACATATTTCACCAAAATTCTTTTATACACATGAGCTCCAGAAGAGTGGTGATATTGATGTGAAGCAGATACGATCAAGTGACAATTTAGCAGATTTATTTACCAAAACATTACCAACTGCAACATTTAAGAAGTTGATGAATAACATTGGAATGCGCCGACTCAAGGATCTTTCATCATAAACAATTGAAGCTCTTCATCCTGATGAGGGGGAGTAAAATGATTATGCTGATTGTACTCTTTTTCCTTCGCTAAGGTTTTTCCCACTAGGTTTTCCTTTGCAAGGTTTTAATGAGGCAATCCTAAAGCATACGATGACACACAAGAATAATGTACTCTTTTTCCTTCGCCACAGGTTTTTTTCCCACTGGGTTTTCCTTGGCAAGGTTTTAACGAGGCATATTCTTAGTGTATGGTCATCCAAGGGGGAGTGTTATGAATGCATTCATGCATTTGGTGGATGACCATTTAGTTTCATCTATTGGAATTCTACACATTCATGTCATCTTTTAGAATTCCATAACATTCATGTAATACATTGATGTAGCCTTTTAATTCATGTCCTATCCTTTCCTATTCCTTAACCTCCCACTATGATTCTATGTCTATAAAAGGGAGTATTGGATACTTTGTAAAACACACAATTATAGAGAAGAATCATACATAGTTCCTGAAGAACTAATTTCATATTTACAATTTCTTTATCTTGTCTTGTTATTTTCATTAATTTTACAACATTATTCCCTTTCTTTTCTTTTTTTTTGTGTGTGTTTTTTTTTTTTTTTTTTTTTTTAAAGATTGCATAGACATCTTTCTGCAATCTATGACTACCCCGTGGAACGAAATACGGCTGGGGAGATAGAAGGCCAGACGAAGACTGCCAACGACTGACTGGTGGACGGCTAGCGACAGGCCATTGATGACCGGAGGAAAGGGTGCCGCTGCTGGGAGTGGACGGCTGGATCGGTGCGTTCTGGGCGGTGGCTGAGACGACACGGCCTCGTATGGCGGCGGACTGATGGAGAAGAAGACGCACAGAGGTGGTGAAGGCAGCATGGCTGATCTAGAGATGACCGGCACCGCGAACATGTGTTGCGGCGGCGTGGGTTGATGAGCCGAGATCGAAGGAGACAATGACGCGTCAGATATGGTGGCAGCACGGTGAGGAGTTGATCAGATCGTGCACGGCTGGTGGAGGCGCCGGCAATACAGGGCCAAGTTTAGCTGGACAAGGTGCGGCGTTGCTGCTGTAGATCGACAGTGACGAAGATGAAGCAAGATCTGAGATTCTTGAGCCGCAATTTTTTTTTTTCTTCTGCCTTCATGCACAGAGAGAGAACAAAAGTTTGATGACTCTTCCTTTACAACGTGCCAGTGGTGCAAAAACCTCTGGTCACTAAGAAGAAAAATAAGGTTTTCACGGCGTTGTAACCCATGGTGAGACTTTTTTGTTTTTATTTTTTATTTTTTTTTTGACAAAAAAATAAGAGAAGAAAATAAGTGAAATAGTCCCCAAGTGGTAGCTCAATCGATTGGGGACCACGCCTCATGAAGCGGAGGTCACTAGTTCGAACCCTTCTCTCCCTCTTGTGTGGACATGTAAAAAAAAAAAGAGTGAAATAAAATTAAAAAAAAAAAAAAATGAAATTCACAAGATCAAAAATTGATGTTAGCCTATAGCTCTAATATCATGAAAAGAAAAGATAATGTTATAGAAATATAAAATGAAAAGCTTAATAAATAAAATAAGAACAAGTATTTTATGTGGTTCGGTCTATGATCTATATCTACAGGATAAAGCTTAAATTGCTACATTATGCTTTGATTCCTTGATGAGTATACAATACAAAATGCTCTATTTATAGAGCTTACAGATGAAATATAACGGAAAATTTATATAAAGGAGAGTTGAAATTGAAGAAAATTAAAAAATGGTTACCCTAAATTGACAATTTTTAAAGTTTGGACACCATTTTTAAAAAATGATGAAAGATCAAGGGTCATAAATGAAGTTTTTCAATTCTAACTTGTATGTAGTTATCAAACTATTTTAAATTGACAGTTGAATTGGTAAAACCGTGAATCGATGGATTTTCGATTCGGTATTTAAATTATAATAGCTAGATATACAATAAAACTATTGAGGACAGATTGAATTGGTTTCCTTTTTTTATTTTATTTTATTTTGGAAGAAAAAAAAGTCAACAAAACTAACTAGATGAACCGAATTAATTGAACTGCTTATCTTATAAATCATAATTTGTTGTTATGGTGATTCAAACATAGAAGCTCAATTTTGAATAAAATTATAATTAACTTGTTATGGTAATTCACACTTAGAACCACAAAATTTGGAGTAATGAACTACATAACAACTAATCCACAAGAGCTTCTTTCCTAAAATATGATATCTTTTATACTTATTCGCATAAAACCAAAGCAAAATACAATAGAAAATACATTAAAAAAAAAAAAAATAGAAATACAACAAATCAACCAACAACTAGAACACCGCCAGCCACGCTCCGGTCCGACCACCACGTGCCGGTCAATGCATGTCCCCTCCTTTGCTCCGGCCGCAACTTCTAGTCCGGCACGTTATCTTCACTTTATGTATACAATCATCATATATACTATGTTGGGGTTATGCGAAAAACTTATAACTTCGAAATATTAAACAATAAGGCGCTAATAACCAAAAACACTCATAATCAAACATGATCTCTTGTTCATGATCAGGGGTAGAGAGAAGGCTAGTCAGAACAAGAGAGGGTGGGAGAGAGGGAGGCAAAGCGTTATTGGCATTTAATACAATTAGAAAGAGCATAAGCAACATCATTATCATCACCAAAAGTCTGCTAAACCTAATGCCACTCATTCTTTTTCCTACTCGATCGATCTCTTGGATTTTGTTAATTGATTGTTGAAGATGAACTGGTTATTTATAAGGAGTAAACCCTTTCTCATACATGGGTTTTTGGACCAATCATATTAAAATAAAGATATTTTAGTCTAAATATTAGTTCCTTTTTGCGAAAATATTTTTATATAAACCAATAAGTTTTGATTTTAATAAAGAGGCCCTTGAACTTTTGGCAACATATAGTGACTTTTGAGTTTATACACGCAAATTAGTAAAAATGTGCTTGTAAGTGCTCCCGTTAAGTCATATTTACAATTTAAAAGTCCCACTAAAAATTTAAAATTAACAAAATAGTAGTAAATTAAGAAGGTTATATTTCTACAAAGAGACATTTGTTAAATTATAAATGGAAAAATATTACTTATAACTTCTGATATTTCATCACTTTTAAAAAAAGGTACCCAACTTTAAAAATTGTCAATTTAAAGTATTCATCATTCAAGTTTTTCAATTTCAACTATCCGTTGCAATTTTCTATTAAATCCTATCAAAATTCATGAATTACCTCTGTATTTTTTTTTTTTTTTTAAAAATAATAATAATTTTTTTAAAAGATTCAGACATGGGTATTTTTACAAATTCTGTTAAATTCTAACCAATACCTAAATCCTAGCAATTTTTTTTTTCTTTTTTTTCCTAACAAAAAAAATGAGGGGTATTTTGAAAATTTTAGCATGATTTAACAGAAAATTGTACCAAAGGGTTGAAATTAAAAAAAAAAGAAAAGAAAAAAAGAAAGATGAATATCTAAATTGACACTTTTTAAAGTTTGGATACATATTTTCAAAATTATGAGTAGGCAAAAAGGTGTACTATCAAAATCCCAAACAAGATGCTCCACACTGTAGGAGCTCTGGCTTGGGGATCATGGCTGAGAGCAGAGGATCTTTCCAGAGGCCCGGAATCCTTCACACGAAATGAGACGGAGCATACGTCGTCCACGGAGGGGCCCGATGGAGGGAGGGCGTCGAGGAAGGCGGAAGTGACGAGAGACACTTAGAAGGAAAGAAACACCCACCCGGATATCTCGCAAAAAACGGCTCCTACCAAGCAGGATCCAGCAGGGGATAAAATCTTCCCTAATAGGGCTTCAAAATCCAATCAGGAAAGGAAAGGGGATTTGATTTCCCAAGATATGCCCGGAACTATGGAGAATGTTAACAAACGGATCTGCTTTAAATAGCCAACCCAAAGCTCCAGCTGTGGCAAGTTCTGAGGGCTCGAAGATTTTAAAAAATTTAGCGCCCACTTTTTCAAAAGGTGATCAAAGGGGTGGGCCTCTGGGCTGGGTTGCCAAACCAAGCAAACAGGGTCCTAAAGTCAAATGTGAGAAGCCCAACAAACTTGGGAAAAAGTACGTTCCCCGAGAAGCGAAAATTCTGGAATCTATTTTAGGGGAGTCTTCGTCTCCGAAGGTTACGGAAGGGACTAAAAAAGGAAAGGCTCTTAGTAGCCCCCCAAAAAGATGCAGTGCGGAGGGTGGGCGGTTAACACATTGGAGAAGGGTGGCGAGAGGGCAGAAGTTGGTACAGCAGGAAAATTTGATTTCTAATGTTCTACCGGAGAAAAGAAGTTTTGGGGACCTCTCAGGGTCATCTCTGGCTATTTCTCCACCGTGCAAAGAGAGAAGGTATGAGTTGGTGGACTTTTCTCTTCCAAATGTATTGGCGGAGGCTACGGAGCAGCCCCGCCAGTCGCCATGAGTCTCCTCTGTTGGAATTGTCAGGGACTCGGGCAATCCCTGACGGTTCGAGACCTTCGCCGTTTGGTGAAGGAAAAAAAGCCCACTTTTTTGTTTCTTATGGAAACAAAGACTAGTAATTCGCGGCTTCACTTTATTCGTAGAATGCTTGGGTATGAAGGAATGCTCACGGTGGATCCTACTGGGAGAAGTGGGGGTCTGGCTTTTATGTGGTTAAGGAATAACGAAACGGAGGTTATAAACTACTCTTCTCGGCACATTAGTGCTAAGATTAGTTTAGAAGGTTCTGGGTATTGGTGGAAATTCACAGGGTTTTATGGCCATCCGGATAGAAACCTGCGGGCTAAGTCATGGCAGCTGCTCTCACATTTAAGTATCGACTTACCGCAGGATTGGCTCTGCGCGGGGGATTTCAACGAGATAGCCGATTGGTCGGAGAAGGTGGGAGGGCAGCCCAGAAGTATACAACAGATGGAGTTATTTCGATCCACCTTGGCGGAATGCAATTTGGGGGACCTTGGATTTAAAGGTCCCAAGTTCACATGGAATAACCAGCGCCCATCTGCAGAATTCATCAAAGAGAGACTTGACAGAGCCTTAGCTACTCCTGGATTGTGTGAAAATTTTCCGGATATGGAAGTGGAGGTGTTGGCTTCCCGGAGTTCGGACCATAAGCCCCTGTGGATCCGTCTATACCCTGATTTATTTCAACGTAGGCTTTCTAAGTCTTTTAAATTTGAGGCCTGCTGGAATAAAGATGAAGAATGCTCTGCCATCATCAAATCTGCCTGGGAAGGACGGATGGAGGAGTCTGTCCATGAAGGCATCCTGGAGAAACTGGACAGGTGCAAACAAGCTCTCTTCGTGGAGTTCTGTGAAGTTCGGTTCAATTGGTAAGTCTATAAAGACTTTATCCAATAAACTAGAGCAGTTGCAGAAGAGGGAGGATTCGGGGAACTTAGGCCAGATTAAATCTCTCCAAGTCGAGATACAAAAGCTGATGGAGATGGAAGACCTATGGTGGAAACAGAGAGCTAAGAAAAGCTGGTACAAAGACGGGAATCAGAATACGAGATATTTCCATGCATGGGCTAACCAGAGAAGAAAGAATAATCACATCAGCAAAATAAGGGATGAGGCAGGCTCTGTATGGTCCTCGCAGGATGACATTGGTGAAGCTTTTTCCAATTATTTCCAGCAGCTGTTCTCAGCCTCGGGGTCCAGGGGAATTGATGAATGTATTGAGCGGGTGCAGCCTAGGGTCACCCCGGAAATGAATGAGAAACTTTTGTGTCCTTTCTCTTCGGAGGAAGTGGACAAGGCCCTCTCTCAAATGCAACCTCTTAAGGCTCCAGGTCTAGATGGGTTCGATGCTAGTTTCTATCAAAAACACTGGCCTGTTGTGGGTGAGGAAGTCAGGAAAATGGTCTTGAACTTTCGTAACTCGGGTGTTATGGTGCCCTCTGTCAATAATACACTGATTGCACTCATTCCCAAAACAACCCCTGCTGTTTCAGTCACGGAGTTTCGCCCTATAAGCCTATGCAATGTGTTATATAAACTCATTGCTAAGGTGCTTGCCAACCGATTGAAGAAGGTGCTTCCAGAGATTATCTCCTTGCAGCAAAGTGCTTTTGTGCCGGGGAGATTGATATCGGATAATGTTTTAGTGGCCTACGAAGCCCTTCATTCTATGAATTCACGGTTTAAGGGGAAGAAGGGTTATATGGCCATCAAATTATACATGAGCAAGGCTTATGACCGGGTTGAGTGAAACTATCTCGAGGCTATTATGAGGAGATTAGGGTTTGGGTATCAACGGATCCACCTGATTATGAAGTGTGTTACCTCAGTGACCTATAAAATTTTGGTGAATGGGAATTCTTATGGCCAAATTAATCCCACAAGCTAAGGGGGATAAGGCAAGGAGACCCCCTTTCTCCCTACCTATTCCTCCTGTGTGCTGAGGGTCTAAGTGCACTGCTGTAGAATGCTGAAAGTAATGGAAACTTGTCGGGTATTCCAATAGCTCCTCGTGGTACTAAGGTGAGCCATCTTTTCTTTGCCGATGATGCTTTACTATTTTGTAGGGCAAATTTTTTAGAATGGGGCAACGTGATGAAATTGGTCCAGCAGTATGAACAAGCCTCGGGACAGCAGATCAACACCTCTAAAACATCAATTTTTTTCAATATAAACACAAGGGGTGAGTTCAAGGGGTTGGTCTGTTCTTCTATGGGCATCTCTCCCACGGCGGGCTATGAGAAGTACTTGGGATTACCCTCTCTAGTTGGTAGATTAAAGAAGAAGGCTTTTGCTGATATAGTGAGTAGGGTAAGGCATAGGGTGGATGGTTGGAAGGAGAAACTTTTGTCCCAGGCAGGGAGGGGGGTGCTAATAAAGGCGGTATTGCAGGCAGTGCCCACTTATTTTATGGGAGTGTTCTTACTCCCGAAATCATTATGCCAGCAACTGAATTAGTTGATGAACAGATATTGGTGGGGTGCTCAAAATAAGGATAGTTTTACGTCTTGGATGAGCTGGGGAAGACTGGGTAGATCAAAACAAAGAGGAGGCTTGGTCTTCAGGGATGTTGGGGCTTTTAACTAGGCTTTATTAGCCAAGCAAGGATGGAGAGTCATGCAAAATCCACAGTCCTTGGTGGCAACGGTCCTGAAGGAAAAATATTTTCCTAAGGGCTCCTTCTGTCTGCCTCTCTTGGGAGAAACCCATCTTATGCATGGAGGAGCATTATGAAGGCGAAGGACCTTTTGGAGAGAGGATTGGTTTGGAGGGTTGGAAATGGAGAACAAATAGCTATTTGGGGGGATAGGTGGCTTCCAAACCCACCCTCTAACCAGGTGCATTCTTCGGTTGGCCAACTGGATAGGGGATCAAAAGTGTCTGCTTTGATAGATCACTCCACTGGTAAATGGGATTACCCTCTAATCCAATCCAGTTTCGTGAAATATGAAGCCGATATGATTTGTAGCCTACCTCTTAGGTCTCTCTCTCAACTGGACCGGTTAATTTGGTCAGGAACTAAACATGGGTGTTTTTCAGTTAAAATTGCATACCATATGGAGGTGACTAACTGATCCCAAGAAAGGGGGGAGAGTTCGAATGCCAATAAGCTGAAAGGTGTTTGGAAGAGGATCTGGAAGTTGGAAGTCCCTGCAGTGGTGAAGAACTTTGTTTGGAAGTTGGGGAACAATTTGCTCCCTACAAAGGAACTCTTGGTCCAGAAGCATATAGGTCAAGATCCCTACTGTCCTTTTTGCTTGAGCAATACGGAATCAACCAGTCACATTATTTGGGAGTGTCAATCTTCCAAGGGAGTTTGGCAGGAATATAGCAGGAGAGTTCAGAAGTTATCTATGCAGGTCAGTGATGGTTTTGATTTCCTTTTTCAGCTTTTCTCCAAATTAAAAGATGAGGCGATTGTGGAGGTAGTTACAGTGGCAAGGTTGATTTGGCATCGTCGGAATTCCTTTGTCTTTCGCAATGAGTTCTCTACCCCCAATCAGATTCTTAGTGTGCCAAAGGAGCATATGGAGTCTTACAAACAGTCTATAGAGAGGGAGACCCCTGATGGGAATTCAACTGAACCTCCGTGCACTCCACCGTCCCATGTTGGTTGGCATAGACCACCTTCTGGTTGGTTTAAATGTAATTGGGGGACAACCTTTTCAAAGGAAAATAACATGTGGGGTTTGGGAGTGGTTGTGCGTGATAGTGAGGGACTGGTGGTAGCAACGATGTTGAGCTCTGGCCTTTTTCCACAAGACTCTGATACTGCAGCAGCACTAGCAGTGTGGCGAGCAATTGGGTTTTGTAAGGAAATGGGATTCTCTCGGATGATCTTTGAAGGGGATGCTTTAGTGGTGGCCGGTCAAAGCTCTAAACTCTGATGCTATTTGCTGGAGTAGGTATGGTCATGTTATGGATGATTCCAGGATCCTGTTGAAAGAGTTTTCACAGGCTTCAGTGCAACATGTGAACCGAAGTGCCAATCGAGCAGCCCTTTTGTTAGCTAAGTATGCTTTGAGTTCTCCGTCTGATTTGTTTTGGGTGGAGGATGATCCTCCTCCTATTCAATTTGTAATCCTTGCTGAGCAAGGTTCTATTGCTTGATCAATAAGATTGCCTATTTTTCCTCAAAAAAAACAAAAAAACAAAAAAAAAAATATTAGTAAAGTTCTTCCATTATAAATTGTACGCATATAGTAATCACAATAATTTAAATTAACAGTTTAATTGGTAAAACCATGAATAGATTGGCTTTTCGATTCAGTATTTATATTATACTAGATAGATATACAATAAACTATTGATGACAGATTGAATTGGTGTTTCTTTTTCTTTTTTGGCAAAAAAAAAGGTCAACAAAACTGACTAGATGAACCGAATTAATGGAACTGCTTATCTTAGAAATCATAATTTGTACGTTGTTACGGTGATTCAAACTTAGAACCTCAATTTTGAATAACAATATAATTAACTTCTTGTTATGGTAATTCACACTCAGAACCACACAATTTGGAGTAATGAACTACATAATAACTACTAATCCACAAGAGCTTCTTTCGTAAATTATTCTTTACTTATACCTGTAATTATGATGATGACTGAATAAACGTTTTTCAATTTAAGAAGCTAGTCAATTTTCAATTAGAAATTTTGGTAATATATACTTAATTTGATATACTACAATAAATTGAAAAAAAAAAAATGAAGAAAATTTCATGGAACTTTACATATATATCTTGCCAAAAGAAAATGAAGTTCTAGAGAACCTTGATGCACTGAAAATTCTGAAAGCTTTTTATGTTGTGCATTTGTTATAACGATGAACTTGGTTTTAATATTAAAAAGAAAAATCTAGGTTTTAACCCACTTAATGTACGTGCGGCGACACTGTAATAAAATGGTAATAAGTAATATGCAATAAATCTTTTGATTTACCATAGACATGCACTAATTACAATAGAATTTAAAACTAAATGTCAATTATTTACTTAAGATTTTTCATAGATGTGGGATCTCATCAAAGAACAAGAAAGAATTCTTAGCTGCCCTAAAGTTCCCATGCATACTAGGTTTTTCATCATTACCAAAAGGGAAAACTACATTTTACCCGTCCCAAAATTTCACCCAAATTGTAATCTTGCTTTCGAAGTAAAAAAAAACTTGCAATGCACCTCAACCAAGTTTTAAAAATTTGCAATGTAGCCAATTCTTCCGAAAATATCCCTAAAAAAATCAATTTATCCCTAAAAAATCTTCTTTTTTTAAAAAAAAATAAAATGTTTTTTTAGAGATATTTTTTGAAGAATTGGCTACATTGCAAATTTTTTAAATCTTGGTTGGCATGCATTGTAAGTTTTTTCACTTTAGAAGCAAGATTGCAATTTGAGTGAAACTTTGAAGGGGTGAATGGTAGTTTTTCCGTACAAAAATTTGGTCCTCATCGACCAAGTTATTATTATTTCAAAGATGTGCACAGTTTTTAGGAGTAACTTATATTTTCTTTTGTGTGTATCTTGCCTTTTCACTTTAGGACATTTCAATAATAAAAACAAATTACATTTTTCGTAGAAAAAAAAAAAAAGAAAAAAAAAAACAATATAAGAAGACAAACATATGGGCCGGGAATAAGCTTGTTCCTTTTTACAAAGTAATAAACACAAACGTGTGTATATATAATATATATATATATATAATGATTGTTGCACAACTCTGGATTATGGTTCTAACTCTATATATAAATTTTATCAAAAAGAGAATTATAGTTCTAACTAGTGTTATAGGTTAGGATTTTGCTGGTACCCTTAACTATACGGAGCCTAATTTTCTCTCTAATGAGTTAAGATTGCTTGATTGGCCTAATTATCCTGAAAAATCTTTACGATTCAATTTTTGTAAAAAGAACATTGTTGAGTTAAGTTCGTGTTACAGGCACCTCAAAGGATTAGAGGGAGTACCGGTACAATTACTGTTTTTAATATTTATTTGGTTTCAATTACATTGTAAACTTCTTCTTTCAAAGTTCAAACTAATTTGTCTTCTTTTATCTAAACAGAATTTCCAAAACATGACAAGTATGGATTTCCTTGGTTGTAAATTCCTTAAAAAAAATTCCAGATCTTTCAAGGATCCCAAATTTAGTGAGATTGATTCTTGATGATTGTGGAGGTTTAGTTGAGGTTCATTGTTATGTTGGATTTCTTGGTAAGCTCGTTTATTTGAGTCTTAACGATTGCTCTAATATTCCGAGTTTGAGATCTCTAGAGTCACTTCTCCTTGGGGGCTGCTCAAGGCTTAAGAAATTTCCTGAAATTGAGTATCGAATTGAATGTTTAGAAAACATCGAATTTCAAGATACTGGTATAGAGGAACTACCTTCATCCATTGAGTACTTTGTTAGGGTTAAAGATTTAGATCTAAGCAGTTGCACAAACCTTATGGATCTTCCAGATAACATTTTCCAGTTTCAACATTTAGAGCAACTTTCTTTCAATGGTTGTACTGGTATAAAAGAGCTGCCTTCGATCATCTATTGGGTGCCTGGGCAAGATTGAAATATTAGATCTAAGCGGTTGCGAAAACCTTAAGAGTCTCCCAGGTAACAATGTTCTATCAGAATCAGATTTCTTGATTCAACATGATTGCCCATTGGGTTTGGTTATAGTCGTAATTTACCTGGCTCAGATCATGTATGGTTGAATTTCCATGGTTCATACCAATCTCAGCTGAAGATGGATAATCTTCTGAGTTAGATTTATATGCGAGTGTAAAGATACAGAATCAGTGATTTTTAGAACTTGCGGATACCATCAAAAACATATATAAGAAGATGAAGCGATAGATTTAATTGATGATATTGAAGATGATGGAGACCATGTTTGTTGGAGATGATTTCAGGTTGGTAGCCTCTGCCTCTGTATTATGCTCATCCATTCTTCTCTGCTTGTTGATCAGTTAGGGACTGACTGACGATGGCGTTTATTTAGGTAACTTTCACATTCAAATTCACATTCGCATTATGGGACAAAAAATTTCTAGTTTAATTAGCATCTGCAGACTAATCACCAACGGTATAATTAATCAAGCAAATTTGGAGCAAAATTGTTATGATATGCTTCAAATTACTTCTAGCCATCTAGGCTTATTGAAGAATTTTCTTTTGCTCTGGGTTTGTGTGTTTTGCAGGGGACTTGCAAAATCTAGCAGGAGAGTCGCATGCTGCAACTTCCACTTCAGATGTCATGTTAGTGGTTTTATTCTTCATAGTCTCTCTTTATAATTATTTTTTTTTTAAGTGTTTAAGGTTAAATTATCCAAGCTATTATAATTGAATTGTGTGGCAAGGAATTGACTTGCAATTCTTAGTTAAATGTTTAGCAACTTTACATCTTATAGTCAGTCTCTATTTGTCATGGGGGAAGCCGCCTAAATGAGACTCAAATTATAATTGTTAATGACTTGCATCTCTTTTTATTTTTTATTTTTTTATTTTTTTTATTGATGTACTTTGCTAAGGCACTTCTTAATCATGGCCATGCTCTTTTGTAATATTGGAATTAACCCGATTCAAAGATCAAGTTAGAATTTGTTTTCACAAATTTGCTTCTTTTTTCTGTCTTTCTTTCTATTTTTGTATATTCTTTTAATTTAAGCAACAACTACAAAGAGAAAAGGAGTTGTTCTGAAATAAAAGCTTGATTACAGTGTCACTAGGAATAAATGGAGAAGGGATCATTATCTATATCAATTAACCAACGAATTCCATGACCATTTATATCTAATTATATATAGAAAAGCACAATTGCTAAGCCATGAAAGACTGTTTTTTCATTCCTTAATTGAAGGAATTAATATAAGTGTTGTAGATGCTCAGCCCATGTTGAACTAGAGGAGGGCTAGCTAGAGATCTTTTCATCAACCCCCTATTGCTTGGCCAACTCTCTCAATCTAATTTCATGTTGGAGTTGAATTTGCAGGGTACTCTTACCAAACAATCCATGGCTATCTCATTAGGCGGGCTCGGAATCAACTACTGCTGTTGTTTGAGTTTCTGGAAATTCTCGGCACTGTTCTCCGCTTCTCTTTCAAGAGTCAAAAATATTTATGAGATTTAATGCGGAATTTATGATTCTTACCGACTATGATATGTACATGGCTGTGAATATTTTCATTTTTTGGTTTAAATAAAAAAGTGTTGTATGATATGAAGAATGAAATTCTTCGATTGAAGTTGGTACTTTCGGATTTGCATGTTGTTCATGTGTTACAATAGCCTTTTGTATTGGATTGATAAGTACAAGGCTATTGGGATTCATGTTCAAAATGGATGACATTTTGGAAGCATCACTATTTCGTGACGTAAAATTTTATGAAGCTTATGTATCAAACGTCATTATTTTGTGACACCTAATGTATAAAGCACGTTAAAGTTTTATGACATTTTCTGTGTAAATGTCACAAAATTATGTCGTTTACACAATAAACATCATAAACATTCCACATACAATTTAAGTCATTTAATTGCTAAACAATGTAAATTTTCTTTTAAACAAAAAATGGTTATTATATGAAATTTCCCCCTTTTTTAAATCTGTTTTCACCTCATAAAACATCTGTAAAATAACTTAATCGAAAACAAAATCATATATATAGGCAAAATACTATTATTAGATTGCTAACAAATACCTTCAAACAATGTTTCAACTACATCCAAAACAAAACCATACACAATTTTATATACGCTATTGAAATTGCCATTATTTCAAAATAAGCAAACACCTAAAGCAATGTACTCATAGTACCAGTACTTCCTTAATTACAAAAAACCTAAAAAAAAAAAACCAAAACATCATATTGTTTCGCTGGACGTCCTGTTGTATATCAACCTTGTTCTGCACCAATAAAATTCAAAAGTTGCTCTAAATCCTACAGTCAGGGGAAAAAAATGTTAGGGTCATCCACATAGTAGGAAAATAAATCAATACTAATCAAAACAATATATGCTTGTGAAAACAGGAAAACAATATTAGCGGTGTTAACATGGAATAATGCCTTTGTTTTCTTAAAATCCTACATAGATTCGTCCTTAAGGCCCCAGACGAAACAATAATTTAGCTATTTCATGTAACAAAGGAGAGATGATTGAATCATCGATCCAGTATGATTCAAGACAAAGAACAATCATCCAAAGGAAGGAGATTGAAGAGGACCTTGCCCATAAAATGAAGCAAATATTTGCTTTTGCAGTAAGCTGTAATTGGTTTATCTCTGTAAAATAATAGATAATCTATACTAAAAGAATATAATATAATTAAGTGCAGGTAAAATAAGGATAAGGAGATGATTAACTAGGATGACAAGAAATGAATTAATAAACAAGCAATTCACTGGTGTAAAATGAAGGTAGACAACATAAGAAAGATTCAGCTAACATGGTTTTGTCATGCATAGGCAATGAAGATAAGTGACTGCAACAATAAGAAGTGTTTTGCTTCAAGCCAAATGCAATAGACCAAAACAAGGAAGGTCAATAAGAAAATAGTGAAAGAAAGCGTAATAGCCTACATTTCAATAGACATGGCACTGAAGAAAGCTGAATGTGGCCAGGGGCTTGGGTAGCAGACCCCAACCGACTCTGATGAAACTTGGTTGAGTTCGATCAATTGCATCTTGTGAAGTCAGTCATCGAGAAAGGAGATTTCGGTCTCGATTAGTTTACAAGATTGAATGGCCCATTCTCCTCCATCCCCTCGATTCGATTGTTTTCCAAGAATGTTGAGCCGGGTATGTAAGCCATGTATCTGGGAGGAACCTAAAAGAAGGGCTTTCGGTTTTTTGTACCCTGTTTTGGTCTTGTAGCTATTACTATCAAAATGATGCATCTGATCTATGTTTGACTTCATCGATTCCGAAAAAAAAAATAAAAAAAGGCCAAAACAAAAACCAAAAAAAAAAGAAGAAAAGGTTAATGCAATATTGATCACCCAAAAGTCTCCTGGTACTAGCAGTTGCTCCAACTAAAGTAGTGGTTAAAAAATTTAAATGCCTGCAAACTCTGTTATCTGAGACATGTCTGCAGAAACTCTAAGGGAGAGAAAGAAGGATTATAAAAATTGAAACAGAAGCCAATCCAGTATGATTCAAGACGAAGATTCCCATTATTTCCCAAAAAATGAAGGTTGGTAATGAGCTAAGAAAAGATGTTACTTAGTTGACAGCACCAATCTAGAGAAAAAAATACAGACACACACACACACACACACACACATATATATATATTCACCTCGTTTCAAACATTCGGATAAGTAGTTGAAACCTATATGCTAAATCCCCAAACTTGATAAGTGGTAGAAAAGATACCATATATTCTAAATCCCCAAACTTCCAAGCACATTCATTAGCTTCATTCTAATCTATCAAAATCTATTCGCTAGAATTTGAGACTATTTACAATAAAACCAGGCTTGCAAAACATAAAACACAACAACCCAACAAGCCATGTAGATAACAAACTTGCTTAAGTAGGGAAGCAACCAAAAATTCGTAAAATAAGTGCAACTAAATATTGTTACTAATTAACACACCTTCTGATTTATCTTTCGCCGTCATCTCCCGCTTGATCATTGTCATCGACTGCAATTGGGTGTTCACCTATAACAAGAGCGGAATCATAATGTTAATGACTTTACGCCAATTAATAAGTATTGTGTTATATTACGTCACATGACATTTAAACTCAGCAATTCCTAGTTTAGAAATGAAACCAAAATAAAACATCACCTGCTCCAGTACCCACGGATGATTTGGGCATCACAGGTGGAGTGAAAGAAAATATGATAGGATGGAAAACTTAAAGACAAATAGTAGAATAATAGAATAAAGACAAGAGAATTTTATGTAAGAAAGAGAAAGAAAGAGAGAGTGGAAGAGAGAAAGCGGAAGCTTATAATAGACTACATTGTGCTTCTTTATTGCTTAATTGTTTACAATACAGAAGTCCCTATTTATAGGGTGTAAAGTAAATACAAATATGGTAATCAAATTCTCATCAAATATAGTAATTAAATCCCCATAATTTGATTACAACACACCATCAATGTAGAATATTACAATATCAATCAAATATGGAATATATGGAAAGTATATTATACTTTCCATATATTCTAACCCTTCATATCTTCTAACATCCCCCTTCAAACTCAAGGTGAAAGATTCTGGAATCTTGAGTTTGCAATAAATGCTTATTCTTCTTCTTTTGGAGATGACAACGATCAACGACAGTCAACGACGATGAATGAAGGAAGTCGGCGACGGTGAAGATGCGCCTTAAATATCAATGGGCCAACTATGGGCCAAAGAAAGTAAAAAGAAAAGAAAAAAAAAAGATTGGGCCAACTACAGGCCAAAAAGAAAAGGTGAGCCAACTATGGGCTAAATAAGGCATGATATCACTTTTCAAATGCCAAAATAAAATGGGCCAACTATGGGCCAAAGAAAGTGAAAAGAAAAGAAAGATTGGGCCAAAAGAAAGTGAGCCAACTATGGGCTGAAATTGGCATGGGTTTTAGAGAATACCTCAAATGCCAAAAGAAAAGAGAGATGGGGCCAACTATGGGCCAAAAGAAAATGAGCCAACTATGTACAAGAATAATATGGGCAACTTGACCTCTTTTGATTTTTTTTTTTTTTTTTTTTTTTTTCACTTCTATTTTCTTCTTCTTTTTCTTTTTCTCTTTTTTTTTTTTTCTCATTTTTTTTTTCATCTTCCCGAGACTACCCATTGGGCATTAACTGCCAAAACTACATCTTTTTTTTTTTTTTCTCTCCTGAACAACAACCAAAGTAGCAACAATCATTTTACCAGATAACTGCTACAAGAATTCGCAGGAATAAAAGCAGATACGAGCACAACCTTGAAGGGGACGGTGGGACTGATGGACGGCCGGCAAAGGGGCGGTAAGATGGTGACTGCGAGGGTGAGGAGAAGCTCTACTTGCGACGGGCCATGGATGACCGGAGGAAGAGGCGCCAACGTTGGGCCTGCACAACCGAAGGAGAAGGTGCCGAATCTGAGAAGTGGACGGCGGCAGAGAGACCGATCCCGGCTGTGAAGTGCGAAACTCGGCTGGGTTTGTCGGAGATCAACAGTAACAAAGCAAGATCTGACGCATGCTGTGTATGAGAGAAGCAATATCTTATGCTTGCTGTGTATGAAAGATTAAGAACAAGACAAGGGTTTTGGATTGTAGGAGACACAGGTGGCGTGGGTTGGAGTAAAGCTTATCTCCAACTCACGCGCACAACTTGTTTGAAGAAGAAGAAAAAAAAAGAAAAAGAAAACACAAACCAAAAGAAAATGAAGAAAAACAAAAAAGAAGAAAAAACAGGTTCTGCTGTTCTGCCGTAAAAAAAAAAAAAAAAAAAAACAAAAAAAAAAAGGAAAAACAAAACAAAGAGAAGCAAAAATAGATTCTGCTGTGGAGTGAGATTTTTTTTTTTTTTTTTTGGAATAAAAAAAAAAAAAGAACAACAATACAAAAAGAAAAGACATATGCGGGGAGAGGAGATTTTTTTTTTTTTGTCAATCATACACAAAATTTATGGTGAGGAGATCTGCAAAATAATGACTATCAAGAGAAAAATGAAATATAAGAAAACAAAAAAAAAAATTCACAAGACCATTAGATGAAACATTGGCGTTAGCCTATAGCTCTGATACCATGAAAGAAAATATGATAGGATGGAAAACTTAAAGACAAATAGTAGAATAATAGAATAAAGACAAGAGAATTTTATGTAAGAAAGAGAAAGAAAGAGAGAGAGGAAGAAAGAAAGCGGAAGCTTATAATAGACTACATTGTGCTTCTTTATTGCTTAATTGTTTACAATACAGAAGTCCCTATTTATAGGGTGTAAAGTAAATACAAATATGGTAATCAAATTCTCATCAAATATAGTAATTAAATCCCCATAATTTGATTACAACACACCATCAATGTAGAATATTACAATATCAATCAAATATGGAATATATGGAAAGTATATTATACTTTCCATATATTCTAGCCCTTCATATCTTCTAACATGGAGAAGTTGAGTTTGGAATAATGTTTAGCGCATTGTCCCTATGCGCATTCCCTTCCACAAGCATGGCAAGAAGCTATCTCATTTGAGTCATCTCACTCTCTTGCTTCTCATGCGCCATTTGTATCTACGTAACTGGAGCTTTCAGTTGATTAACTTCACTTACAAGTTCAGGATCTTGGGAAGCCGATGTTGATGCCCTACACGAACTGCTCCTGGATCTATCCAGTGTTGGCCCCAATCCCAATCCACGAACACACCCAGGATTTTCAAGGCCCATTACCTGCCCGTACACATCCTTTGGGGACCACGGTATTATGCCATGTGTACATGATCTAGATGTTGGAGTATCCTACTACATGAGTTCCTTCATCTTATCCTATAATTAAGTTCAAACTTATCGTCTATTTAGATCAATTATACGAGACAAAATGATATAAAAAATAAAGGATGCGTATAAACTTTAAGAAATCATAATATAACATTTGCACTTTAGATTTTTTCCTTGGCCTTATCATTGATGGGGTGTCATCACTTTTTGTGTGAGTTTATATAAACAGTTCGCCCGTTGTGGGGGTATACCCTACCTTTGTCTCCTACAATATTAGAATTTTTGTACAGAACCTATCAAACAATGTATCTTGAAATACCCAAAGTACATACCCGCTCATCAACAACTTGGGCAATGCTTTTCAACCCCAAGGTGTGCGAAAATTCCTGCATGCCACGTCTTTGCCTATTCTTCTCGGGTCTTTCCTATACATTTGCATTATTATCAATATTGTGATAAATATATGTATGTAAAACATTTAATACGGTAATGGTCATGTGTTATTACCCAATCTTTATCGGTTAGCCATGTTTCAATTATGGCCACTATGCCATCCGCATCTTATAGGTGGATGTTCAGCGTGGTTTGCAACACATCTTCAAGTTTTTCACCCTGCTTGAGTTGCAGAGATTGCTTCAAGGTGTGCTTGAAATCTTTTTTTTTCATTCCAAAATCCTTGAAAGGCAATATCTAAAACTCTTTCCATAGGTACACCGAGCTCCACATAGAATTTTTTCTGCATAAAAGTTAGAATTGCATATCATTAAATATTTTGCCACTAATAAGTTTAACAATGATTACAAAGTAAAAATTAAAAAAAAAAATAAAATAAAAAAAAAATAAAAAAAAATCTCAAAACATGCACCCTGCCATAAGAGCATCCATGATATCTTGTTTTTGTTGTGTTGGTACCTTCCTCCAATCGCGTGTGAAAATCACAAAGTTTCCCAGTTCTGATGATCAACTTCGCACTAAGTCTACGAAATTTCAATCCTGTGGTGCCTACAGGCACACCAAGCCTATTACACCGCAATACCACCTTCTGGGATGCGCCAAACATCCGTAGGTAAAGGGACTTTCCTTGAAGTTATTACCTTTTATGTTGGCTACTGTTTTTTTTTTTTTTTTTTGGGATAAATCTTTCCTTTCGAGGCACACCTGGAGGATTTGGTCAACAAGGAAGCTGCAGAGAAGTCTAATGCTACAAAAGAAGCTTTCTTAGCAAAGCTTGCTCTTGATGCCAAGAAGAACACTAACAAAGGAGATATACGAGGGTCGGGAAATTAAATCAAAGGATAAAAAGAAGAAAAAGGTTCATAGAAAGGCTATAAAGGTTTTGAGGTTTGTATCACTAGTTTTGTTCTGTTTCTTTTTACTATAGCAAATGTTGTCTTGTATATAAAATGTATTATATAAAGTAACGTCATAATAATATTCAATTCCTATATTGTAACCAGCAAGGGGTAGTGAGGAGCAGCATCCTACCAGTGTGCCTTTTGTTGGTTCAAGTGAGCTGCAGCATTGCAGTCAATCTGGATCAGTCCTAGACTTCCGGAAACTTTCATACAGAGAGACGGCAACCAGTGAGAAGAATGAGAGAGAGAGAGAGTTTTAGGCTTAAAGATCCTATGTTTTCCTCACCATTTTATTTGGTGTTTTTTAGCCAACGTGTTAGTGTTTTATTGGAGGCTGTGAAAATGTTGTTTTGCGGTAGGTCCGGATGGTAGGTTTTCTCTTTAAGTATTATTAAGTTTTTAAAGTTAAACATCACATAGGGAATTACCTCTATTATTATCAAATACGGAGAATCAAGCATGTGCCTTGCAAAATTTTTCCTTTGAAATTAATACTACATAAATGTACAAGATGACCAACAAGTTTGAGGCCATAAACGCCACTGTGGATAGCTATCTTCTATGGGGTTAAATGTTGTGAGAAACGCCACTATCAACCAAAGCACTCGTTTGTCATGGACCTTTGCACACAAAATGTTATCACTATGTGTGAGCCAGTTGACCCGTGGTGTCGTCCACAAATGGCCACTCTGGAATACCCTTAAAAAAAAAAAAAAAAAAAAAAAAAAAAAAAAAAAAAAAAAAAACTCGTACGTCAAAAAATTGTTAAGAGGATTCCTAATGACTTAGTCATTTTGAAGTTTTAGTTAGAATAGTTAATCATTCCTCTAAAACCCTCCCCCATTAAATTATGCACAAAAAGAAAAATGCAAAATGCATTGGTGAACATGTTTCATATTACCAACTTGATTCTTTCTTTGATTGAGGCATCCTTCGATGGTAAATATTGCTATAACCATATCGGACAGTACTAAATTTTTACTACATATTGCGACATGCTTACTTGCTATTATTAATTTTTTTTTTTTTTTTGAAAAAATTAAAACCTGTCAAAAAATCGGCCCAAATTAAAGAGTTGTTTTCAAACTGCCAGTTATAAACATGATAACCGCTAACCAGCGATTATAAAAATAACCGCTAACCGCCTAGGCGGAGGCGGTTGTTAAAATTCAATAACTGCCTCAGGCGGTTGCGGTTAGCGATTTTAGCCAATAACCTTTAATCGTAACCGCTTGTACAGTCCTACTCTTATGTGGCAATTGCTACATCAATTAATAGCTTTAAAATATTAATTAGAGGAGAGTCCACATAAGTTTACATAACCCCCTCAAATATAATCAGACAATGTCATCTTAAACTTTCAATTGTGACAATGCCTCCCAAACTACTAAAAATTGTCAATGTCCTCCAACGTCGAAAATACCCGTAATAAAATTTTAATTATGGATAAGGATGATGGAGAGGAATTTAAATAGCACAAGTGAGAAGCAACCAAGCAAGCACCATTCATTATCTCTAGCTTTCAGTCGCTAATTAAGGAATTTCTTGGCTGTGGCAAACGTGGTGTCTAAAGTCATGCTTAATTAGGGAGTTGTAAGGATAGATAATTTCTTTAGATTTTCTAAGATAATAATACCGCAGTAAAATCCATAAAATTTGAACAATCAAAGTGTTAAGATCTTGTTATCTTAATATTTAGAGTAATGCTATATATAAGAATTTTATCCCTCATTTTTATCCACATAAGAGATGTAATTTTTAAAATTACCATTCGATCAATTGTAATTTTAAAAGCCACGTTACTTTTGAATATATAACTCTAACAAATGAGAAGAGAAAGAAAAAATATAAACTAAAGATGAAACCCTATGCGGAATTATTTGATTGGTTGATACATGAGATGACAGAAAACCATTGAAAACTCTTTTTGAGAAAGCTTTTTACTTTTTTAGCGCCAAAAAAAAAAAAAAAACATTAATTAACAAACAATTCTAAATACAAAGCACTCAAAACTATTTTTACTTTTATATCACATCGTTACATTCTTTCAACTAAAAAGCACAAAGCACAGTTTCTTCTTATGTAAGCAGGCAGGATCAATACTATTGGAAGAATGGTTCCAATATAATATATGCTCCCATACTAGGCAAGTGTTTCGTGCTGCAGGCTTAATACCTGTCCAATACAAGCATATAAGCATCATAAGAACCTTGAAAGCAACAAGCTTTGGATCCCAAAGAAATTGATTAAGTGGCTGTGTGTGTGTGTGTGTTGTAGTCCTCTGGTGCCTAGGGCTAGAAGTCCATATCTACCTTGGGTCTCAAGTATTTCAATTCTAGTAGTTGTATATTTCAATAAGAGTACCTCTTTAAGATGTCTCAGTGTTGGAGTCTCTGAGTCAGTACAGGTTTTGAAGTCTTTGAGTTTGTTTTGCAGTAGGAGAAAATTGTTAGGGTTGTAAGTATATTTAAATATTGTTCTAGAGCTAATAAAATATAGAGAGAAGTTTATTCCAAACATATGTTTGAAGGAGGTCCAGGTTCCCTCTAATATAACCTATCTAAATTATCCCTTTACGAACTTGATATTCAGATTCGTCACAGAGAGTGTGTGAGAGAGAGAGAGAGAGACTAACCATGAAACCAACACAGGAGTAGTTTAGAACCAAAAGTGTGTAAGCAAAGTTCAAACTTGACAGGACCCATAGTTGGAGGTAGAGCTTGCTGACACCTGTAAATGACTGCTTGGACAGAAACAAAATAGTAAAGACAAAGAATAACAAAGCACAAGGGGAATAAGGGAGGATTGATCAATACCTCTTGAACCAGCAATCATCAATGCTGACTGAACAAAGAAGATGATGTACCCAGATATAATCCCTGTAATTTGCTGAGACAAGAAGGAAAAGAAAGAGGTAAATTGGTGTAGAAGTTGAAATTGAAGATGAAAAAAGGTTTACAGTTCCATTAATAAACACAAGAATTCAAGAAACCCACAAAATGGCTTTTGGTACAAAATTAACAAATCTAAATACAAATCCAAAATATCTATTAAAAAAAATACAAATGCAAATAGCCATATACAAACAAATCCAAAACCAAAACATTACAAATCCAAAGAACCAAATACAAACAAATCCAAAACAAAAACATTACAAATCCAAATACAAATCCAAATAACTAAATACAAATCCAAAACCAAAACATTACAAATCCAAATAACCAAATAGAAACAAATCCAAAACCAAAACATTACAAATCCAAATACAATTCCAAAACATTACAAATCCAAATAACCAAATTCAAACAAATTTTTAATATATAAAAATTTTATATATTTATTATAAGAGTAGGCAGTTAGCGGTAACTAACTGCCTCCGCCTACCTCTAAAATCGCTAACCGCCTAGGCGGTTATACGGTTATGAAGTTAGCGGTTAGCGGTTGCAGAGAGGTTATAACCACCCCGTTTTTACAAGCCTACATAAGATGCCACATTAGTTTGTAAAAGAATTATAAAAGAATTATAGTGAAATTGGTTTTATCTCTAACATTTTCTATAAAGTATATATATCAATCTAGAATTTCACATTTATTACAAGTCCAATATTAAATAAAATCTTATCAAAAAAGTGAAAACAAATCATTGTGCTAAAATTATCTGATTAAGGAAGTCCCACTTCTATATATAATATGATCGATCAACATCAACACATATTTTGAAAAACTAAAACTTCACAGCAACTAGAAGTCTTATTCCAAGAAGCTGGTTGCAAACGTTATCATGTATAAATTTGGTTGAAAAGAGAGAATCAACTTTCCATTTTATATCCTTTTATTAATAGACGTAGAAATTTTACAAAATCAATTTCAAAGTTAAAAACATGTCCTTCCAACATTTATGTTACTCGTTGTGGGTTTCCATCAAGGTCCTCTAGTATTATTTATCATTGCTGATGAATTTATGCCACAAAAATTCATAACGCAAAATACTATAACAACACAACCAAGACCCCCAAATAAAGCAATATTAATTTCAAAAAGTAAAATAATCGGCTTTGAATCTCCCCCTCCCCTCCCTAGCTCGAAGCAAAAATTCAGTTGTAATGAAATATAAAATCCACATCTTAATTACAAAATAAGTGTATAAATAAATCAAGCATTTACATTATTATAGCCCAAGTGACTGCCCTGCGCAAACAAGCTCGCTCAATGGTCAAATGCTGAATATGTCCCACGCATTCACGCATGGAACCCCATTTGTCAATGAATAATGATTCAATGCCACCTAAATATACAACTTTTCACCACCTTGCTTATGTGGTAAGGTGGTCCCCCACTACTTTTTGAATTTTTTTATTTTTTAAAAATAAATTAAAGTGGGGGACCACCTTGCCACATAGACAAGGTGGTGAAAAGTTGTATATTTAGGTGGTAGTGAATCATTACTCTTTGTCAATTGCACCAAAAGATCCGAAAAATGGCATGATTAAGTGGGCAAATCAAGAACTAACAATTAACCCTCTGAACCCACTCCATTTGTCAATTGCACCAAAAGATCCGAAAAATGGCATGATTAAGTGGGCAAATCAAGAACTAACAATTAACCCTCTGAACCCACTCCATTCAACAATTAGCAAGCAATTCTGACACCCCAAACAAAATTAACAAGCATTATGGGGTACTTTGAGAAAAAAGTGAAAAGAACCTGGCTGGTTTAAGTTCTGGGGGTGATTTGATTAGTGTTTTTGTGATTCATGTACCCAACCGCTGTTTCCTCCACATCTGAAATTCTAATGCCCAAGGTTGAAGAATGCCTCTTTTGTTGCGAGTACCAATTGGATTCCAAGTTGCCATCATCATCATCATCATGTCTCTTTGAAAGTTAAATTCCATCCATTAAAGCTATTGCTTTCTCTTCATATAGTTGTTGTAGATGGAATCCACAACTTTTAAAGAACACTGAATCTGAAGGTTCACTAGTCAAAATACCCTCACATAAAAATTTAACTTGAAGATTATTTGTCTTTAGCTGAGAATGGTGTGAACCTTGGTAATGCAACCATACATGATCTGAGTCGGTTAAATTATACATAGGACGAGACCTATGAGTATAGATTTTTTTACCATCAATGATGACTTCAACGCCAATAACAAAAGGATCCTCATTTTGTACATGCTCTTTGAAACCAATCACGGCAGAGAAAGCAAATCCAGTATTCTCCGAATCCAAATGTACAGCCTCATTGATATTTATTTCAAAAGAATTAGTATTTGCAACCTCTTTACGATGGCTAAAGCAATCTGGAATCTTGTTTCCCGAAAATACACAGCCATATTCACGGTCCTTATGATGTACCTGTTATACAGATATGAAAATTTTCAATGATACCACCTACAAATCAAGGCACACACTAAGAGCATTCACGCAACTTCTCTTTAATTTTTCTTAAATTTAGGGAACAAACTTACTTTTTAATTCCTTATCCAAATATACTCCACAAATAACTTCCCTCATATTTCCCAATATCAATTAAATATTCTTTCTTTACAAAATAACAGTTCCTATCTACCCTCACATTTTTTTATAAAATTCCGACACAATCCCCAATGAAATGCAAAAAAATGAGAGATATGAGTGAGGAGAGAGGAGAGAGGTTTTCTATTAAAATAATGTATAGGGAAGCTCTTTTGGTTTCCCTACGCATTAGTAGAACTGTAACATTCTTAATACTTAGGAAACCGATAGTGTATCAGCTGTGAGTGTTTTTTGTATTTTTTAGACATTTTCCTTATATGGTGGGAAGAGAAGGGGCTATAAGAAAACTGTTGGGAATGCTTTAACATGTGTATGAGAGAGAGAGAGAGAGAGAGAGAGAGAGAGAGAGAGAGAGATACCAGATTGAGTAAATGAATTTGTACATCATTTCTTATATGTTGAGCACAATCGGACAAGTCAATCCATTGAAGCATTGGTAAATCGCATATATTATTAATTTGAAATCTTTCCAATGACGTGCATCCATGCACAATAACCGCTCCTATATTAAGTGGTAGAAGTTCTGGAATTTCTTGAAGTTGCTTGCAATCTTCCAGGGAAAGCCGCCGCAAGTTATCAAATGTGTTGAACCATGTAGGAAGGCTAACAATAGCGCTGCCTGATAGATCTAGCTCTTCCAACAATTGTTGGGCTGGAAATATTGTTTCAACCCCAACAGGCTCTGGTGAGCCACCCGTATTAATCAATTGAGATCTTCTACCTTGTTCTAAAAATATTTCCAATGACACACACCTGTTAGCATACAGTTCTACTAGACTTGGTGGAAGTCCTAGAATTTCCTGAAGTTGCTTACAACCACACAAGTAAAGCTGCTTCAAGCAAACAAATGTGTTGAACCATGTAGAAAGGCTAACAATAGTGCTGCCTGATAGATCTAGCTCTTTCAACAATTGTTGTGCTAAAAATATCATTTTAACCTCGACAGGCTTGGGTGGATCCCATGTATTAAACAATTCAGATCTACTACTTTCTTCTAAAAATATTTCCAATGACACACACCTGCTAGCATACACCTCTAATACATTTGGTGGAGGTCCTAGAATTTGTCGAAGTTGCTTGCAATATCTCAAGCTAAGCTCCTCCAATCCAACAAACCTGTTGAACCATGTAGGAAGGCTAACAAGTGGGGTACCCGATAGATTTAGCTCTCTCAACGATTCTTGTGTTGAAAATACTATTTCACCTTGACTTCTACTTTCTTCTAAAAATATTTCCAATGACACGCATTCCCAAGCGTCCACCCGTACTACATTTGGTGGAAGTCCTAGAATTTCTCGAAGTTGCTTGCATTCACTTAAATTAAGGTACTCCAACCCAACAAATCTTTCAAAGCATCGAGGAAAGGTAACGATATCAGTACTTGATAGATCTAAGTGGACCAACGTGGAGAAACAACCAAGAACACGAAATAAATTTGATTCTGATAGGGCACAATTTGTAAGAGTCAAATCTTCAAGTTTCGAAAATACTATTGAGGAATAATCATCATTAGAATCTCTTGTATTTGGAGAAGGTAACTGTTGGAGTAATTTTGTACCTGTTGAAATTGCAGATTCCTCCATGAATACAATAGAGGGTATGGATTGTCTGTTATCCTCCACCTTCTTTGGGAACTTAACTTTTGAACAATTGTCGAGCAAAAGTATGTTTAAATGTTGTAGCTGATAAATGCTATTTGGAACATTCTGAAGGTTTGTGCAACCACGTAGATCTAAAATTTCAATCCTACCCAGGTACCCAATTGAAGAAGGGAGTTCTGTTATACCAATACTATCATTAAGATGAAGTTCCACTAAATGTTGCAACTGACGAATGCTATCTGGAAGATTCTTAAGTTTTTTGCAATTCTGTAGATATAACCCTTTAACCCCAACGGCATACCCAATGGATGAAGGCAGTTCCTCTATATCACTAAAACTGTAGTCGATGCTCGCTAAATAGTCCATTTGACACTCAAAATCAGGAAATTTCTTAAGGCTAGAGCAACGACAAAGGCCAAGAGATTGTAAAGATCTTGACTTGAGGCTTCTTGGAAAACTTATAAGATTAGAACAATCTCGAAAGCTCAACTCAACGAGCTTATCAAGGAATCCAACAGAATCATGTACCTCAACTAGATTTTCACAATGATCAAGACACAATTTCTCTAAATTTGGGATCCTTGAAACATCAGGGAAGTTTCTTAGGAACTTATATCTACTGAAATCCATAATTTTCAAGTTGTGGAAATTCTGAAAAGAGAAAAACAAATAAATTAGTTCAAATGAAGTTTACAACATAATTCAAACAAACAAATATTAAAAACAACAATTGTACTTGCACTTGCTCCAATCGCTCAAGGCTACTACGATGCATTCTTAAAATCACAAGGTTCCTTCCACAAAAATTGGATGGAAAAGATACTCCAAGATATTCAGACCAATCAAACAATCTTAACTCATTAGAGAGAAAACTAGGCTCTTCAGAAAAGCATGCATTACGGCTTATTAACAATCTGAGCTTTCTCATCTTCTCGAAGGCTTTGGGATTCAAGTGTACCATCAGATCTGATTCAAGCAAATCTACCAATATGCCCTCAACTTTGTTTGTTCCCTAACAAAACAATGAAATAATAAAAACAATTACCGACGATGATTTTATTTTTCTTAATTAAAAGGGGAGGGGGAAGGGGGGAGCTGTGCCACCCCCCACTACACCTCTGCAAGTATAACGCAGGGGGTGGGTCTCTATCTGTGCCTCCTTTAAAGGGGCGGCCTCCAACATGGAGGCAGGTCTTTACTTCTCTCTCTCTTTTTTTTTTTTTTCATATATATTAAGACCAACGTCCACGCCACGCTTGAAAAAGTGAGAATGTGTTTTTGAAACATTTGATTACGACAGTGTAGGACATTTCCTTAAAATAATGTTTTTTTTTTTTTTTTGGTAAAATATTGTGGTTTGTGTTTGAAAAATGTGTTTTTATTACAAATCTTTATTTTCCAAAAATTATATTTAAACTTTTAAAAAAGTTCATTACAATCTTTAAAATTTCTAATTGGACTTTTTTTTTTTTTTTTTTACCAAGGTGGGATTGACCTAAGATGTTCTCCTTCTATTATGAGCATCACTAATATTTTACGTACAATATTAAACCCTTGAAGTCCCATAAACATCTAACTTCAAGTAAAATTGTTATTTTGTGAAATCTCAAACAAAATTTTTATTTTGTAATCTCAAGAGGTTGTAATAAATTAACTTTCCTGGTATTTGAAAACAATTTTACAAATGGTTTTACAAAAACACAGCCAATTAAACAGTCGGACTCTATTGTAATTATGTTATAATTTTAATTTTAGTTCGAAATTAAATTCATTCTACTTATTCAATTCTTTTGTGTAACATATATGTTTTCTTTTGTGAAACATATTCACATCTATTTGTCTTCATAATCCTGTGGGGCCTTGGAGCGGGAGGACCTTTAGGTCCGTCATCGTCCTGCTAGTAATTTAAATTATGAAAACAAACAAATGTAAATTATAAAGGGTTTTTTAACATAAGTCATACCATATTTCTTTCTAGGACATCACGAACATCTTTATGAAACCACAACCTACTGCGTTCGCCAGGTTCTTTGGGTGATTCCTGTCGAACAATTTCTCTACCCACTTCTTGCAACAAGTCATGCATACTAATTAATCCAAAAACCTCATCAATAGATATGAGAGACTTATCCACAAGCACTTTTATACCATAATCTGGAAAGAAACCGCACTTGTCAAGTATTTTATTGACATAACCTACTTCTTCTCCTTTGAAAAAACATGCAATGTCAAGGAAAATTTCCTTCACAATGTCCTCCAACCCATCATAACTTATTCTAAGTATTTCGTGAATTTTTTTATTAGGAATTCTTTTGTACATATCCAGCGCACTTTTCCACTCATGTAAGCCTTTACCAGATAGATCTGAACCCATCACTACTAAAGCCAGTGGAAGGCCACTTGCATAATCTATTATATTTTTTGTGAGTTCCACAAAATCGTCGCTAGGTTCGCCACTTTTGAAGGCATGTCGACTAAAGAGTTGAATAGCTTGATTTGAACCCAACATATTCACCGGGTATACTGAATCAACTCTATGTGCCCGAAGTAAATGTTTATCTCTTGTTGTTATGATGATTCTACTTCCTAAACCAAACCAATCAGCTTTTCCAGCTAGCTTTTCTAATTGGACTAACTGATCCACATCGTCAAGAACTATAAGTACCCTTAAACTGCGAAGCCTCTGCTTTATCAAATTAATTCCTTGATCAACTTCGGAAACCATTTGACTTGAAACTCCTAGGATCTTCGAAAGAAGTTTATTTTGCAAATGCATCAGGCCGTCCTTTTGCCCGGAAGTTTCTCTAATGTTTCCAAGAAAACAACTATATTCAAACTGAGAAGCAATCAAGTTGTAAATGGCTTTAGCGAGTGTTGTCTTACCAATTCCACCAGTTCCGAATATTCCTACTATGCATGTACTGTCATTCTTCTCTATATTTAAAAGCGACTTCACCTCTTGTACACGGAACTCGATTCCAACCGGATACTTGGCAACTTGAAAGAACGTCTTTCTCACTAATATCGAATTCACCCATTCAATGATTTCCTGAATAAATTCAGGTTCATTCCTACCAATATAAAAAGATAAGTAAAGATCTAATGAGTATTTTCACAATAAAAGAATAGGAATATGATCTAGTTGCAATAATTTTCTATTATTTTTTCTTCATAAGCAATGACAATGGTAGGGCATGACGTAATGTAACAGGTTCATAGTAGCTAGAAGGGCTGGATTGTAATAAGTGGGATAGTTGGATAGTTAGTTAGTCAGTTGATTAGTTAAATGGTAGTGATTAGAATGTAGTTAGCTGTTATGTTAGTTGAATCTTGAGTTGTATAAATAGAGAAGAGAAGGCTGAGGGAAGTATCTTTGATCATTGTATTGTTCTTGAAACAAAAGGAGAATTGCACTCTCGAATGTGCTAGGAGATTGGCCCTCTCGAATGTGGCTGAATTAATACAAGTTCTTGAAGTTCTTTCTTTTCTTCCTTAGTTTCTTCTATTTTTCGTTATTTTCTGTATTAAAGTCTTAGGAGAGTAACAGGCGTGTTACAATAATGTAACAGGTTCATAGTAGCTAGAAGGGCTGGATTGTAATAAGTGGGATAGTTGGATAGTTAGTTAGTCAGTTGATTAGTTAAATGGTAGTGATTAGAATGTAGTTAGCTGTTATGTTAGTTGAATCTTGAGTTGTATAAATAGAGAAGAGAAGGCTGAGGGAAGTATCTTTGATCATTGTATTGTTCTTGAAACAAAAGGAGAATTGCACTCTCGAATGTGCTAGGAGATTGGCCCTCTCGAATGTGGCTGAATTAATACAAGTTCTTGAAGTTCTTTCTTTTCTTCCTTAGTTTCTTCTATTTTCCGTTATTTTCTGTATTAAAGTCTTAGGAGAGTAACAGGCGTGTTACAATTGGTATCAAAGCATTCGATCCACGGAAATTTCCACTGCTTCTGCTTGTTTTTGTTCAATTACAGAGCCTTCAATCCTACAAGAATGGATCTTCACCATTTTGATGGAAAAAACCTTTCGGTTTGGATGTTCCAGCTTCAGAAAAATTTCCTCTACTATAATACTCCCAACGATCTTCACAAATATATGATGGCCTCATATCACATGGAAGGTGAGGCTCTAACTTGGTTGGAAACAATGGAGAGAAGTGGAGTTTTTACAATGGATGCTGATTGGGAGAAGTTTGTGCGACTCATTCACCTTCGATTCGGACAAGAATCAGTTCCTGAGAAGGAAAAACACCTAGAAAATGTCAAGGAAGGAGAAGAGGAGAAAAGAGATGGAGAAGCAACTGATTTGGTTGAAGCTCCCTACCACTTGTTCGATGGAATTTTTGGTGAAGCACTCCCAGAAGCAACCAAGGAGCACACCGATGAAGAAATCCTCAAAAAATTCAATGCTGAAGACGATGAGCTGCGAGACAATGAAGCTACATCCACTTTTATTCCAAAACCAGATCCGACGGAAGCTACGGATCACACAAAAATTCCAGCAATAGTTTCGATTGAAGACGCCTATCCTCTGTTTGACGTAACTCCTCCACGAATTTTTGATATTCTCGAGGTGCAGCAGTTTCCAGTTCGGAGGGGTCTAGGTTATCAAATTCCAGATCGGTATGCAGAGTACTTGTTTGATGAAAATTCTGTGAATTCTGGGAATGGAAAGCACAATCCGCGCCGGGATGAGATTTTGGACTGGGTAGCACCGCAACAACATGGAGGCTATGCAGTACCCATGAAGAACATTCTGGAGGCCTCAATTCACACTGTGAATCCATTTCTGTCTCAGTATTTGAATGAGAATAGGGTGGATTTTGAGGTCCTCAAGCACCGATGGCGTTGGAAACGAGTGGCTGACGAAGAGGATGCGGAGGCTGTCGAGGAAGTGCCGCAAGCTCTGTTCAGAGGTGCTTCCTTTTATAGCCTTTGGAGGGCCGGCGTTGGTGGAGTACGTGGAGGTCATCGCCGGCGCACAACACAGTCAAGAGGCAGAGCCACGTTTGATGAAGAGAGCACATAAGTGGGTAAGTGTACAGCTAAGTGGCTATGTGTCATCATGAAGTGACGAGAAGAACCTAGAAGCTGCTACGTGGCAGTTGGAGATATGGAAAATGGTCCCTACACAAATATTATACAACAACCACACAAGAGTTGACGTGGCTTGCAATAAAATATTGTTTTCTTTTTCTTTTTTGGTTCATGCGGCTAGAAAACCGGAGAGAGGGAAAATCAAATTTTCATTTCCAATTCATTTCGCACGCTGCCTAGCCCCTCTCTCTCTCTCTCTCTGAAATTTCTCTCCGTACAGATCTTTTCTCCGGTCAGTGACGTCGCCGGCTTCTCCGTCGTCCGTCTTCCGGCGCTTCCCGCTCCGGCAGTTTCTCACTCACTCTCTCTCTCTCTCTCTCTCTCTCTCTCTCTCTCTCTCTCTCTCTCCGGCGGGAACCCAGCAGATTCAGTCGTGTCTTCGCCGTTCTCTCTCGGCGGTCGCCTCCTCTGTCGTCCGGCGCTTCCTCTCCGGCAGATTTCGTCTCAGTCCAGCTCTGTCTCCGGCCGGCCACGCTAAAAACAGGTTTTTTGTTCATGGTTTTTTGTTTGTATCACTGGGTGTTCATGGGTGTTCATGGTTTTTTGTTTGTATCACTGTTATTATGCTCAGAATTAGGTAAATACTCAAATATTTGATTACTCACAAATATAGAAATTTGATTGATTTCCTAAAAAATGACAGAAACTGTGGCTCTGCTTCAATGTATGTTTTCGTTGCAATCAACGAGGGTGAACGATGTCGTTTAGAGATGCCTAACAATTTCTTGCAGTCGTTTTGATCTCGGTGTTTGATCTAAGTTTGAAATCATTTTTATGATCAATAGCAAATCACACAGAAGAGTCAATTTCCCTCGCTGTATCGAGGTGCTTATAGTCAATCTCTCAGGCTCAGCATTGTCTTTCAAACTTGCAAGTCTCTACTCTTCATCGAGTTTGTTCTTTTACAGTTTTACCTCTGTCTCCCATCCATTTGTCTCTCTCTCTCTCTCTGGCCGGGTCTGTGTGTTGGGTGTTCATGAGTTTTTCATTTTCCTTGGTTGTTTTTCATTTTGCTTTATTCAAAATTTTGGGTTGTTTTCCATTGCACACAAGGTGCTTGATAAAATGCTCCACTGACCATTTTTAGCTTCTCTTGGCAAGTTTTGTCCAAGCTAACATTTTCTACCATTAGTTTCTGAACTTCAGCCTCTGTCTGCATCTTCTCACCCTCTAACAGTGTCGTCTTTGCAACTAGCCTGCTTTGCGGCAACATTAGCAAACAAAACCACCCAAAAACAAAAACAAAAAAAAGAGAGTGCGTGTCTTGCAGAAAAAAGAGAGAGTATTAGGATTTTCTAACTCATGGTTTATTGTTTGTATCACTGTTATTATGCTCAGAATTAGGTAAATACTCCTATTAAAAATGCAAAGGCACATCACTAACTGACACTCCCCTCAAGCTGGAGCATAGTATCACACATGCCCAGCTTGCCTAAAATGCTATAAATAAAACAGTGGTTGACACTCTTTAGACAATATGTCTGCTTGCTGGTCACCAGTTTTTCACATAAAAACATATATATTAGAGCACACAATCTTCCTTAGAAAATGAACTTGTAGTGCATTTTGGTGATAAAAAAATTAACAAATTCATCTAATTACAGATCAGACAAATTAGTGTTGATGCTTGATTACACTATCTTTTTATAGGATCAATCATGGACCTTGTATATTAGAATCATATAGCATTAATATTATTTTTCTCTCTTCCTCTCACAAATTGATAATATGGTATTAAAAATTAGTCATTAGATCAATAATTTTTTTTTTTTTTAAAAAAAAACAAAACATAAAAATTTAAGGCTACTCTTAATGTGTTATCTCTCAGCCAAAGATGGTTTTATGTTAAATGAATGGTTCAAATAGTAGTAAGTAGATTTCTAAATTAGAATCCTTATCTCTAATCATGAGTAAGAAAGCCTCGCTTTCACTATTCTTGTGTTATATATTCATGTCTAATCTTACTCTTTCTACAATTCTCTAATGTGTAATAGAATTTTATTATTATTAACAAATTCTTACATTTTTCCATTCAATTAACTTGTAGTGCTTTTTAATATAGCATTTTCCAAAATGGACTCTTCAAGTTCACGAGTGGATAACTAGGGTGAATTTGACGGTGCTTTAACCCATCAAGATGACCATCAAAATGGTTAGATTTTTCATTTTTTTTTTTATTATTTATTTTATTTCTTTATTATTATTCAAGGTTTTTTTTATAAATACTTGGTATTCTTTTTTGGATAGATGTGAGTGAAAAAGTTGAAGAACTGAAGGATTTAACGACTTTTAGTTCAGATGAAGAGTTGAGTGATAAGGAAGAAAATGTGGTACTACTTGTGGTGTTAAAGGATGATGAGAAAATTGAAGAACCGAAGTCATCAATGACTTTTAGTTCTATAGAAGAAGTTTGCTCTTATTATAGGAGGTATGCTAAGCAAACTGGGTTTGGTATAGTTCTATAGAATGGTTTACTTCCACCTTGAGACTAAAATGATAGTTAATGGTATTTGATTTATTATTTTGGTCATTGTTATGTTTTCTTCAGAACAATATAATGATCTTGTTTTATAATATGTATGTGTTTTCTTGCAGAGCTAAAATGAATATTTTGTGTGGGAGTTGTAATGGGGTAGCTTTCAAATGGACTCCTGGATGTACTGGAAAAGATTGACTCCATTATTTTATTTTATTTCATTTTAATTTTTTTGTTCTTATATGATGTTCATATATGTTGTGTACTAGCTAAAGAAGTTGAGGTGAATTTTGGATGGTGTATGTTATTCTAGAAAATCAGCTTTGGATGGTGAATTTTGGATGGTGTATGTTACTTTGAGTGATGGCTGATGTGTTGCTTTGGAAGAATTGGTATGGTAGTTGCTAATGTGCTGCATTTAATTTGCTGCCCACATATCTGCATTCGGATTCATTAATATGACAGCAATAGAAAGCTGTGTACCATCAGATGCTTAAGAGATAAAGAACAGCACATTCAGGAGGCACAGGATCAAGGAAGCTCTCGAAAAATGGTAAAAAAAGTGAGATAAAAAAAAGTGGTTGAGGTTGAGGTTACAAGTAAGGTTAGTACAGTGACAGTGCCGGATTTGGCACAACATTGACCTGAAAAATGGTAAAAAAAAAAAAAAAAAAAAAAAAAAAAAGGTAGAAGGAAAAGAAATGTGCATCAGTTAACTGAACCTGCAGAGATCAATAAATTCAAGACAAGGACTCAAGTTACATAAAACAAGACTTTTTCTTTTGAGGAAGAATAGAAAGGAGAAATTACAGGGATTACATAAAATATATGGGTTTGACTAATCAAATACTGAATTTACATATCAACTTCCATCATAACTAAAATATTTGACAACGATCATTTTCAACTTTCTTGTTTTCATCCTTTCATTCTAACATCAAGTAGTTAACTTCAAAACCACTATAACTACTGAGATAAATTACAAGGCCCAAAATGATTACAAGTACTGCTACCCAAAACATCTTTCTATTACTTTGACGCAGACCCAACTCTAACTGAAGTCTAGCATGTTGTTCCTTGTGTTTTGTTTCAATCAGCTTCTCAAGTCTGTCAATATTGGCCATTGTCATCTTCTCAACTTTCTTAATATCGGCCTGTCTCCCTTTCTCTATGTCTCTCATATGTTCCTCCAATCTCTTCTCATAAGAAGTCATGTGGTTATCAGCCCACTTAAAAAAATCACAATCCCCAGCTTCCTGTGTGAAAACGAATAATAAATGTCATAAACCACTAACAAAAAAAAAAGTCACAATTAATTAATTTTAAAATTACCTTATACTTTATACAGTCATACCACTTTCTTTCGGGGTTGTCACTAATCCATGAGTACCTTAGACGTGCACACACTCCACAGTAACATAACGGAATGGGTCTTGACGCATCACTATTTACTGACATTTTTTCGGGCCTACCCAAAAAAAAAAAAAAAATTACATACATATAAATATTATTAAAAAAAAATGTCCACATTCCTTTGCCCATATATTATTATCAAATTAATCAGCCAACATATCATTTTTTTTTTGTTTTGTTTTTTTTTTTTTCCCTAAAACCAAATCAGAACCAAGCAACTATACCAACATCATCCAACAATCGAAACCAGCAAACAAAAGACCGAATTTTTTTTCCCTCAAACCGAATTAGAAACAACCAACGGACGGAAATTTACCCTTTGCTTGGCCTGGGAAATTTACATATATTGCAGTAACATATAAATGCTACCAACACTAAAAGTTCATTGGTACAGAGCCTTTGAAATTATACTGTTATAATAAGGCAGAAATTAACATTTCACAAAACTATGACAGGACTATAGAAGTTATAAGATTGACCGTCACCTTATCAAGGAGAAAATAAATTGTCAATCGATCTGCATTTCTTATATGAAAAACTGGTGACCAGCAAGCAGACATATTGTCTAAAGAGTGTCAACCACTGTTTTATTTATAGCATTTTAGGCAAGCTGGGCATGTGTGATATTATGCTCCAGCTTGAGGGGAGTGTCGGTTAGTGATGTGCCTTTGCATTTTTAATAGGAGTATTTACCTAATTCTGAGCATAATAACAGTGATACAAACAATAAACCATGAGTTAGAAAATCCTAATACTCTCTCTTTTTTCTGCAAGACACGCACTCTCTTTTTTTTGTTTTTGTTTTTGGGTGGTTTTGTTTGCTAATGTTGCCGCAAAGCAGGCTAGTTGCAAAGACGACACTGTTAGAGGGTGAGAAGATGCAGACAGAGGCTGAAGTTCAGAAACTAATGGTAGAAAATGTTAGCTTGGACAAAACTTGCCAAGAGAAGCTAAAAATGGTCAGTGGAGCATTTTATCAAGCACCTTGTGTGCAATGGAAAACAACCCAAAATTTTGAATAAAGCAAAATGCAAAACAACCAAGGAAAATGAAAAACTCATGAACACCCAACACACAGACTCGGCCAGAGAGAGAGAGAGAGACAAATGGATGGGAGACAGAGGTAAAACTGTAAAAGAACAAACTCGATGAAGAGTAGAGACTTGCAGGTTTGAAAGACAATGCTGAGCCTGAGAGATTGACTATAAGCACCTCGATACAGCGAGGGAAATTGACTCTTCTGTGTGATTTGCTATTGATCATAAAAATGATTTCAAACTTAGATCAAACACCGAGATCAAAACGACTGCAAGAAATTGTTAGGCATCTCTAAACGACATCGTTCACCCTCGTTGATTGCAACGAAAACATACATTGAAGCAGAGGCACAGTTTCTGTCATTTTTTAGGAAATCAATCAAATTTCTATATTTGTGAGTAATCAAATATTTGAGTATTTACCTAATTCTGAGCATAATAACAGTGATACAAACAAAAAACCATGAACACCCATGAACACCCAGTGATACAAACAAAAAACCATGAACAAAAAACCTGTTTTTAGCGTGGCCGGCCGGAGACAGAGCTGGACTGAGACGAAATCTGCCGGAGAGGAAGCGCCGGACGACAGAGGAGGCGACCGCCGAGAGAGAACGGCGAAGACACGACTGAATCTGCTGGGTTCCCGCCGGAGAGAGAGAGAGAGAGAGAGAGAGAGAGAGAGAGAGAGAGAGAGAGTGAGTGAGAAACTGCCGGAGCGGGAAGCGCCGGAAGACGGACGACGGAGAAGCCAGCGACGTCACTGACCGGAGAAAAGATCTGTACGGAGAGAAATTTCAGAGAGAGAGAGAGAGGGGCTGGGCAGCGTGCGAAATGAATTGGAAATGAAAATTTGATTTTCCCTCTCTCCGGTTTTCTAGCCGCATGAACCAAAAAAGAAAAAGAAAACAATATTTTATTGCAAGCCACGTCAACTGTTGTGTGGTTGTTGTATAATATTTGTGTAGGGATCATTTTCCTGGAGATATATATACTGCACCTCATAGAAACTTTTACAAATGGGTTAGTTGAAATATTTTCTTGCTACGTGTCCAAGGACAAGGCATTTGACGACTGTTACATTTTTGAGCAGAAACAGTTGCAGACATATGCCTTTAGAGAATTTGAGCCGTTGGATTTTTTTTTTTTTTTTTTAACAATCTTGCTTCAATTGGACCAAGAAGCCCATGGCAGATTTCATGTCCTACACCGTAGCTGCCGTCTGATGCTGGGAGTGGGCCAGAAGTCCATGGATTGTTTGGCAAATACTGGGTTACTTTCTCATTCAACTAGCACCTTGAGGGCAAGGTGCTTAAAAGGGGTGGGTAATGTAACAGGTTCATAGTAGCTAGAAGGGCTGGATTGTAATAAGTGGGATAGTTGGATAGTTAGTTAGTCAGTTGATTAGTTAAATGGTAGTGATTAGAATGTAGTTAGCTGTTATGTTAGTTGAATCTTGAGTTGTATAAATAGAGAAGAGAAGGCTGAGGTAAGTATCTTTGATCATTGTATTGTTCTTGAAACAAAAGGAGAATTGCACTCTCGAATGTGCTAGGAGATTGGCCCTCTCGAATGTGGCTGAATTAATACAAGTTCTTGAAGTTCTTTCTTTTCTTCCTTAGTTTCTTCTATTTTCCGTTATTTTCTGTATTAAAGTCTTAGGAGAGTAACAGGCGTGTTACACGTAATTAAGGGATAATCTTTCCCTCCCTAAAGGCCAGTCCTCCAACTGACTACTAGTCCTTTTATTAGAAGAAAAAATCTAGAATAATCTAAGAGGAAAGGCCCAAGAGTGGTTAGAAATACCTGTTCCCCAAATGCTTCCCGGACAAATCGGCCACTTTTTTAAGGGCTTTCTTCCACTCCTTCACCTTCATTATATCATTCTTGAACCTTTTTTCAAGTTTAGCGAATGCTTCTCCAACACTATTGGTTTGATGACGTACTTCCGATGGATCTACGTCGTAGAACAACGGTAGAACCTGCTGCCCCCTGCTTCTCTACACTCGAGGATCTTTATTAGCTCGTCCAAACACCATCGGGATGATGCGTAGCTTTTGGAGAGTACAATGATTGAAATCTGGGACTCTACAATGGCTTTGACAAGTTCCGGTGAAATTTCCAGTCCGCTTCTAAGCCTGTCGTCCAAGAAGGTGTGGATTCCCTTTTGACGCAAAGCTGTGCATAGATGGGCAGTAAAAGTATTGTGAGTATCTTCGCCTCTAAAGCTCAAGAATACATCCCATCGAGGAACGGAAGAAGAGGAGGAAGCTGCTAGACTACTAGTTACTGGAGAAAATTCAGAGTGAATTGCAGAACCCATTTCCGGGACGGACAAGTCAGATCTGTAGACAGGGGAGAGGTTGGAGTCCAAAAGAGAAGGAGATCGGGCGAGTTGGGTCGGAGGATGATCCGGGTTGGCGTAATCGGGTTGAGCGAGCTGGTGTTGTGGTTTTCTGTGCGAGGCGATAAAGATGGTAAGGAAGATGGTGAGAATGGTGAGGCTGAAGGAGAGGAAGAGGCAGGGGGAAGTTAACCAACTGGCCATGAGAGCCCAAATGTAACTCATCTCAGTAAACACACACAGACAGAGAGAGCTTCTTTTGGAGAGATAGAGTGACAACGAAGTTGGGGATTTGCTAATAAATGGGTTTGGATATAAAGTTGGTAAAGTTGGTCACTCGCTTGAGACGCGTCAAAAAAAAAAATGAGAAGCTTCTTTGCAACTTCCTTAAAGCTGACAACTGGATTATTTTTTTTTTATGCTTTGCAGTAATTTCTGTAAGATTTTATCTCCATATATGGCCTATATGCCACATAAGGAAGCATTTATTAATAATTTAATAAATGAATAGTATATACGGTATTACGGTTAGGTAATTTAATTAATTTAGATTACCGTAATGGAATCGATTAATTGATTTAAAATCAATTAATAATATTGTTTCCTTGATGGGAGGAATAATACGGTACTTACCATATTTGAGGGTCCCTGACCTAGCCTATAAATATACAGCCTGTGTACACCATCAGTACGGCAATATAGTCATAGGCATAGGTTAGAAGAGGAATAATACGGTACTTACCATATTTGAGGGTCCCTGACCTAGCCTATAAATAAACAGTCTGTGTACACCATCAGTACGGCAATACAGTCATAGGCATAGGTTAGAAGATCCCTCAAACAATTTTTTCTTGTTCTTCAGATGGATCGTGGAAAAGCTTAAGCAAACATGGCTAGAGGTAAGCCTGAATCCTGTTTTATTCGTTTTCCGCTGCGCATGTTAGATTAAGTAATATGTTGATTATTTCTATCATGTGGTATCAGAGCCACCTTTATGCTATTTTGCTTAGCATTAAGTTTTGTTGAATCCATAATTTTGTGAACATATTCCTGTTCAATCCAGTATTTTTGTAAACACAATTTGTTCAAGTATAACATATGGGTATTTGCTTTTTCCAACATGTCGTTTGTTCCATTGTTCCATATAGAACAAAATTCAGCCTGTTATTATTGTTCATGAACTGTACATGTTTGTGTTTCGAATCTGTGCATAAGAGAATTGTTAGAGCGAACCGGTTGCCGTGAAACCTCCATTGCCCGATCTCTTCTCTACCACCAGCAGGATCGCCACCGGCCCGTCATGACCGGCGTCGTTTGTCGAAGGAGAGGCCGCTTCCAACGGCCTCCCTCTTCATTGGGATTGGCGGCCCTCACAGGTCGCCTGGTTCCTGGAACGAAGGGACCGGCCCGTAAGGGCCGGCGTTGTTCTGGGTAGAAGAAGCTGCTGCAAGCGGCCTCTTCCCCGTCACAAGAACGGGCCGCCTGGTTCCTGGGCAATCGGCGACCCCTCTGGGTTGCCGTGGCCGCTGCATAAGGTGGCAGTGCTAAGGGCGACGGCCGGCGTTCATGGTGAAGAAGGGAAACGGTGGCTTGAGATTTTCGGGTCAATGTTTTAGGCATCCGGGTCTGGGTTTTGTTCTAATTCGGGTAGGGTTTTAATTTGGGCTAAAGGTATTTAGGGTCATCAAATGGGCTGACCCAAAATAAAGTAATTTCGGCCCATTTAGGAATCCGGGTTTTCGGGTTTATGAACCGGGTAAGGTTTCAACCCATCAAGTGAATCCGGGTCGGGCCAGATTCATTTTTAATTGCGGGTCGGATTGGGCAATGGGTATGGTTTGACCCATTCGGGTCAGCCCAATCCAAAAACCCAAGAGGCCCTATTCAGATTAAAAAAAAAAAAAAAAAGGGCCCATTTAAGTGGATTTGACCCAGCCCTATAAAGAGATCCACTAGCCCATTGCAACAACTCATCAAGTTCTTTTTAAAAGGGGAATTTGGGCCTTATGGTGTTTAGAACTTGGGTTCACCAAGTGTAAAGGGCCTTGGCCACCTACTAAACCATTGGGCCATTTTTTTTATTATGTCCTCATATTGCAATTTTATTCCACTTATTATTTACAGTGTTGTATTTTAAGATTATTGTTTCTTTAATACATATATTGAGGAATATATTTTAATTGTTGAATTTATATTGTTATATATAAATTGTTTGATGCCTAGAGACCTAAAAATAATTAACAATACCATATACGCTGGTGTGTTTACAGTAATATCCAATAATGCAATGTCTAGAAAAGTTCTGGCAAAGAAAGTCTTGGGATTTAAGTGTGTCCAAGTGACCCCCACTCACTTTCCTGGGAACTCACCTGGTTGCACATTGAAAAATGCTGTTTACCCCATTTAGGTATTGGTTTGTTATATTCCTGGGGTTATTAAGGGGCATCTATAAAGTTATTAGATGTTAATGAAGTCGCAATTATCATATTGATTTTGGGGAGCCACAGCATCCCAAATTTGGATGATAATTGCATCAAGATTACACACACGTAATTATCATTATGATTTTGGGGGCCACAGCATCCCGATTTTTAATGATAATTACATCAGGATTACACATATAAACATCATAAAGAATTTTGTTAGATGTTCATAAACTGCAGATTGATTATTATGATTTTTTGGGAGAGCCACAGCTTCTCGATTTTATAATAATCGCATAAAGATCGTACACGTGAACTTCATATAGAAAAATTAACATCGTCTTGTAATTAATTCATAAATTTAATTACTTATCCCCAAAGGGAAGTTTTTATTTTTATGACTTAATTAGAATAAGATAACAAATTTAGTATTAAAAGTAAAATTTCTTTCGGTTGCCCAAATGTACGAAGAATTTTATTTATTAATATTTAAATTTGCTTTAGTCTTATTAATAAAGAGTAAATTCCATGCGTGATGCAACCTTTGCCCACAGGTAGGTTGAAATTTACTATTTAAATTGGCATTGGCTAATTTAAAATAAAGTTGATATCGTCTTGTAGTTAATTCATAAATTTAATTACTTATCCCCAAAGGGAAGTTTTATTTTTATGACTTAATTAGAATAAGATAACAAATTTAGTATTAAAAGTAAAATTTCTTTCGGTTGCCCAAAGGTACGAAGAATTTTATTTATTAATATTTAAATTTGCTTTAGTCTTATTAATAAAGAGTAAATTTCATGCGTGATGCAACCTTTGCCCACAGGTAGGTTGAAATTTACTATTTATTATTTAAATTGGCATTGGCCAATTTAAAATAAAGTTACTTCATAGCATTAAAGTATTTTTATTTTTTGTGATTGCAGCTATTCCTGTTACTCTGCCTTTTGGTGGTTTTATATTCCAATACATTATGGTAATATTTTTCTGACTGGAAAAGGATTGATATGCCTTTTCATTTGAGTGTTTCTAATTCCATTATGGGAATGAAGGATATTGTAGTTTAGCTTAAGTCCCTAAAGATTGAGATTTTTTAAGTCATTATTGGTCTATTTCAATTTTTGAATTCTCTCTTCTAAGTGTAGAATTTTATCTTGTAACACACGTAAGGATAAATGGTTAGTAAATAAACTTCTAACCATGTGTGTTCAAGGATATGAGAGAATTCATAAAGTGTTCACATGATTACTCATGTCAAGGGAAGGACCAATAAATGCAATCATGTCCAACACTTAAAGCATGAGAATAAAGTGCCAATAAAGTATTATGGCAATCAAAATACCTATTTCTCATGCAATAAGAAAAATTAAGGGCATATAAAGAAATATTGCATGAAGTATAAGAAATGACTTAAAATAAAAAATAATCTTCATATTTAGTATGTCGTGAATCTCTTTTAGTGACTCATTCAAATATATTGTGGATTGATTATGGTTTAACAATCCACATTGTCAATACAAATGCAGAGTCCTTTTTAAAATGGATAACACGTGTTTATAATTTGAGCTTGTTGGGATCTATAAGTTAATTTTAAAATTCAGTTATAATTTTGACCTCAAAAAATGATTTATATTCCATAATCTTTTAGAAATTTACTTTTCTAGTTTGGCTTGTTAAAAATTTCAATTTTATTTTAAACTTGAAATTTTTCTTATTTTTTGTGGAATATTGGTTGGGGTTTATTTAAAGTCTATTTAAAATTAACCTACGTCCCAATTTTTGAAACAAAATTATTTGTTTATTTCTGCATAGTGATGTTGACGTAAAGTAGAGTCTTTGAGAATTTAAAAAAAAATGCTATTGTTATGGCTTTGGAGATTGAAATATATCTCTATACAGAAATAAAAGTTGGTAATTTACTGACTTTGGTACTTGTGTGGGCTACATAAGGGAAAGCATACCAACAAGACCACTAGAGGTGCCAAAGAGAGCATTTTGAGATTCTTGAGATCATGTAAGATGTTGACCTTTTCATACTCATTGCCTAAATGGTCAGAGATATTTTTTTATCTTTTTAGTGACGACCATATAAAGTTTATGTATCTCTATCTTCTAAATATTAAAGCTGGGGTATTGAATGCTTTCAATATCTATAAGGAAGAAGAAGAGAAACAATATGAAAATCATAAGATCTAATATAGGCATAGAGTATTAAGGTAGGTACACACAAAGGGGAAATGATTAGTAATACTAATCTGCTATTACCCTTATAGAGTAAAGCTTTGAAGACCGTTATGTATATGTTAAACATGATTTCATCTAAGGTTGTCCTTATGACACCTTTTAAAGTATGAAATAGATGGAAGCTTAGTTTACATTATTTACACATATATTGCCTTGCTAAAGAGAGGATTTATAATCCTCGCCTTAGGAAATTAGATTCAAGGACAACCAGTGGATCTTTTATAAGCTATCTAGTAAACTTTAAAGGGTTTTAATGTTTTATTATCCTTCATATAATCCTAGAGTTGTTGATTGTAAAAATTTCTAGAGGATGCAGAACCTAGTGGGAGTGCTCATTCACATAAATTGGAATTTGAGGAAGCACTAGAGTTGGTCAAATCTCCTCCTCATAGAGGATGATTGATTGTATTCAGGGAAAATCAGATTGATTATCCTGAGCCACAATCATTTCTAGAACAACCAACTCATACAGAACAGGTTCAAAAGTCTATTCTCCCATTGCAAAATGCAGAGGAAGTAGAATTAAGAAAATCCTATAGAATAAGGAGATCAATAATTCTTAGTGATCATGTTGTCTGATGTTGACATTGGACATAAAGATGATCCAAATTTGTTTTCACATGCTATGAGTGGAGAAAACTCCACATTGAGATTCAGTGCCATGAAGTGAGAGTTAAGTCCATGGCTGAAGGGTCGAGCTAGACTCGTAGCCAATGATTTTACTCATAAGGAAGGCATTGATTATCGTGAAACATTCTCTCCAGTGTCTAAGGATGGTTCATCAAGATGATCATAGCATTAGTAGCTTATTTTTGATCTAGAGCTACATCAAGTGGATGCGAAAACAACTTTTCTGAATGGGGATCTTAAAGACGAGGTTTACATGAAACAATCAAAATGTTTAATAAATAACAGTCAGAAAGCTTGCAAATTAAAAAATTCTATTTATGGGCTGTGATAGATCTCTCATTGGTAATATACTTTTTACAAGGTTATTGTTTTATTATTTATTGAAAACCTTGTTAATTAGTATATATACCATAAGGTCAGTGGGAGTACAGTAATCTTTCTGGTCCTATATGTGAATATTATTTTTGCAAGTGGTGATTTAGGTTTGCTACATAAAGTTCATTTCACAAAACTTTGAAATGAAGGATTTGGGTGAAATCTTTTATGTCTTTTGACATAGAGATTCACAGAGACATAAAGAATATTAACATTGTCTCGGAAAGCCTACATTGAAAAAGTTTTGGGAAGATTTAGAATGAAGGATTATGTACCTTCAGTAGCAATTAAGAGGGACCAATTAAATACAGATTAATGTCCCAAAAGGTATTGGAATAAGGGCAGATGAAAAGTTTTGAGTGTCTGCATTATACATAACCATATGATTGACAATAAATATATTGAGTCAATAAAGTGCTGCAAATAAAGTCTTGCGGTATATGCAAGGAACCAAGAAGTACAACTTAACCTAAGGATACACTTTCCATTTGAAGGTGGTTAGTTGTTCAGATTTGAGTTTTACTGATTGTGTAGATAGTAGAAAGTCTACTTTAGGGTATATATCTTTTTATTGAGAGATATATCTTAAAGATGCAGTATGCAGACTATGGTTACTACGTCTACCAAGAAAGCTAAAATTCTAGCGTGCTATGAATTTAGTACACAGGCATGATGGTTGAGACATTTTGTTGAAAGTCTCAATATTGTCGATTTTTACAGTTAGACCATACAGATACTCTGCGGTAATTCTACTATAATCTTCTTTTATAAGAATAAAGAGTAGAAGCAGAAGTAAATCGACATCAAGTATCTCAGTACGAGAGATAACATTAAGAGACATAAAGGGTCTATTGAGCATATAAGTACTGAATTAATGATTGCGGATCCCATGGCTTAAAGTTTACCGGTAAATAAAGAATAAAGTCATGCGAAATATATGAGACTCATTAATTCATTTTTTGCTTGGTTTGTCTCTTTTTTGGTCTATAGACATAAAGTTATTATAATAAAGATTTTGTGCACATTTGTTATTTTATCCATGAGGATAAATAAAGTTGGACCCGAATGACTTATAGGAAGTTCATTCATAAAGCTTGATTATCCATAAGGTACTCATGTAAGGAGTGTTTTACATCGTGATACATGGAAGGGACGACCTAATTTTATAATGGTTTTACCGCCATGATTTGTGTGAAACATTTCTTATCTGAGTGGAAGGATTCCATAAGTGATTGGCCAAACTAAAGAACCTAATACCATAAGGTTATGTGTCATAAAGGCCAAGTGGGAGAATGTAAGATTTTATCTCCATATATGGCCTATATGCCACATAAGGAAGCATTTATTAATAATTTAATAAATGAATAGTATATACGGTATTACAGTTAGGTAATTTAATTAATTTAGATTACCGTAATGGAATCGATTAATTGATTTAAAATCAATTAATAATATTGTTTCCTTGATGGGAGGAATAATACGGTACTTACCATATTTGAGGGTCCCTGACCTAGCCTATAAATATACAGCCTGTGTACACCATCAGTACGGCAATACAGTCATAGGCATAGGTTAGAAGAGGAATAATACGGTACTTACCATATTTGAGGGTCCCTGACCTAGCCTATAAATAAACAGTCTGTGTACACCATCAGTACGGCAATACAGTCATAGGCATAGGTTAGAAGATCCCTCAAACAATTTTTTCTTGTTCTTCAGATGGATCGTGGAAAAGCTTAAGCAAACATGGCTAGAGGTAAGCCTGAATCCTGTTTTATTCGTTTTCCGCTGCGCATGTTAGATTAAGTAATATGTTGATTATTTCTATCAATTTCTCCAATATAAATTAGATTAGCAAAGATCCAGCAATTTCGCAAGAGAAATGTTCACTTCCCAAATTTTTATTTTTAAAAATGATTATCAATTGATGTGTTATTATTCTATAAGATGATAATATATTTTTGGGAAAAATATATATTAGCCCCCCAAACTACCACCCATTCTCCGGATGGCCCCTCAAATACCAATGCTTAGATTCTGGCCCTCAAACTACCACTTTCTGATTTTTTGGCTCCATCCGTCTATTTATGCCGTTAATTCTAATAGAAATTGGCCAAAAACCCTAAAATACCCCTCTCTTAACCGTGACAATTTCAAAGTATAAGAGGGGTATTTTTGGAATTCTGTTTAGAATTAACGGAATAAATAGACGGATGTGGCCAAAAAATCAGAAAGTAGTAGTTTGGGGGGCCATCCAAAGAAAGGGTGGTAGTTTGGGGGGCTAAAATATATTTTTTCCTATATTTTTTAAAATGACAGATAACATGAGATTGTGACACATTATTTAGAAACTAAATTTTTTTTTAAAAAAAAATTGGTATGTATAGCACTTTTTCATTTCTTAATAGATTCACAACGGGTATGAATTCAAAAAGAGATTCAATAGAAATAGGATGTTGACACATTGTTAGTTCTTTTATTGGGTGTGCTAAGATATCGTAGATACTTCTCATTTTTTGTTTTCTTCATTTTTAAAAAGTACTCTTTTATTACTAAAACGTTCTACCTTTACATATAATATATGATTTCTTAAATTAGTCATCATATATATATAGAGTGATAGATTGAAATAATGGGCAGAGAAATGCAAGACATCTTGAGACTATAGCGGGGATGAACACCTTCAATCACAACAATTGTAATACGTAAAAAGTAGAATACATATGAAAAAGAGTAGAACCTACTACTGTGGTTGAGAGTTTATAAGCTACACAACCTGCAATGCGACCTTTTTAGCATACAAACTTTAGATATTACTTAGACACACGGATCAGACAGACAACATAGGACGAAGGATTTGTCTAATTTTGGTCGGTTTATGTCTCGCCAGTAGCACCGTGTCCTGGGTGACCATGACCGTGTCCATGGCCGTGGTGACCATGTCCACGCCCGTGCTTATGGTCACCATGCTTGGCCTCCTCCACAGCGTCAGTTTAGACATTTTCCTCTACAAAAATATCAGTCGAAGAAGTTAAAGGTAAAAGGTAATATTCAAACTAAAAGATAAAACGTCACTTACTTATCATTTGGATCTTTTATTACTTTTACAATCATACTCTTAAACTCAAAAAATGTCAATTTAGTGTATTTATTTTTCTTTTTCTTTTTCTTTTTTTAATTTTACCATTCGGTCAGGATGTTAAGATTTTCTGTTCAATCCGATCAAAATTTTCAAAATATCTATGTTTTATATATATATATAATTGAAAGATTTAAGTATAGGTATTTTTACAAATTCAACCAAATTCAACCAAATTCTGACTAATACTTAAATATTTAATTACAATTTTTTTCTCTTTTTTTTCCTAAAAAAATGAGAGGTATTTTAGGAATTTTGATACCCTTCTTCTAAAAATTATTCTAATGTATTGGTGAAATTGAAAATATAGACCAAATTTACAATTTTCAAAATTTATGAATGTGATTACAAAAGTGATAAGTGATGTTTTTATAAACTATAATTTTACTCTGGAAAGTTGTGCATTTCAAAAACATAAGTGCTTAAATAAATTCTAAAAAACGCATGAAAATGATAATAATGTTTACTAATTAAAGAGACATATTTAACTGAAGAAAGGAATACACTCACGGGTTTGAGCTGCCTCAGAGACATTGGAAGAGGTGAGAAGCACAACAGCAAAGACAAGAGCAAGGAGAAGAAAAGTCTTGGAGTAACCCATTTTTGTGTTAATAAGGAAGAAGGATTGGAGATAATGTAGTTGGGAAACACAAGATTCTGTGTCTTAGTAAAAGATGAGTTACTGCAATATTGTGGCTCTCCTTATTTATAGACAAGTCTTGAGAGAGAGAGAGAGAGAGAGAGAGAGAGAGAGAGAGAGAGAGAGAGAGAGAGAGAGAGAGAGGGAGAGATTGGTTGTTTTTTATGATACTAATAGGATCAGTGTGCCAACTAAGCATTGGAGTCCGAGATTAAGTAAGGCACTCACATATTTGACTTAAAATATAAAATTTAAAACTTAAAAAATTAATTAATTAATTATTATTTTTAAACCCTACCTCTGTAGTAACCTGCAAGCCACCCCAAATGGTGTGCAGCCACATAGGCCGAGAGTGGCTCGCAGGCCACTACCCTCCGATCCCCAAGGGGATGGCAACTTTCTCTTGTTTTTTTTTTTTTTTTTAAAAAAATAAACTTTTAATTTTAATATATTTAATATTTTTACATTTTTTTATTAAGAGTACCGACATATGTCATCATTATATTGATGCTAATGGGGCATGGAAACCGTCAAGTATTTTTATAAAATTTGATTACAAAGATTAAATTATTATTTTGGCCTATCTCAAGGATCTCTGAATTATATTTTATATCGCATTGAGTGATTTATAATTTAAGCCAACCACAATGATTGATTTCGTATTTATCCCTATTTTTTAATATTTAGATAGCTATTTGTAATTTAGACCAACCACAGTGACTGATTTTACATTTATCCAAATTTTTTTGTTTAGAAAAATAGTTTAGTTTAGTTTTTTTTTTAGTTTTTTATTTTATTAATTTTTGACTTTTAAGAGAATAGGGTATTACAGGAATATAATTTTTTTTTTTTTAAAAAAAAAGGTAGCCTTTTTGACACACTTTAATAGTTTGATGGGTCACTTTAGTACACTAGTCACTTCATAGGACTATTTTAAAAACGTCTATTAGTTCAGATGACCTTTTTATATTATTTTCTAAAATTAAATATGTGCCATTAAAAAAAATTACTGTAATTCAGCACATAAGCTAAATCTAATACCAACAATGTTGTCATTATACAGAGTCGAGCTAGGTTTCGTCTAAAGAATGAAAATCATGGTACGTGGTTATCAAAAGTGATGTACCCATCTATATATATCACATTCATTTTCACCAACTTGTAAGCAAATATTGGAGCTAGCTTTATGTTCTAATTACCATCTTAATGGATTTAGGTTAGAGCCAAAGTTTTTTAATAATCTTTACAATCTCTGAAAAAGAAATATGACTATAGTCACATGATAAATAATGTTTACACGTATATAATATGTGATCTCCTGACCTAACTCTTTGGGAAAACCATAAATAATGTGCCACCTAATTTTCGCACCGCTCTATGATATCTAGGAATGGGTGAAACATTATATATATATATATATATATATATATATATATATATATATATATATATATATATATATATATATATAGAGAGAGAGAGAGAGAGAGAGAGAGAGAGAGAGAGAGAGAGAGAGAGAGAGAGAGAGAGGTGGCAGAATATTTGGCATGGCAATGTCGTACTTGTGGTATATATATATAGGACCCATGATATATGATTATATGTTTCTGTTTCACAAAACTATTTAATTAATCATCATCAAAACCATCAACAATCACATGCATGTATGCTGGTTTCTTAATAATTGGGCTTTTTATTTCATGCAAAATGGAGCCGCGAAGAAGTTTCACATCTCACATGGCTTTTGAATATCTTCATGATTTGTCGCTTCGATCTCTATCAATCTTGTTCCCAAATAGCTAGATTTGCAAATCAACTGGGGATATATATAACCAAATAGGTTGGTTGCACACGTCCCTCCTTGCGTCAATGGGGGCACAAAAAAATTGGAAACTTTCCCCAAACTTTGGCAATGAACAACAGGGGACCACGTGGAACTGTGTTATCTCCTTTCTTTGTCTGACTGTGTTATCTGGAACTGTGTTATCTCAGCAGGCCAATGATTGTTGTACGTTACTTTTGTCTACATTTAGGTATGTATATGGATTTCATATACGTAGGACTCACATGCATAGGTCTATTAGTGTACATAAAGTGATGTGCAAATCTCATATCAGTATTGTTGGAACTGTATCTTGTCTCATTTTTGTGTTTTTCCTTTTTCTTTCTCTTTTTCTTTTTCTTTTTTAAAGTACAACCCGGATCAATGCCCAACAGGAGAGGGTCCTGACTCCTTACTACTACGAATATGGAACCGGATGAGCAATTATCAATTGAGAATGTGGGATGAACACAGTAGTGGGACAATGAAATGGAAATGATATTTCACTCAAATTGGGAAGTAATTATTTTAGAGTAATACCAGACTTTTTTCACTTGAAATAAGATTTTCTTCGTTTCAAATTAAATGGATATTATTCATTTAGAGCACCAGCAGCATATGCCGTATAATGATTTCTTTTCTTAAATATATGAAAAATTTCAAGAAAAATTACAAAATAGCTCCCACAGCATATGCCCTAAATATACATGTTTCCCTTGAGTAGCTACAATGTTTCCCTATGTATTAGGTAGCACTCTAGCTACCCAATATACTCTATAATAATAAAAAATTGACAAAAAGTAAGAAAGAGAAAAAAGAATTGGTTGGTAGAATAAAATGACAAAAAGTATGAAAGAGATAAAAGAATAAAATAAGAGTAAAAAATAGTATTTAATTGATATAGGAAAATATAAATGAATCTATTGTGAAGTGTTTTTTTATAGGGAAGCAAAAAGTAATTTTGTTCCCTAAATTTAGGGAAAATTGTTGGGTAACTGCTGCTAGTGTTCTTAGAGCATTCATAGTAGCTTCCCTAAAGGGGGTCTGTTCCCTAAGTTTTAAGAAAAATTTCAAAAAAGTTACAAAAACTCATCCACAGCTGCTTCCCTAAAATTTTCGTTTCCCTGGGCAGTGAATAGTGCTTCCCATTCACTTCTCATTCAATTGTTTATTCACAAAATATATTATATGAGAAATGATCCCTATACTCATTTCTCACAACAGCCCCACAACAAGCTGACGTGGCTGGTAATATTTTATTATTTTTTTACAAAAAGAAATGAAAACAAAACAAAAAAATAATAAAATATTACCAGCCACGTCAACTTGTTGTGGGGCTGTTGTAAGAAATGAGTGTAGGGATCATTTCTCACATTATATCTCTCATACTTTATTCGCCTTTCCTACTATTAATTAAAGTAAAAGTAAAAAAATATATTATATCTTTCCTACTTTATCCTTCTTTTTCTTACTTTTAATTAAAGTAAAAATAATAAAATAATATTTTAATGATATATAGAAAAATAAAGGGAAGCTGCTGTGGGATGTTTTTTGATAGGAAAGTAAAAAGTAGTTTTGTTCCTATATTTAGGAAAAATTGTTGGGAAGCTACTGGGAATGTTTTTATGGTTCGAATTTAAAGTTAATACATCTAATGGCATACATGATTTCACATTATTTAAAATTTTAAAAGACGTGTCAACATTAACTTCACATACACTGTTAGATGTACCAACTTCAAATCCTGACCTTTCATTTAAAATAGATAATATATTATTAATATCCATTTCATTAAATAAAATAGAGAGGATCCTATTCCCTTTCACTTCTACACTTTTTAAGCTAGTTTTTAAAATTAATATTAAATTTGGAACAAATTATTATTAAATTTTAATCTAATTGTAATTTTTAAAGCCACATCAAAGAATGCGTCACTGTGTATAACAGTTTTTATTATTATTATTTTTTTCATTTTTTACAACTTTCTCTGTCTTTTAAATTTTATTATTTTTTAATTGAAAATATGACACGTGACAAAGGTATTATAGAACTATTTCAACAAATGAGGTATTTTTAGCACTTTTCGGTAGTTTGGGGGGCCATAGTACGAGGGTTGGTAGTTTAGGGGTTACTTAAAAAACGACTGGTAGTTTGGAGGGCTTAAATGTAGTTTTTCCAAATTTTAAGGAAAAACTTCACTTATAACCCTTGAACTTTCACTTATTTTGAAACAATGTACTTAAACTTTAAAACATCTTAATTTAAGGTATCTATTTTTCAAAAAGTTTAAATCTAAGTTATTCGTTAGAATTTTCCGTTAAATTTTTTCAAAATTTTCAAAATACTTTTGTTTTTATTTTTTTTTAAAAAAAAATTATAAAATTTTTCAAAGATTCAGGCATGGGTATTTTTTGCAAATTCCGTTAAATTCTGACCATTACCTAAATCCTAACAATTTCTTTATTTCTTTTTTCCTAAAAAATGAGGGATATTTTGAAAATTTCGACAGGATTTAATGAAAAATTCTAATGAATGACTGAAATTGAAATTTATGAAAAATGAATACTCTGAATTGAGACGTTTTAAACTTTCTTCCATTTTTCTCAATTTACTTGGTAAAAATAATCCAAGAAAATTATCCATTCAATCATGCCTTTTAGATTTTTGTTATTATTATAACATTAGGTCGTGCTCCTATAATGCTAAAGTATACAACGATGGCTACATTGCAAACATCGAAGAACAGCTACATGACATATGTTTGTGTGAATGGTTACATGACATGTGTGTGTGTCATGGATGGAATTATATCGTCTATGCTTCGAAAGAAACGTTTAGCCGAGGCGACTAAAGCTGACTTAGCGGAAGACTGAGGTAATTAATCAAAGAACAATATCTTTAATTTTGCAAGGAAAAACGTCTTGGTTTTTTATCCAAAATTATAAAATAAGCTTGCAGGCTAAAAGAAAACTAAAACTCTGTAGAATATTTGAGAGAGAAGTTTTTGATTTGATAATAATTCAATTGATTGAGTTTTTACATAATAAACAAGCCTATTTATAAAAGATAAATACTTGAAGAGAAAGTAAACATAATCCTAGTAGTAATAGTAAACTTATTCCTAGTAGCAATAGTAAACCTAGTCCTAGTAATAATAGTAAATCTAATCCCAGTGAGGAAAAAAAGTAAATAAAGCAAATTTAGTCATAATAAGTAAAGGAAATAAAATCTTAATTGTAAATAAGAAAATAAAATAAAATTCTGGTTTAACGATCAAGTATTTCATTTTGTACTTCCATTGTCTGAGAACTGGTAAATAACTAATCAAACGGCGTTGTTCTAATATTATTTTTGACATTTTTTCTATTTTTCGTTTTCACCGAAAATATTGGTAAATTCCGTCCTACATGAGACACCCCTACTTGAAAAAAACTCATCCACGAGTTTTCTTTGTGATATGTCACACATGGTTCTTCGGGAGAAAAATACTTGAAGAAATTTACGTAGATAGCACTAAGAGTACACGACTTTTCTTTTTCATCTCCTTCAATAAAAATTCCTCCAAACTTTTTTTTTTTAATGTCATCTTCAACTTTATTGTTTTCTTCAAATGAATCACCATTGTTATTTGTTTTTGTGGTAATCATGATAAACTACGCTTGTGGTGGATATTCTTCCACTGGTACAATAGTTGGAACCAATGGTTGTGGTTGCACATATTGTTTCTTTGACGGCAACTCTACTTTTTCACCTTAACTAACATTCTCTTCATATACGGGTTTTCTATTCGAAGATTCATAAATAGGATTACAAACAGGTCGAACGCAACTTACATCATCGTCAAGGAACCTGTCTACAAAAGGTTTCCCTGTCAATCTAATGATAGTGCCTTTTATATTGCGAAACACTTATTGTGTCTCTTGCTTTAACTCCATGAATTCAACCCTTGAGATACGGTGAGATTGAGTGGGTTTGCTCACCACTCGTATGAGATCGTTCAAGAGTTTACATATCACTTGCAATTGCTCTTGATATAGTGCCTGTTGTGATCGTGCCTTTGATCATTTGATGTATCGCTGATAGTTGGCTCCTGAAACATCCTCTCTTGAAAAAGACATTGTTATAGAAGTTGTTACTGTAATATAAATTGGTCATCGAATCTGGATAACACCGGCTCTGATACCCCATGAATTCGGCTCTCAAAAGAGTCCCTCCCCTAATAGCAATTTTTAGGAATATTTGAGTGCAAATAAATAGACAATTGATAAGAAAATTGTTATTAGGATAAACTATATTTATTTTAAAAAAAAAAAAAAAAAAAAAACTAACAAATCATTTTGTTTTGACCGAGGTGGGAAGTAGTTTGCCACAATTTTTTTTGCTTTTTTTATTTACAATAGCACACACCTAAAAAGCAAATACATATGTAATCTCAAATTGCTAGTGGGTGGAGAGACGACGTTCAAAATTTCTCTTAACTCCGCGCAGTGCCATTGTGGACCTTGTGGTATTACTCAAAAGAGTTAATTAGTGTTAGTTGTCGGCTTTGGTTGGAGATAGAGAAAATAATATGAAGCTTTTCTTGGGTTTACTTTAATTATTAGTTCTTTTATTGGCCTAGCTAAGATATTGTAGATGCTTTTCATTTTTCATTTTCTTCATTTTTAAAAAGTACTCTTTTATTACTAAAATGTCACTTTAAACTATTCTTTTCAAGGCTTTTACCTTTATATATAATATACGATTTCTTGAATTAGTCATCATATATAGGATGATCGATTGAAATAATGGGCAGAGAAATACAAAACATCCTGACACCACAGTGGGGATTGAACACTTTCAAGTACAATAATTGTAATACATAAATAGTAGAATAAAGATGAAAAAAAGTACAACCTATGGTGCAACCTTATTGGTATACAAACTTAGATAAGCTACATATTACTTAGACACATTGATCAGACAAATAACTTAGGATGAAGGATTTGTCTAATTTTGGTCGGTTTCCGTCTCCCCAGCAGCACCGTGTCCTCATGGGTGACCATGACCATCTCCATGGCCGTGGTGACCATGTCCATGCTTGTGTCCATGCTTGTACTTATGGTCACCATGCTTGGCCTCCTCCACAGCATCAGTTTGGATATTTTTCTCTATAAAAATGATCAGTTGAAGAAGTTAAGGCCAGGTAAAAGGTAATTTTTGAACTAAAAGAGAAAACGTCACTTACTTACTACTCTAGATCTTTCATCACTTTTGTAATTATACTCTTAAATTATTTATTTATTTTTTTAAAAAAAGTCAATTTATTATATTCATCTTTCATTTTTTTTTTTTTTTTTAATTTTACCATTCTATTAAGATGTTAAGATTTTCTGTTAAATCTGATCAAAATACTCATTTTATATATATATATATATATATATATATATATTAAAAAAAAAAATCAAAGACTTAGACATAGGTATTTTTACAAATTTTATTAAATTCTGACTAACACTTACGAATTGGTGAAATTAAAAGATGGATACACTAAATTGACACATTTAAAGTTTATGAATTTGATTGCAAAAGTAATGAAGATAAAAAATGATAAGTAAAGTTTTTTTAAATTATAATTTAACTATGGAAAGTTATGCATTTCAAAAACATAAGTGCTTAAATAAATCCTAAAAAACACATGAAAATGATAATGATGTTTACTAATTGAAGGGACATATTTAACTGAAGAAAGGAAGAAACTCACCTGTTTGAGCGGCCTCAGAGACATCGGAGGAGGTGAGAAGCACAACAGCAAAGACAAGAGCAAGGAGAAGAAAAGTCTTGGAGTAACCCATTTTGTGTTAACAAGGAAGAGGATCGGAGACAATGTAGTTGGGAAACACACTCTAAGAAAGATTCTGTGTCTTAGTGAAGGATGAGTTGCTGCAATGTGGCTCTCCTTATTTATAGACAAGTCTTGAGAGAGGGAGGGAGGGAGGGAGAGTTTGGTTGTTTATTATGATTCTTATAGGACCAGTGTGCCAAGCATTGGAGTCCGAGATTAAGTATGACACTCACATATTTGACTAAAAATATAAAATATAAAATTTAAGAAATTAATTAATTAATTAATTTTTTTTTAAACCCCACCTCTGTAGTGACCTGCAACCACCCCAAATGGTGCGCGGCGACATAGGGCCAAGAGTGGGGCCACTCACCTCCCCCAAGGGGATGGCGGCTTTCACTTGTTTTTTTTTTAAAAAAAAATAAATAAATAAATAAACAAAAATAATAATTTTAATATATTTAATATTTTTATATTTTTTATTAAGAGTATTGACATGTGTCATCATTCTATTGGTGCTGGTGTAGCACACTAACAGAAACCGTCAAGTTTTTTGACGAAATTTGACTGCAAAGATTAAATTGTTATTTTGGCCTACATCGATAACTTCTGAATTATTTTTTATATCATATAAAGTGATTTGTAATTTAGTTCAACCACAATTATTGATTTCGCATTTATCCCTATTTTTTAATACTCATGGAGCTATTTGTAATTTAGACCAACCACAATAACTGATTTTGCATTTATCCATATTTTTTTTTTTTTTTAGAAAAATAGTTTATTTTAGTTTAGGTTTTTTTTTTTTTTTTTTTTTTTAAGAGAATTGAGTATTATAGGAATATAATAATAAAAAATAACACTTTTGACATACCTTAGTAGTTTGATGAGTCACTTTAACATACTAGCCACTTCATAAGACTATTTTAAAAACGCCTATTAGTTCAGAGGACGTTTTGATATTTTTTTCTAAAATTAAATATGTACCATTAAAAAAGAATTACTATAATTCAGCACATAAGCTAAATCTAATACCCACAATGTTAATGTAATTATACAGAGTCGAGGTATCGTCTAAAGAATGAAAATGGTAGTACGTGGTTATCACGTATATAATAATATGTGATCTCCTGGCCTAACTCTTTAGGAAAACCATAAATAATGTGCCACCTAATTTTCGCACCGCTCTAATCTTGGAATGGGTGAAAGTCTTATAGCCCCTCCCCAGCCCTCCCCTCCCCGAGCAAATTGAGCAATGATACACATGAACGGAAAAGACACCCACTTTTATAATAAAAATGTGGGTGTTGGGCAGGATGGAGTCATAAGTTTTTATGGACAGGGGGCAATAGCAAAAGAAATTATTTGGTAGGAATCAAATAAACTAAATTTTTATTTTTACCTTATATTTTTTAGGGCTCCCCCTCCCTCCGTCTATGGTGCTGGGAACAGTTTACCAGCAAATCATTTTTCATGTATATATATATATATATATATAGGACCCATGATGTTTATGTTTCACAAAACTATTTAATCATGGTTATATATACGACCGGTGATGTCTCTGTTTCACACGACTATAATCAAAACCATCAACAATCACATGCATGTATGCTGGTTTCTTATTATAATTGGGCTTTTTTATTTCATGCAAAGGCAAATGTGGAAAGATGTAGCCTCAAAGAAGTTTCACATCTCACATGGCTTTCCTATATCTTCATGATTTGTCGTCGCTTCTCGATCTATCAATCTTGTTCCCAAATAGATTTGCAAATCAACGGAGGATATATATATATATATATATATATATATATATATATATATATATATATATATATATATATATATATATATATATATATATATATATATATATATATACAAATCAACCTATTATAGCAGTCTCAACCAATTTTTAATTTTTTAACAATAATTAATCCAATAATTAATTGAAGCTACCCCATGGCATTGTTTGATATTTCTTTGATTAAAATTAAGAAATGGAGCCTATTTAAACTTGAAAAATTATTACAACCTAAGAGCATTCACAATAGCTTAGTCATTTTCATCTTTAGGTTAAAATGACTAACCAATTCACTAAAATGTCTATCAATCCAATTATACAAATTAAATGCAAAATGCATTTGTGAAAAGTTTAAAAAAAAAAAAAAAAAACTCTTCACACACCCATTACACACACACCCTCTCACATGTGGTGAAATCCATGTGGAGTTGCACTATTCACACATCCATTTCTTTTTCTTTTTTTTTTTTTTCCTTTTTTGTTTCTTTTTCTTTCACTCTCTCTCCCTCTCACCAAAATTCATTTACGCCATAACAATATTTTAATATATCTTCGAATCTGAAAAATTGTATTTCAAATTTTGTCTATATGACAAAATCCATACTTGCTATTTTAAGCTTACACTCATGTAAATCACCTCAGATAAAAACAAAAATTTTACTGACTTTATAACAAATAATTATCAAAAAATAAAAAAATACTTATTGTTGAAAATATATCTAAGAATGAAAATAAAGAAAGATTAAAAAAATATTTAAATAATAAATAAAATAAATTTTAATTAATCATTTTGCATATAAAAGTCCTTAAGACATTGGGAGTCCTCTAACAGGTTGCACACGTCCCTCCTCGCAACAAAAAAATTGGAAACTTTCCCCGAAGTTTGAAAATGAAAAACAAGGCCTCAGCTCATGAAAAACAAAACAAAGAACATCTGGACCAGGTATTGTCTGGAACTGTGTTATCTCGGGCTTGTTTGGCAAAGACATGTACAGAACAGAACAGAGTAGTGGGGTTGTTAGTTTTGAAATTAGTAAAAAGTGATGATGTGATATAAAATAAAAAGAATTTGTATAAAAAAGTGAAAAAGTTTTGTATTGTAGTGAATTTTTTTATTTGGATAGTAATAAAAAATTATTGATGTGATATAAAAAGTGAAAAAAGTGAGAATGTTTTGACGTTGATTAGTAGTGAAAAATATAAAAAAAAAAATGAAAAAAAAGTACATAAACAGTGTCATGTAATGTTGCTAGATGACGTACCATCTTACATCATTCATTGTCTGTAACTTTAAATGCCTATGCCTACTTGTGAAGAAACAGGATCCGGCTTCTATGCAGTATTTTAAGGTAGTGGAATTTAAGGCAAAAAAAAAAATGCAGGAAATTTAACTCATCATCAGGGATGGGCAAATTATCCGCCTACCGTCTACCGACCGCTTACTGAATCGAACCGAACTGCCATCGACCGCCTACCGACTTAACTGACTAATTTCGATTCGGTAATCGGTGTAAAATTTTATTCTGAAAGCCGGATCGGCAGCCGAACCGAACCGAACCGCCTTTTAAGCGGCAATCGAACCGAACCGCATTTTATTCGGACCGATTAATCGAACCGACATAAAACGAAACGACGTCGTTTTAGTAAGAACGAAACGTATGATCTTTTTCTTTTCTTTTTTTTCCCTTTTAAAAAATTAAAACGACGTCGTTTCGGTTTCATTACCCATTTTAACCGAATGTTAACCGACTTAACCGACCGCCTATTAACCGCCTTACCGACTTAATCGATTGCCTATTAACCGCTTTACCGACTAAACCGATCGCCTATTAACCGCTTAACCGACTTAACCGACCGCCTATTAACCGCTTAACCGAAATAAATTCACCGACTACATTCCGACAAAAGTCGGTTAACCGACTTAACTGCCTACCGAACCGACGCCCACCCGTACTCATCATCTGCTTTCTTCTTCCTTTTATAGTATATCTTTTGTAACAAGTTTGACCGGTCAATTGCACGTCATTAGAAAAGAAGAAAAAAAATCGCAATAAGAAAAAAAAAACGTATATGTTTTCTTCTCCAATAACACAGGTTAGGGTCTATTTAAATTTACAATTTAAAAAAATAAAATTTTAAAATAACGATTTTAAAATATATAATTTAAAAAATAAATTTTTAAAAACACAATTATGTATTTAAAAAAATCGCAATTTAACCTTTAAAAGTACGATTTTAAACCAAATCGTTTGAAAATTGCATTTTTAAAAAATTACGTCTTAAAAACATAAAAAATATGCATTTTTGAATTGCAGATAGGGAAGTACTTTTTTGAAAACGTATAATTTACCTTGTCAAATCGCAGTTAAGAGAGTTACTTTTTTTAAAACGCAAAATTTTAAAGGCTAACATACGATTTTCAAGGTCAAACTGTAATTTTGTCAAACACATAACTATATTTTTAAAGGTCAAACATGTCGGGCTTTTTTAGTTTTTGAACCGTTGTCATCTCCTTGGGGAGTAGCTTATAGGGATGGCTGCGCACCATTTTGGGTAGCTCACGGATCATTTTTATTTTTTTATTTTTAAAAAAAGTTTTTAATTTTTTTTTTTTTTACCGAGCTTAAAGTCAAATCTGTGAGTGTTATAGTTGACTCTTGGACTTCAATGCTTACTTGGCACACTGATCCTCTCTCTCTCAAGACTTGTCTATAAATAAGGAGAGCCACATTGCAGTAATTCATCCTTCACTAAGACAGAGAATCTTTCTTAGAGTGTGTTTCCCAACTGTACATTGTCTCCAATCCCTCTTGTTAACACAAAAATGGGTTACTCCAAAGACTTTTCCTCTCCTTGCTCTTGTCTTTGCTGTTGTGCTTCTCACCTCTTCCAATGCCTCTGAGGCAGCTCAAACCGGTGAGTTTCTTCCTTTTTTCAGTTAAATATGTCCCTTTAGTTAGTAAACATCATTATCATCATCATTATCATTTTCATGTGTTTTTTAGAATTTATTTAAGCACTTATGTTTTTGAAATGCACAACTCTCCTCATTAGTAAAATTATTCTTTAGAAAAACTTCACTTATCACTCCTTATTTTCATTACTTTTGCAATCAAATCCATAAACTTTAAACGTATCAATTTAGTGTATCTATCTTTCAATTTTACCAATCTGTAAGTGTTGATCAGAATTTAGCATAATTTGTAAAAATACCTGTCTAAGTCTTTGATATATATATATATATATATATAATGAGTATTTTGAGAATTTAGATCAGATTTAATAGAAAATCCTAACATCCTAACGGAATAGTAAAATAAAAAAAAATAAAAAATAAAAAATAAAAAAATTGAAAGATGAATATATTAAATTGATATTTTTTAAAATTTAAGAGTATAATTGCATAAGTGATGAAAGATTTGGAGCGGTAACTAAGTGACGTTTTCTCTTTTAGTTTGAATATTACCTTTTATCTTAACTTCTTCAACCGATCATTTTTATAGAAGAAAATGTCCAAACTGACGCTGTGGAGGAGGCCAAGCATGGTGACCATAAGCACAAGGATGGACACAAGCATGGACATGGTCACCACGACCATGGACATGGACATGGAGATGGTCATGGTCACCCATGAGGACACAGTGCTGCTGGCGAGACAGAAACCGACCAAAATTAGATAAATCCTTCGTTCTATGATGTCTGTCTGATCAATGTGTCTAAGTAATATGTAACTTATCTAAGTTTATATTCCAATAAAGTCGCATTGCAGGTTGTGTAGCTTATAAACTCCCAACCACAGTAGCAGGTTGTACTTTTTTTTTTTTTTTTCAAAGAAATAAGATTCTAAGCAGTTAATAAAATGGAATGTTGAGTTCGTTGTGTTTGATGGCATGGCACTTTCTTGATCTGTTTGAGAGTGATGACATCAACCAAGCTCTCCAGCTCTCCAGTCTCAGTCCGTATGAGAGTTGTCTTGTAGGAAGCAAAACCAAATTACTTGCAATATTGTAATTTGATGGAGAGACTCATCAAATTCCACAATCTTCTCCTTCTGATATGTCATTGTCAATGCACCATCTACTCCACGTTGTTTATTTATTAACTTATCTTGTTAAGTAATTAGGTCCAAAATAACAGCAAATATATCTATTAAAGCGTAGTATAAACTTTTTAATAGATATACTTTTTAAAGAAACCACACTTATCTAGTATTTTATTGACATAACCTACTTCTTCTCCCTTGAAAAAACATGCAATGTCAAGGAAAACATGCTTCACAGTGTCCTCCAACCCATCATAACTTATTCTAATTCTTTCATGAATTTTTTTGTTAGGAACTCTTTTGTATCTATCCAACGCACTTTTTCGGGCAAGCATTTACTAGATAGATCCGAACCCATCACTACTAAAGCCAGTGGAAGGCCCCTTGCATAACCTATTACATATTCTGTGAGTTCCACAAAATCGTCGTTAGGTTCACCACTTTTGAAGGCATGTCGACTAAAGAGCTAAAGAGCTTCATTGGAATCCAACTTATTCACCCAATATACGGAATCAACTCAATGTACCCAAAGTAAATGTTTATCTCTTGTTGTTACGATGATTCTACTTCCTAAGCCAAACCAATCAGCTTTTCTAGCTAGCTTTTCTAATTGGACTAACTGATTCATATCGTCAAGAACTATAAGTACTCTTAAACAACGAACCTCTGCTTTATCAAAGCAATTCCTTGATCAACATTGTCAACCATTAGACTTGAACCTCCTAGGATCTTCAAAAGAAGTCTATTTTGCAAATGGATCAGGCTGTCCTTGTGTCTGGAAGTTTCTCTAATGTCTCCAAAAAAACAACTACATTCAAACTGAGAAGCAATCGAGCTGTATATGGCTTTGGCGAGAGTTGTCTTACCAATTCTACCAGTTCTGAAGATTCCTACAATGTATATACTGCCATTCTTCTCTATATTTAAAAGCGACTTCACCTCTTGTACACGAACCTCTATTCAGACCGGATACTTGGCAACTTGAAAGTATGGATTTTTCACTAATATCGAATTCACCCATTCAATGATTTTGTGAATAAATTTAGGCTCATTCCTACCAATATAAAAAGATAAGAAAACATCTAATGAGTACTTTCACAATAAAAAGAATAGGAATATGATTTAGTTTCAATGATTAAATTTTTATTCTTGTTTCTCCATAAGCAATGACAATGGTAGGCCATAACGTAAGGGATAATCTTCCCCTCCCAAAGGGCCAATCCTCCTACTGACTACTATTCCTTTTATTAGAAGACAAAATCTAGAATAATTTAAAAGGAAAGGCCCAAGAGTGGTTAGAAATACCTGTTCCCCAAATTCTTCCGAGACAAATTGGCCACTTTTTTTAGCACATTCTTCCACTTCTTCACCTTCATTACATCATTCTTGAACACTTTTTCAAGTTTAGCGAATGCTTCTCCAACACCATTGGTTTGGTGACGTACTTCTGAAGGATCTAGGTCGCAGAACAACGGTTTCCCTGTTGCCCCCTGTTTTTCTACACTCGAGGATCTTTATTAGCTCGTCCAAACACCATCGGGCTGATGTGTAGCTTTTAGAGAGTACCATGATTGAAATCTAGAACTCTTCAATGGCTTTGACAAGTGCCGGTGAAATTTCCAGTCCACTTCTAAGCGTGTCGGCCATGAAGGTGTGGATTCCTTTTTGATGCAAAGCTGCGCATAGATGGGTAGTAAAAGTTTTGCGAGTATCTCTGCCTTTAAAACTCAAGAATACATCCCATCGAGGAATGGAAGAAGAAGAGGAAGCAGCAAGACTAATAGTTACTGGAGAAAATTCAGAGTGAATTGCAGAACCCATTTCTGGGACGGACAAGTCAGATCTGTAGACAGAGGAGAGGCTGAAGTCCAAAAGAGAAGGAGATCCGGCTAGTTGGGTCACAGATTGATCCAGATTGGTGTGATCGGGTTGCTGGAATTTGTAGAGAGAAAGGTTGAAGGACCTAACTCGGTCGAGCAGAGACGGGGCTTGAGCGAGCTGGTATTGTTTAGTTCTATGAAAAGGATAGCAAGTAGCTCACATAGAGTGGGTAGTTTAAAAAGATAATTATAAGTGTTAAAGTCTTACATTGTTTAGCTATTAGGTGAAACTGAGTTTTAAAAAGAATTTTATGAAAGCTTCAAATTGAGTAACTTTTTTCGGGTGATAACACAGATGTGGCTAACGCTTTTTTCTAAGTCGTTACAAATGGTACCAAAGCCACTTAGTAATGCGCCATCTAGCTAGTACTGCCAGTACCGCATGACATGGCCCTAACGAGCACGTCAAGAGTTTATGGATGGGAGTTTGTAACACTCCGGTTCATATTGGGAAGATGAGTAGCCCACACAAAGAGTGTGTAGTTTATAAGATATGTTTATGGGTGTTAAATCCCACATTGGTTACTTATTAAGTGAAACTAGGCTTTATAAGTGATTTTAGTGAAACTTCAAATTGACCAGTTATTTTGAAATGATAACGCAGATCTGGCTAGTGCTTTTCTCTGGGTCGTTACAAATTGTGTCAGAGACAGGTTGTAACATCAAGCCTTGTGGTACTGAATCACTGCATGACGTGATCCTGATGAGGACGTCAGAAGTTTAAGAGTGGAGTTTGTAGCATCTCGGTCCCACCAGTCCCATATGGGAAGATAATGAGTAGCCCACATAGAGTGTGTGGTTTATAAATATAATCATGAGTGTTAAGTTCTACATTGCCTAATTATTAGGTGAAACTAGGCTTTATATAGAATTCTATGGAAACTTCAAATTGACTAGTCTTTTTGGGGGTGATAATACAGATGTAACTAGCTGACGCTTTTCCATGAGTCGTTACATAAAGGGGATGCTCTCCATGTTGTACATGTATCGAGGAATGAAGAAAAGAATTCATGCATATATGGCAAGTTGATTGACAATGCCAGAGTTATTCTGAATAGTTTGCAGAATTAGAAGTTGACTCATGTCATAAGGAAGGTAAATAGAGTAGCTATCATCCAATCTCGTCTACATGACATATATATGGACGTCATGGATGGAATTATATCGTTTATGCTTCGGAAGAAACGTTTAGACGAGGAGGCTAAAGCTTTGTAGAAAACAATTAATTGTGTATCTATCATCCAATCTCGTCTGGTAACAAGAAAAGATTCTGGAAAATGCTTGATGGGGGACACTCATCCGTCCCCCATCATCCATTTATAATAAAATAATAAATTTTTATTAAAAAGTAAGCTTTGATGTCACATCAAAGCTTACTTTTTAATAAAAAATTATTATTATATTATAAAAGACTCACAGGGGACGGATGACCGTCCCCTGTGTAGCAAGACTCAAAGATTCTATTCAAACGTTTAGACGAGGTGGCCTTGGTTCAGTCCTGCTCTTCAAATTTGGCGATGGTGAGTCTATCTAGTTTGATCATTTTGTTGATTAATTGGCTTATAGATAGATTCTTATATATATAGATAATTTGGACATATTTATATTTATATTAGCTCTTATTGTGTTTACATCATCATCAAGTAAAGCAAATTCAAATATATGAATACAATATATCAATTAATGTGTGTGATAAAGGGCTTACATCAAATTTCAAAAGAAGACATCATTTGTCAACTCTAAAATCTCTAATTAGCAAAAGCTTGAACAAATATTCACTGCCGAAAAGAACATGAATCCATTAAATCTTTTGGTACAATTTTATCTTAGTCCAAACTTGTAAACTTTTTTTCTCTTTGTAAAGCAAATAGAAATCAAATAAATCAAATTTAATGTCTTTGTCATGTGAAAAAATTCCAGGACATGCACCAATCTATTGACCAAAGCTCAACTGAAAAAAGCAACAAAGGTGAATTAAGTATAGGAAAAATGTTTCTAGTGTAAAACTTTCTTGAAGAATACAATACCAGTTGTTAATTATAATAAATTTTGAAGCCGTACGATCTCATCCAAATTGAAATTAGTGAAACGAACTAAGTCACATAAGATAAAGAAATTTATTGTTCTATATATATATATGGACAAACTAATAGCAATTTTTAGGAATATTTGGATGCAAATAAATAGACAATTGATAAGAAAGTTGTTATTAGGATAAACTACATTTAAAAAAAAATAACCAATTATTTTGTTTTGCCAGAGTTGGGAAGTAGTTTGCCACTTTTTTTTATTACTTTTTTTTTTACACCTAAAAAGCGATATATTACATATGCAATCTCAAATTGCTAGCGGATGGAGAGACGTGTTCAAAATTGTGGTGTTTCAAAAAGAGTTAATTGATAATTAGTGTTAGTTGTCGGCTTTGGTTGGGGATGGAGAAAATAATATGAAGCTTTTAATTTTCTTGGGTTTGCTTTAATTCTTGGTTCTTTTTGGGGATGTAAATTTGTTCGGCTGAGAACCTGTAATCGAGTACCAACCAATAATCGAAAAACTGACTTGGTACCCGATTATAAATAACCAGTAATCGGCTACCCCGGAGCCGATTATCGATTTTAGTCTTTTTAAAAACTCGCTTATAACCAGGAAATCGGCTATCCGGTTCCGAAGCCAGTTGGTACTTTTTGATAACCAGGTACCCTGAAGCCAGTTACCAGGTTTAGCCAATAACCGAAAATCAACTTCGAATTTACACCCCTAGTTCTTTCTTTTATTGGCCTCGCTAAGATATTGTAGATAATTTTCTTTTTTTTTTTTTCATTTTTGAAAGGTACTCTTTTATTACTAAAATGCCACTTTAAACTATTCTCTTGAATGCTTTTATTTTATATATATAGTTTATGATTTCTTGAATCAATCATCATCTATAGGGTGATCGATTGAAATAATGGGCAGAGAAATGCAAGACATTCTGACACCACAGTGGGGATTGAACACCTTCAAGCATGATAAAGTCTATTGAGTCTTACTCTTCCACTAAAGACACTTTAAGGGAGGATGTTTGCTCAAAACTTATAAAGTCCACAACTCAATACCTTGACAATGTGGGATTCTTAACACGCCCCCTTACGTGTGACACTATTGTCCAAACACGTGTACAACAGGAGGGAAGCCCCAACATTGTCTAAGGCCCTGAAGCTTTGATACCATGATAAAGTGCATTGAACCTTACTCTTTCACAAAAGGCACTTTAAGGGAAGAAATTTGCTCAAGACTTATAAAACCTACAACCCAAATATACCTTGGCAATGTGGACTCTTAACAAAGCACAATAATTGTAATACATAAAAAGTAGAATACATATGAAAGAAAGTACAACCTGCTAGTATTGTTGAGAGTTTATAAACTACACAACCTGCAGTGCGACCTTATTGGCATACAAACTTAGATAAGCTACATATTACTTAGACACATTGATCAGACAGATAGCATAGGACGAAGGATTTATCTAATTTTGGTCGGTTTATGTCTCGCCAGCAGCACCATGTCCTGGGTGACCGTGACCATGTCCATGTCCATGGCCGTGGTGACCATGTCCATGCCCGTGTCCATGCCCATGCTTATGGTCACCATACTTGGCCTCCTCCACAGCGTCAGTTTGGACATTTTCCTCTATAAAATGACCAGTTGAAGAAGTTAAGGTAAAAGGTAATAATCAAACTACAAGAGAAAAAGTCACATCTTTACCACCTTAATCTTTCATCACTTTTACAATCATTTTTTTGAACTTTAAAAAGTGTCAATTTAATGTATCTATCTTTCATTTTTTTCAATTTCACCATTATGTTAGAATTATAGGATATTTTTGTTAAATCTTGTCAAAATTCTCAAAATACTCATGTTTTATATATATATATATATATATATATATATATATATTGCTAAATCCTAAAACACTTATTAAATCCTTGCAGTTTTTTTCTTATTCTTTTTTTTTTTTTGTAAAAAAATGAGGAGTATTTTAGGAATTTTGACACCCCTCTTCGAAAAATTCAAACGGATTAGTAAAATTGAAAGATTGATACACAAAATTGACATTTTTTAAAATTTATAAATTTGATTATAAAAATGATAAGATAAGCGAAGTTTTTTCAAACTATAATTTTAGCATAAAGTTGTGCATTTCAAAAACATAAGTGCTTAACTAAATCCTAAAAAACACATGAAAATGATGTTTACTAATTAAAGGGACATATTTAACTAGAAAGGAAGAAACTCACGGGTTTGAGCGGCTTCAGAGACATCGGAGGAAATGAGAAGCACAACAGCAAAGATAAGACCAAGGAGAAGAAAAGTCTTGGAGTAACCCATTTTTGTGTTAATAAGGAAGAGGGACTGGAGACAATGTAGTTGGGAAACACACTCTAAGAAAGATTCTGTCTTAGTGAAGGATGAGTTACTGCAATGTGCCTCTCCTTATTTATAGACAAGTCTTGAGAGAGAGAGAGAGAGAGAGGGAGAGAGGGAGAGAGAGGGCACATGCAAGTTGGTTGTTTTTTATGATACTGATGGTCTGATAGGATCAGTGTGCCAAGTAAGCATTATTGGAGTCCGAGAGTCAAGTATGACACTCACAGATTTGACATTAAAAAGAATTATTGTAATTCAGCACATAAGCTATGTCTAATACCCACAATGTTGTCATTATACAGAGTCGAGGTTTCGTCTAAAGAATGAAAATCGTGGTAGGTGGTTATCAAAAGTGATGTACGTGGCACGTGAAAATTGTAGTTGAACATTGAGTTTGGGATTAGTCTGAAAATTTTGATTGAATTTTTACGTTCGATTACGCTATTTCTGTGTATGGACCAGCTATTTTGAAGTATTGTTGGGTTATGGGTGAACCAGAATACCTATAAAAAATAATTAAAAAGAAAAAAAGAAAAGAAAAAGAGAAAAAGGGTGATGTATCCATCTATATAGATCACATTAATTTGTCTCCCTTCCTTATCAAAAGCCTTTGCATGTTCAAGGTTTGTAAATCACCAATTGTCTGACTGAGAGCTTAATTAAGTAGATAAAAAATAATAAAAAATTAATTATTTAAATTAATATTTTGAACATATTTAAGAATAAATTAAATATAGTTGTATTCATCATAATATAGTGCAATTTTTTTTCACCAACTTGTAAGCAAATATTGGAGCTAGGTTTATGTTCTAATTACCATCTTAATGGATTTAGGTTATAGCCAAAGTTTTTTTAATAATCTTAAATTAAAATCTGTGAAAAAGAAATATGACTATAATCACATGATAAATAATGTTTTTTTACAGGTATATATATTATATGTGATCTCCTGACCTAACTCTTTGGGAAAACAACAAATAATGTGCCACCTAATTTCCGCACCGCTCTATGATATCTAGGGATGGGAGAAAGTCTTATTGCCCCTCCCCTCCCCTCCCCTCCCCTACAAGGCGACGGAAAATATAGTCGGCATGGCTGTGTGGGTACTTGGGGTATATGTAGGACCGGTGATGTCTCTGTTTCACTAAACTATTTAATCATCATCATCAAAACCATCGACAATCACATGCATGTATGCTGGCTTCTTATTATAATTGGGCTTTTTATTTCATGCAAAAGCAAATGTGAAAAGATGTAGCCGCAAAGAAGTTTGACATCTTACATGGCTTTTCTATATCTTCATGATTTGTCGCTTCTCTATCAATCTTGTTTAGAGAAGATTTGCAAATCAACGGGGGATATATATATATATATATTTGATTTTGGGATAATTTCAGAAAAAAAATGTATCGAATTATATGTCGTTTTGAGATAAGGGTAATGAACTAGCAAACATTTCAAACTAAGGTATCCACGTTTTCAAACATCTCACTTAAGGGTACTCCGTTAGAATTTGCTGTTAAATCTTAACGGAGTACCCAAAATACCCCCTCTTTTTTTTTTTTTTTTTTTTTTTTTTTAAGAAAAAAAATACTAGGATTTAGGTGTTGGTAAGAATTTGTAAAAATACCTATGCTTGAATTTTTTAAAAATTTTATAATTTTTTTTTATAAAAAAAAAATATGAGTATTTTTAAAATTTTGGCAGGATTTAACATCAAATCCTAACATGGTATCTTTAAGTGAGACGTTAGAAAATGTGAATACCACTCACATTTAAGATGTTTGCTAGTTCAATACATTTATCTCAAAACGTAGTTATCCCATTAATTTTTGTCTTGAAAGCTTTCTACTTATTGCACAAAGATTGGTATCATTCCGATAAATTATATCTTTAAGAAAACTTTACTAATAATCCTTATCTTTTTCTAAACATTTTTTTTAAAATTTTGTTTTATATTTTTTAAACTACCCAAAAATAATACAAAAAGAATCACACACCACACGAGTCCTAATGTTATTGACAGTACTCTCAATTATTTACTTAGCTATTTTATGACACATCAATTGATAAGCTCTTTTTCCTACCATGCACCAACTCTTCGAGTACCCTATTACATTTTTATTTCATAATCATTTTACAATGTTAATATAACAGCTTCAACTAATTTTTAGTTTTTTTTTTTTAAATCATAATTAATTCATTAATTAATTAGAAGTACACCGTATCATTATTAGATATTAAAGTTAAGAAATTGAGCATATTTTTCCTCCTGTTTTTCCCTTGGTCGTTCCTTCCAAGATCGAAATAAACTTAAAAAATGATGACAACCTAATAGCCAATAGGGTTGCACACGTCCCTCCTTGCGTCATTGGGGGCACAAAAAAATTGGAAACTTTCCCCAAAGTTTGACAATCATGAACAACAAGGGACCATTGTAATTGTCTAGAACTGTGACTCTGTTATCTCTCATTTCTTTGATGACGTACCATCTTACATCATTCTTTTTCTTTTTCTTTTTCTTTTTTTAAAGTAGAACCCGGATCAATGCCCAAGAGAGAGGGGTCCTTACTTGTACGATTCTACGAATATGGAAGGGGGGATTAGGGAAGAGTAATTGGGAATGTGGGATGAACACAGTGGTGGGACAATGTAATGGACATGATATTTCACTCAAAATGCGAACTAATTATTTTAGAGTAATACTATACTCTCTTTTACTTATGCACTTTTCTCCATAATTAAATTTGTGATTAAATTTTAGAGATAATTACACTATTAGTCCTTGCGGTATGTCATAATTATTTTTTATTCCCTATGATTCAAAAAGTTCAGTTAATCGATCTCTGAAGTCAAATTCCGTTAAAATTTTTAACAGATTCTGTCAAATGCCTCGCTAGCACCACGTGTTTCCAATAAATATAAGTTTATTAAAAAATAAAGAAATATACTTATTTTTTTAAAAAAAAAAAAAGAAAAAGAAAAAAGGGAAGGCAAAGGGGTGGCCCCGCGCCACCCCCGGTGGCCGCCGGGGGTAGAGCGCGGCCACCCCTTTGCCTTCCCTTTTTTTTTTTTTTTAAAAAAATAAGCATATTTATTTATTTTATATATATATATATATATATTTATTAAGATGGACACATGTCGCCATCTTATTGGCGACATGTAATGCTGATGTGGCATTTAATAGAAACTGTTAAAAATTTTAACGGAATTTGACTCCAGGGATCGATTTGTAATTATAGTTTATCACAAGGACCTCTCATGAACTTTTTAAACTATAGGAAGTGATTTGTAATTATGGTATACCACATGAACCAATGATACAATTATCCTTAAATTTTGATCTAATAATAAATTTTAAAGCAACATAAGAGAGTGTGTCACTATGTGTAGCATTTTTTTATTATTTTATAGTTCTTATTAGATTTCATAACGTTTAAAAGTGTATATATTATCTACGTTGTCACTTTATTTAAAATTTTTAAATGATGTGTCATCCTAAGGAAGTCCTATTTCAGTGTTTTAAAATAGAATCATCTTTATTTCAAGTTAAATGGAGAGAAATTTTTCATGAGGGAGATTTTTTATTATTATTATTATTATTACTTTATCTAACGGTATATATAGACAAGAATTGATGCAGGAGAAGATACTAAATCAGTAGTTAAGTTGTCAGACAGTGATGACATTGAAATATCTTCGTAAAGAAGATATGTACAATAATGGAAAGAATCATGCAGGGATTATTTTAGAAAAATATCTTCTCTTATTGTTTTTATGAAGAGAAAAATATCTTTTACTTTCTCTATTAGTACTTTTGTTTTGTAGATTTCCAAGTTTAGGTCTGTGTAATGTTCTTCGCACAATTTTTGCACAATTCTTTTTTTTGATCAACCAGGGTTATTTGTGTATTTTTATTTCTTTAGTTTTTTCCAAGTATTTTGCTTGAAAAGTACTTAAACCTAGCCTATATAAAGGTAAGTTTGTATTATTTTAAAATTTAGTTTTGAAGTGTCAATTAAATTTCAATCTTTCAAAGTAATTTATTTTGATTATTTGGGACAACTATGGACTTTCTCTTCCCTATTTATTAATTTCTCTCTTCCTAAATTCTTTAAATTTCATATTAAGTATGAAATTTAATGCTATGAGCCATGGGTGTCACAATCTCACACCTGAACAATTTCATATTAAGTATGATAATAATGTTGTAATGTTACGAACAATCTTGAATTGCTTTAAAAGTTTTTGTTGTTTGACGTTGACTTGATCAAGAGTTTTTATGAAAAAAATTCAGTTACAAACATTCTTTATTACTATTGTAATAACCGTTTGTTTACTATTGTTTTAAATGCTTTTTACCATTTCAGATTTAAAACGTGATCTTTAGTTTAATGGAAAAAAATTCAGTTTACGATTTTTAACCGTTGGGTCGTTAATTCTTTTTACAAACCAATAAAATGTTTTATTCTTGCCATCTTGGTGATGTTATCATTGAATTTTGTTTTGACCGTTGGTCATAACCACTTTAAAGGCTTCTGGATTCTCTTCGGATATAAAAATAATATCACCTATTATTTGTGTGTATATAAAATAAGTCCATCAAGGTGCACAAAGAACTTGAAGGAAAGAATATATGAAAATCACTTCTTTTGATTTCATATCATACACTTGTTTATATATATATATATATATATATATAGCTTTTCTACAAAAAAAATTCTGAAGTCTCTCATCAACTTTGTTAGGGAAGAAATCCGATTCTGCCCAGATGGGCCAGGACCCTGGCCCATCAAGACTTGCCAAGACTATCATATCCAACAGACTCGGTAATTTGCCGTAACTACATAAAGACCGACTTGGCAACTTATGACGACCATGAAGGAAGTCCCACGACTCCTCGATCTCAAGTCGGTTAAAGACCGACTTGGCAGCTTATGATGACCATGAATGAAGTTCCACGACTCCACGATCTCAAGTCGGCTAAAGACCGACTTGGCAACGATCGTGGAGAATATATCTCAGTCCCATGATCCGCACAAAATATAGGTGCCCCCACAATCTAAAGCCGGTTGAGAGTTGACTTCGCAATCTTTGCGGAGTTCGAACCACAATGCCACGACCTCAAGTCGGTTAAAGACCGACTCGGCAACGATCGTGGAGAGTACACCTCAATCCCACGACCCAAGTAGTCGACAAGTACTCTGGATCTGACATGTGGTCCAATGGAAAAGCCGGACCGCTCTCGACACTCCCTTTATAAATACCTCACAACTAGACAGGTATAATTTAGATTGCTCAATTGCGATTAAGAGTAACATACACTTGAGATTATATTGACAAAAGCATCGGAGTGGGATTGTCGGACTCCCCCCGACGTAGCTTTCTCTCTTGCAGGACAGAGGAGATAGGCTCATCCGGTTCATCAACTATCACACCAGAATCTGTTCTAACAGATTGGCGCTGTCTGTGGGAAACGACTAACAAGTTTGCGTCGTTTACTACTCAAAAATACATCTGAAGTGGTGCGAACAAGAGCCACAGCTTCAGGAGCGAATAACCCCCGCAACGAGGTGGGGGATACATCTCATCAACATACGGCTGAGATGGAGACTTGAATAGCCCAAATGTCTAGGGACATGGAGGTCCTAACTCAGCAAAACATCTGTTTGCAGAGGCGGCTGGCGGATGAACGGGTTCCTGAAGTACCTGGAGGACATGAAGAAGGAGAAAGCAACACCCACGAGGAAGAAGACAGGGAGAGTAGAAGGCTCACGGAAAGAACTCAACCTAAAAACCGGTCTCGGTGAGTTGAAAGAGCCGTGAATCCTCCTCCTAGTGAAGGGATGGTGAATCACCATTATGAAGAAAGAAGGCTCAACGAAGCCATCGCCACGCTTGATGAGAAGTATGAAGAAAAGTATAATCAGTTGCAGCTTGAAATCCAGCAAAAGAGTAAGGGGAAAATTTCTCGAGTAGACAGTCTCTTGAATAGATCTTCCCTATTCGCTGAATGTATCATGGCAGTCCAACTGCCGGAGAAATTCAAAATTCTGGCTATCCAAACTTATATCGGGGTTGAAGATCCTACTGAGCACTTGGACAACTACAAAACGCACATGGATTTGCAGGGACCTCCACAAGAATTAGCGTGCCGAGCCTTCCCGCTCACCTTGTCCAGTTCTGCCTGTGACTGGTTCCGAAAACTCCCATCAGGTTCCATCATGAGTTTTGAAGATCTCGGACAAAAATTTATAACCCAATTCCTAGTTGGGTGCGAACGGAAGAAGCCGTCCAGTCAATTAATGGCGATGCGCCAAAAGGGAGACGAATCTCTAAAGGATTATGTGATCCGGTTCAACCAGGCAAAGCTCATGGTGGATAACCTGACCGAGGAGATGGTTTATGCTGCTCTTTACCAAGGATTAAGGGTAGAAGGGCCTCTCATGTCCGAGATTGCTCTCAATCATCCTGAGAATCTGGCCGATCTCACGGACATGATTGAGAAGTACGTTAATCAGGAGGAAATCCTTGCGGCTTTGAGGGAGTCCCACAAACAAAAGATTACGGAGTCAAGCAATCTCGGTAAGAAGGAAAAAGCCCGAAAAGAAGAAAAATGAACCGAAACAAAAGAGGAGCCTGCGAAGTATTACCAGTTTTCCATAGATGAATGGACTCCTTTGAACTCTCCAATTAACAAGGTACTAATGGAAATCAAGAGGGACCCGCAGTACGAGAAGCCTTACCCGCTCCACAACAAATACGTGAAAGAAGAAAACAGAAATAAATACTGCGCGTTCCATGATGCACGAGGCCATGTCATCGAGGAATGCCAAAATCTCAGAATCTTGATCGAGAAGCTCATAAAAAACAGAAAACTACTCTGTTTTATTGCAGACAACCAGGGCCAGCCTCGGCAGAATCAGGAGTCTCGCGAGCATCAAGACAAAGAGCCGAGACACAGAGATCGCTCCTCTCAGAAGTACCGGGAAGTTCACCGAGACAGAAGGAGGGAGGAACCCCGTCGGGAAGAGCCTCGACGAAATAGAAGCAGAAGCAACAGCAAAGGAAAACGGGGTCGTGACCCACGTAATGAACTGGTTATCGCCGAAATCCGAACCATATTCGGGGGTTTCGGTGGAGGAGGAGAAACGAGTGCAGATAGAAAGGCCTATGCTCGGCACCAGAAGTATCAGGAGATTATGACTGTAGAGAGACCCCACAAATCCCACTGAAGGGAGTCCATAATGGTGGGGTTTTCAGATGAAGATTATGCGGGAGTCTCGCTCCCTCATACTGATGCAATCGTGGTCACACTACAAGTAGCTAACCACCGAATTCACCGAATGTTTGTCGATAACGGAAGCTCGGCCAATATCCTATATTGGTCGGCCTTTCAGCACATTGAGATTAGCCCGGAAAAGGTGATCCCGGCTACCTGACCTTTGGTGGGGTTTGCTGGGGAGCAAGTCCAGCCGATCGGATCCATTGAACTCCTTGTAACGACCGAGGACTATCCAACCACAGAAATCATCATGGTTAAGTTCCTTCTGATCGACAGACCCTCGGCCTACAATGCGATCCTCGGAAAGACAGCCCTCAACGATCTAAAGGCAATTACTTCCACACCACATTTGAAGATTAAATTCCCGACCGAGAGGGGGGTCGGAGAAGTAAGGGGAGAACAGAGCGTGGCACGCCAGTGCTATAACGTAACAATGAAAGGAGCCCCCTCACGGGGCCATGGTGGGGAGAAAGGCGAACAATAGCAATTACAGTCGGGAGAACCAGCCGAGGAGATGGAAGAATTTGAAGTAGGAGGTAAAGAGAGAAGAGTTAGAGTGGGGTCTCTGTTATCTCCGGAGATCAAAGAGTCCTTGATAACTTTCCTTCGAAGTAATTCTGACATGTTCGCCTGGTGCCATGACGATATGCCAGGGATTGATCCTTCATTAATTTCGCATAGGCTGAATGTCGACCCAAACTACCGACCCGTCAAGCAAAAAAGAAGAAGCTTTGATCCAGAAAGATACCAAGCCATACATGAAGAAGTGGAGAGACTATTGAAAGCCAGTTTCATCCAAGAGGTGGACTACCCTCAATGGCTGGCCAATGTTGTCTTAGTGAAAAAGTCAAGCGGGAAATGGAAAATGTGCGTAGATTTCATCGACCTCAACAAGGCATGCCCAAAAGGTAGTTTCCCTCTCTCGCGTATGGATGTCCTAATCGAATCCACCTCGGGGCATGAGCTCCTAAGTTTTATGGATGCCTTCTCGAGGTATAACTAGATCCACATGAGCGAGCTCGACGAAGAGAAAACTTCCTTCATCACCGACCGAGGGTTATATTGTTACAATATGATGCCCTTTGGTTTGAAGAGTGCCGGGGCAACCTACCAAAGGCTGGTCAACAGAATGTTCAGTGACCAGATCGGGAGAAATGTAAAAGTATATGTGGATGACATGCTGGTGAAGAGTCAGAAAGCGATCAGCCACCTGGCTGATCTCGAAGAAACTTTCAACACACTAAGAAGATATCAGATGAAGTTGAACCCGGTGAAATGTGCTTTCGGCGTCTTATCAGGAAAGTTCCTGGGGTTCATGGTTTCAAGTAGAGGGATCGAAGCAAATCTGGAGAAAATTCGGGTTGTGCTGGAAATGCAAGCTCCCCGTACAACAAAACAACTGCAGCAATTGACCGGGAGGATTGCAGCCTTGAACCGGTTCATTTCTCGATCAACGGATAAATGCTTGCCCTTCTTCAAGATACTTCAGAAGACATTTGTTTGGAGCAACGAGTGCGAAGAGGCTTTTGGCCAGTTAAAGAATACTTAGCTAGCCCACCACTCTTAAGTTCACCAGAAGAAGGGGAAATTCTATACTTATACCTAGCAGTGTCGCCATCAGCTGTCAGCTCAGTTTTAGTCCGAGAGGAGTCCGGATTGCAAAAACCAGTATATTTCACTAGCAGGGCACTGCACGGAGCCGAAGGAAGATATCCTCGGATTGAGAAGTTAGCCTTCGCCCTCACCACCTCAGTTCGGAGGCTAAGACCATATTTCCAGGCACATGCCATAAGGGTGCTCACGGAGTATCCTCTGAAAAAAAGTATTGCAAAAGCCCGACCTCTCGGGTAGGTTGGTAAATTGGGCCGTGGAACTCGGAGAATTTGACCTAGAATTCCATCCGAGAACCACCATCAAGGCTCAAGTTTTGGCGGACTTTATTGCAGAATTAAGCAATCTCCCCGAAAGCCAAGAAACGCCCGCCGAAGAAGCATGGATAGCGTATGTCGACGAGTCATCCATGAAGTCCCGGAGCAGAGCCGGGGTAGCCTTGATAACACCGGATAAGGAGGAAATTGCAGTGGCATTGAAGTTGGACTTTCCAACCACAAACAACGAGGCAGAGTACGAAGCAGTGATAGCGGGCCTCAGCCTGGCGGAGCATTTAGGAGCAAAAAACCTTGAAATCTGAAGCAACTCCCAGGTTGTCGTCGGCCACATCCAAGGCGGATCTGAAGCCAAAGGAGAAAAAAAATGATAAAATGCCTTGCCAAGGTTTTGGGTTTTTGGGACCACTTCGAACGAGTAGTGGTCACACAGATCCCAAGAGCCGAAAACAAACGAGCCGATGCACTAGCTCGGCTAGGGTCGGTAACGGACGAAAAGATTTCAGCCTCAAAACACTGGGTGATCATTCGGGACAAGCCTTCTGTGGATGATACTGGATCGGTGATGTAGATCGATGACGCCTACGTAATTCGTGAATGGGCAAGGCACGTGATTGAATATCTTAAGAACGGGCAACTGTCGAATGATAAAAAAGAAGCTCGAAAAATCTGGATGCAATCAGCCCGTTATACTCTTCTCGGTGAAATTCTGTATCGCCGAGGCTATACACTCACACTCCTGAAGTGCCTCTCGGCGACTAAGGCCGAGTATGTATTGAAGGAAATTCACGAGGGAGTCTGCGGCAGTCACTCGGGGGGTAGAGTGTTAGCACACAGCTGTACGAGCTGGCTACTATTGGCCAACGATGAATCAAGAATCAAATGGAGATGGTCCGAAGATGTGACAAGTGTCAAAGGTTTGCAAAGTTACAAACCAACCTCCCAGCAGAACTCAGCTCGTTTTCTTCACCATGGCCATTTGCACAATGGGGGGTTGACATTGTAGGGCCCATGCCCACATGGAAAGGAAATTGCAGATTTCTAGTGGTCGCAGTAGATTACTTCACCAAATGGGCAGAAGCGGGGCCTTTAATGACTATCACGACTGGGGCAATCAAAAATTTCCTATGGAAGGCGATTATATGTAGATTCGGGATACCTTATGCCTTAGTAACTAACAATGGGACGCAGTTTGCCTGCAAACCATTTCAGGACTGGTGCGCGGAGCTCAAAATCTGACATTTTTTCTCATCGGTATATTACCCTCAGTCAAATGGGCAAGTTGAAGCAACAAACAAAACTTTGGTAAAAGGTATTGAAGAAAAAACTCCCGAAGCGTAAGGGAGGATGGGTGGAATATTTACCGGAAGTCATGTGGTCATACCGAACGACACCCAGCTCGGCAACTTCCAAAACTCCGTACTCGCTAGCATTTGGAGTCGAAGCAGTGATCCCAGTCGAAATAGGTTCCCCGAGCTATCGCATTTAGCATTATAATCCCGGATTCAACAGTGAAGGATTGAAGCTACACCTTGATCTTCTGGAAGAGAAACGAGAAGAAGCAAGAGTCAGAACTTCTGCTTATAAAGCAAAGGCAGCCCGGTATTATAACAAAAAAGTAAAGCCCCGATCGTTCAATACCGGTGATTGGGTGCTCCGGAGGGTAACTTCGGTAGCTAAAGACCCCACAGAAGGAAAATTGGGGCCAGTCTGGGAAGGACCATTCCGAGTTGTTAAAGTCAACCCAAAGGGAGCATACCATCTTGGATATCCAAACGGGAAGAAGCTGCCACGACCATGGAATGCCGAGCATCTCCGAAAATATTATATGTAATTTGTTTGTTTTTTAACTTTATCATTTATCAATGAAATGCAAATTCAGACATCATATTACATCTATAGACAACATTCGCAAATTACATGACTTGAATCACTTTGAAGGGATTCAAGTCGGAAAAATAACATGACTCGACTCACGTTGAGGGGATTCGAGCCGAGACTTGAATCACGTTGAGGGGATTCAAGTCGAAAAAATAACATGACTCGAATCACGTTGAGGGGATTCAAGTCGGAAAAATAACATGACTCGAATCACGTTGAGGGGATTCAAGTTGAAAAAATAACGTGACTCGAATCACGTTGAGGGGATTCAAGTCGGAAAAATAACATGACTCGAATCACGTTGAAGGGATTCGAGCCGAGACTTGAATCACATTGAGGGGATTCAAGTCGTAAAAATGGCGAGACTTGAATCATGTTGAGGGAATTCAAGTCGGAAGAATAATATGACTTCAATCACGTTGAGAAGGTTGAAGTCGGAAAAATACCAAGACTTGAGCCACATTGAGAGGGTTCAAATCGGAATAATTCTAAGTATAAAACTTAGACGATACTAGATATACCAAAATCTACACTTAGCCAAAATTGGCTAAGTGTAAAATTCAGACGGTACTAGTACCACGTAAATTGGCGAAGCTAAATTTTGTGCAGAATAAGCATAAATTTTGTGCAAAAATACCGAATGTCATGTATATCAAAGAAAATACAAAGTCTTACAAAAATGCCGAAGCTACGACGGCGAAACTTAAAAAAATAATAATAATAATAATAATAGCTAAGGTTCCTCGGTATTCGGTTCATCGGAAACTTGAGTATCAGAAGCTTCAATATCAACGGCCTCAGTCGAAGCTTCTAAATTCGTTGGCTCAATAACCTCACCAACAGGGTCGGCATCATCACCAACCCAATCCGGACATCAGGAATCAAGTCTCGCCCTATTCCTCTCAGCTCTAAGATAGCTTCCTCGGGAACATCCATAAAATCAGTATAGTTCAGCTCGGCAAAATTTGGAGAAGGTGCCGAAGGGTTAAGCGCAAATTCTTTGAGGGAATCAAAACCCCACATAAATCCGTTAACCCAGGTTTGGTCTCGAACCTTTGTAAATGCCAAGATCTGACTATGAAACCGATCTGCCCTCGCTTTGTAGCAAGTGGCCTTCGATTTATAGTGCTTGGCTTCTTCCGAAGCTCGTGACACCTGGATTTCTCCTTTTCTAAATCTGCCCGAGCTATTTGTGAACCCGATTCAACCTCTTTGAGCTTGTCCTCAGCAGCTTTTTGAGCTTCTTCGGCACTCCGCTGAGCCTGTTCTGCGACTTTCCTTTGTGCTGTCGCAGCGCTCAGATCGGCCCGCAGAGTTGTATTACTGCATGATGTAGCCGAATACCTCGCCTCGACATTGTCAGTGTGAGCTTTAAGCGCGAACATCTCGCAAGTCCTCGCATCCAGCTGGGCGGATAATCCTCGGCTTGTTTCCTCGGCCGCATTTCGCCTGAGCTCAGCGTCAGCAACTAGCTCATCATGTCTGGCCAATTCCGACTCTCGCTCGGCAAGAAGCTTATTCAGCCTGGCCACCTCCGACTCAAGGGATTGAGCAAGGAAAAGGTTAAAAGTAAGTATAAAAAAGAGAGAAAGAGATCAAAATAAACTCACCATGGTTTGAAGTCGGACCAATGCAACAATCATATCCTCAGAGGGAATGCACCCAGCGGTACTTTGCCCTAAGTAATCGGCCGGGGTCAAAGCCCGTATTGCATCCATAATCGGCCCAGCCAAGCGCTCTTCCAATGAGGCCTCGTCATATTCGTATTCCCGGGCTGGCCTAAAAAACCCGATGGAATCGTAAATAGACACTGTTGTTGGCTCGACCTAATCGGTCCCCAGGCTGACAAAAGGTCTGCTAGAACTTGGCCCTGCTTCATCGACCACATTATAAACTGAGGGCCCGATACTTACCCCGACGGTCGTGCTATCAGCTTCGGCCCGGATGGATCCCGCATCATTACCGACCTCAGCGGCCACTTCTGCCTGCGATACTTGAAGGGCCTCGACCTCAGTTTCTACCTGTGCACTCAACTACTCAAGTAAGGCCGAACCACTTTCAGGAAGGGCGGTCTGAGCCACTTCCTCCCCAGCTAGGGACGTAAGAGTCACATCCTGGCCCGTAGGCTGCGCGCTGAGCCCATCCTCATCACGGAGCACTGGTACTTCGCCTGGTGATGGATGATGAGGCGCAGCCTCCTCCTCGGCATTCTGAACTAAGCGTTCGGAGGTGTCATCGACAAGGGTTCGGCGCGGATGGGAATACCCTTAACCGCTGAACCAATTGATTTGAGGTACGATCGTGCCGCCTCAATCCTTGGTTTTTTCTTAACAGGCTCCCCCTCAGGCTCTTTGCCCAATTGAGGTCTTTCTTGGGAAGCCTTTGATTTTCCCGCCGACTTCTCGGTAGTCTTCAGCTCGGCGGCCTTTTTCTCAGCCGCTTTCTTGGTTTTGGCTTCCTGCTCGGCACCGATCCGTTGGGCATCAGCAAGGAGTTTCTTGACAGTTTTTGGAGCCTTCTCATGCTCCTTAGACTTCTTCTATCCCTCGGGAACCTTTTCCTTACCCTTCTGGGTAGCATGCACGGGATCTTCCTTCGATTTCTGGGATTTACCCTTCCTCACCTTCAAGAAGGGAAGATCGAAAATAGGGATGTCGTAACCAAGAATATTTCACATATTCTCATTTGTCACGAGGTGGTCGAAATCGAGCACCACCGACACCTCTTCGGCGGGTGTAGCCTTCACAAAGGCAAGCATGACGTCGACATTATCAGCCTGCTCATCAGTCAGCACAAGGGCTTCTGAAGCCTCGACTCTCATACGGGCCCATTCCCAGGGTACCCTTCGGTCCTAGGACGTTGAGGACTCGGTTCTCTCCCATTGGCCAGAGACTCTGAAGATTTGCTCCCTCCATTCTTTGTTGTTAGAATATCTCCAAGCCAGGTGGATGAAGGATGGTTTTTTGCCGACGGTAAACTCTACCGTGCCATCTCTTCGGAAGCCAGCTCGGTAAATGGTGAGGAATTCAGCTACAGACATCCTCTTCTGAAGCTTGATCCTCCAAAGGACGAAAGAAGCAAACAGGTATCTCCATCCGTTCGGTTTTATCTGAGATGGAGCCACCCCCAACTGCACTAGCAGTCCCCTGGCAATCCCGGTGAAAGGGAATCGAAATCCTGCCATCAGTAGTCGCTCGGTAATTGCCACGTCACCGCCCGCGATGGAAAGTTGGCCGGACTCCTGAAAGTGGAGAGTCACGGAGTCCGGGATATTATAGCTCTAACGGAGGCGACCTTCCTCAGAAGCCGGAATCAAAGACCTAAACCTGTTCTCATGAGGAACGAGATTTGGGCCGCCACCGACGGGAGCACCATCAGAATCAGAATCAGAAGCCATGACAGTCAGTCAAAAGTTTGAAGAAGATCGGTCAAAAGTTTGAAGAAGGTCGGTCAAAAGTTTGAAAGAGGTCGATCGGCTGTTTGAAGAGAATCGGGAAACAGGAAAAGATTGGCCGAATAATGGAATCCTCACAGGAAAACTCAGAGGTTTTTACAGAACAATGAATGATGAAAAGTAAAAATGAGGAATGGAGGGTTTATATAGTCCTCCTTCAAGAAGCCGAAAAGACGTTCATTGAATGCGCCGAGTTAAAAGTTTTGTAACTGTCGGGCGCACAACTGGCCTCGAGAGACGAGCCACACGCGCGTGAAAGAACTTCCACGGCCAAAAGTCTAACAAGTGTGATTACACGCCACATGAAAAGCTCGGATCAACCTTACCCCGCGCGAGAATACGAGCCGATCTGACAACAGATTCAGAATCTCATCATAACCAATGTCATTATTTCGGGCGTTTCCGTTTCCAAGGGCGCTTAAATTCAAAATTTTGAATTTCAAAAATATTGCAATACAAGATTTCCCGGTTCTTTCCAGAAAAGCGAGCCAGCATAATTTGCATCCAAAACCCGGTAGAACCGCACAAGAAAATTCCTTTCACTGAAAGTACTTCAGGCAAAAGGAATTGCGAGGTAACTGTTAGGGAAGAAATCCGATTCTGCCCAGATGGGCCAGGACTGTGGCCCATCAAGACTTGCCAAGACTATCATATCCAACGGACTCGGTAATCTGCCGTAACTACATAAAGACCGACTTGGCAACTTATGACGACCATGAAAGAAGTCCCACAACTCCTCGATCTCAAGTCGGTTAAAGACCGACTTGGCAGCTTATGATGACCATGAAGGAAGTCCCACGACTCCACGATCTCAAGTCGGTTAAAGACCGACTTGGCAACGATCGTGGAGAATATATCTCAGTCCCATGATCCGCACAAAATGGAGGTGCCCCCACGATCTAAAGCCGGTTGAGAGTTGACTCCACAATCTTTGCAGAGTTCGAACCACGATGCCACGACCTCAAGTCGGTTAAAGACCGACTCGGCAACGATCGTGGAGAGTACACCTCAATCCCACAACTCGAGTAGTCGACAAGTACTCTGGATCTGACACGTGGTCCAATGGAAAAGCCGGACCTCTCTCGACACTCCCTTTATAAATACCTCACAACTAGACAGGTATAATTTAGATTGCTCAATTGCGATTAAGAGTAACATACACTTGAGATTATACTGACAAAAGCATCGGAGTGGGATTATCGAACTCCCCCCGACGTAGCTTTCTCTCTTGCAGGACAGAGGAGATAGGCTCATCCGGTTCATCAACTACCATACCAGAATCTGATCTAACAAACTTTTATCAAAAAGTTATTATATTTGATTTTCGTTCATGGAAGTGTGTTCTTAACAAAGATAGACGTTATAGTCTAATCTTGAGAAGTTGCGTGTCATCAAGAGATCCGATCATACCGAGTTATATATTCCGGGAAGCACTAATCAACTTTTAAGGACAACGCTCTTTCATAATTTTATAGTATTGTGAGATCTTTCTATATTCTATTTTCTTCTCTTTCATTTTATTTATTTTATTGTTAATTTTCATATTGGTATTATTTTATTTCAACAAAATTATTTCCAACAAATAATATATACATAAGTGAGAGAGAGAGAGAGAGAGAGAGAGAGAGAGAGAACAAGACCACCAGATATATGCTCTTAGATAGGCTCCAGCAACGCTGGAAATATCCAAGAACAACTTCATATATATATATATATATATATATTAGCTTTTATTGTGTGTACATCGTCATCAAGTAAAGCAAATTCAAATATAGGAATACAATATATCAATTAATGCATTTGTTCAACTCCAAAGTCTCTAATTAGCAAAAGCTTATGCAAATAGTCACTGCATAAAAGAACATGCATCCATAAATCTTTTGGTTCAATTTTATCTTAGTCTAAACTTGTGAATCAAATAAATTTAATGTCTTTGTCACGTGGAAAAACTCCAGGACACCAATCCATTGACCAAAGTTCAATCGGAAAAAACAACAAAGGTGAATTAAGTATAGGAAAAATATTTGTAGTGTAAAAATTTCTTGAATAATACAATACTAGTTGTTAACTATATTGTTAACTATAATAAATTTTGAAGCGGTATAATCTCATCAAAACTGAAATTAGTGAAACCAACTCAGTCACACAAGATAAAAAAATTATTGTCCAATGGACAAACTAATAGCAATTTTTAGGAATATTTGAATGCAAAACAATTGATAAGAAAGTTGTTATTAGGATAAACTATATATATATATATATATATATATATATATATATATATATATTTTAAAAAAAAGCCTAACCAGTTATTTTGTTTTGACTGAGTTGGCAAGTGGTTTGCCACTTTCTTTTTTTTTTTTTTTTCAAAAGACTTATTTAGGTTGTGGACTTTGGTTGGAGATGGAGAAAATAATATGAAGTTTTTTCTTGGGTTTGCTTCAATATATTCTTAGTTCTTTTATTGGCCTAGCTAAGATATTGTAGATACTTTTCATTTTCTTGTTTTCTTCATTTTAAAAAAAGTACTCTTTTATTACTAAAATGTCACTTTAAACTATTCCCTTTGAGGCTTCTACTTTTATATATAATATTATATGATTTCTTGAATTAATCATCATATATAGGGTGATTGGTTGAAATAATGGCAAAGAAATGCAAGATATCCTGACACAATAGTGGGGATTGAACACCTTCAAGCACAATAATTGTAAATTGTAATACATAGAAAAGTAGAATACATAAGAAAAAAAGAACAATCTGCCACTGTGGTTGAGAGTTTATAAGCTACACAACCTGCATTGCGACCTTATTGGCATACAAACTTAGATAAGCTACATATTACTTAAACACACTAATGAGACAGACAACATAGGATGAAGGATTTGCCTAATTTTGGTTGGTTTATGTCTCCCCAGCAGCACCGTGTCCTGGGTGACCGTGACCATGTCCATGTCCATGGCCGTGGTGACCATGTCCATGCTTGTGTCCATGCCCATACTTGTGTCCATGCCCATGCTTATGGTCACCATACTTGGACTCATCCACAGCATCAGTTTGGACATTTTCCTCTGTAAAAATGATCAGTTGAAGAAGTTAAGATAAAAGGTAATATTCAAACTAAAAGAGAAAACGCCACTTACTTATCCTTCCGGATCTTTCATCACTTTTACAATCATACTCTTAAACTTTTAAAAATGTCAATTTAGTGTATTCATCTTTCAATTTTTTTATTTTTTTATTTTTTTTAATTTCACCATTTTGATAGGATGTTAGGATTTTCTGTTAAATCTGTTCAAAATTTTTAAAATATTCATGTTTTTATATATATAGAAAAAAAAATTCAAAAATTCAAGCATAGATATTTTTACAAATTCTACTAAATTCTGACCAACACTTAAATCTTTGCATTTTTTTCTTATTTTTTTTCCTAAAAACATTATAGGTATTTTAGGAATTTTTATACCCCTCTTTTAAAAATTCTAGGGATTGATAAAATTGAAAGATAGATACCACTTCTAAAGTTTATGAGTTTGATTGCAAAAGTAATGAAGATAAAGAGTGATAAGTGAAGTTTTCATAAACCATAATTTTACTCGGAAAAGTTGTGCATTTCAAAAACATAAGTGCTTAGATAAATCCTTAAAAACTCATGAAAATTATGTTTACTAATTAAAGGGACATATTTAACTGACGAAATGAAGAAACTCACGAGTTTGAGCGGCTTCAGAAGCATCAGAAGAGATGAGAAGCACAACAGTGAAGACAAGACCAAGGAGAAGAAAAGTCTTGGAGTAACCCATTTTTGTGTTAAGAAGGAAGAGGAATTAGAGACAATGTAGTTGGGAAGCACACTCTAAGACAGATTATCTGTCGTCTTAGTGAAGGATGAGTTACTCCAATGTGGCTCTCCTTATTTATGGACAAGTCTTGGGGGGGGTGGCACAAGTTGGCTGTTTTTTATGATATTGATAGGATCAGTGTGCCAAGTAAGCGTTGGAGTCCGAAAGTCAAGTATAACACTCACAGATTTGATTAATTAATTAAAAACTTAAGAAATTAATTAATTAATTAATTAATTAATTTTTTTTTTTTTTTTTTTTTAAAAAAAAAGACAAGGATAGCTGTCAAGCTACCACAGTTCTTTGATAGCTCGTGAGCCACTCCAGATGAGTCAAGCTACTCCAGTTCTTTGATGGCCCGCGAGCTACTCCAGATGAGCCAGAAGTGGCTTGTAGGCCACTCCCCTCCTCAAGGGGATGGTGTCTGTGTTTTTTTTTTTTTTTTTTTTTTTTTTTAAAAAAAAAAAGTTAAAATTAAAATTTTAATATTTTTACATTTTTTTTTTTTTAATTAAGAGTGACATGTTTCATCATTCTATTGGTGTTGGCATGACAAACTAACGGAATCCGTCAAATTTTTGGACGAAATTTGATTGCAAAGATTAAATTGTTATTTTGGCCTATCCCGGAGGACCTCTGAATTATTTTTTATATTACAAGGAGTGCTTTCTAATTTAGGCCAACTACAATGATTAATGATTTCGCATTTATCCTTATTTTTTTAATCCTCATGAAGCTATTTGTAATTTAGACTAACTACATGGACTGATTTTACATTTATTAATTTTTTTTGTTTAAAAAAATAGTTTAGTTTATTTTTATTTTATTTTATTAATTTTTTATTTTTTTAAAAATAAGAGTATTATAAAAATATAATTAAAAAATGGTATTTTTTACCCAACTTGATAATTTGATCAACGTACATATTTAAGAATAAATTAAATGTAGTTGTATTCATCCTAATATAATGCAACTTTCACCAACTTGTAAGCAAATATTGGAGCTAGCTTTACGTTCTAATTACCATCTTAATGGATTTAGGTTATAGCCAAAATTTTTTTAATAATCTTAATTTACAATCTGTGAAAAAGAAATATGACTATAATCACATGATAAATAATGTTTTTTTTTTCAATTCACGTATATAATATGCGATCTCTGACCTAACTCTTTGGGAAAACCATAAATAATAATATGTGCCAACTGCCCTACCCTACCCTACCCTACTCTACCCTACAAGGCGACAGAAATGTGGTATTTGTACGTTGTATATATAGGACCGGTGATGTCTCTGTTTCACAAAACTATTTAATCATCATCAAAACCATCAACAATCACATGCTGGGCTTTTATTTCATGCAAAAGCAAATGTGAAAAGATGAAGTCTCATATCTTCATGATTTGTCGCTTCTCTATCAATCTCTTGTTCCCAAACAGATTTGCAAATCAACTGGGGATATATATATATATAACCTAATAGGTTGGTTGCCCACGTCCCTCCTTGCGTCATTGGGGGCACAAAAAAATTCGAAAATTTCCCCAAAGTTTGACAATGAACGACAGGTTAGGCTCGGAGTTTGAAGTCGGGACCAGGGTCCAGGTCTTACCCTGGTATTGTCCGGGAAGAAGGATCCTCCTCTGAGTCCTCTCCAGTTCAACCGGTGTATTATGTCATTTTAAATGAATCAGAGATTAACTAGTGTGTTATCTCATTTCTTTGTTGGACTCATTGCATGATGACGTACCATCTTACATCATTCATTGCCGGTAAGACTGTAACTTTAAATGCCTATGCCTACTTGTGAGGAAACATGATCCAACTTCTGTGCGGTAGTCCAAATAAATTACTGCATAGATGTTGTTAGTATAAGCAAAAGGATCGTCTTTATTTCAACTGAAATAAAAGAGTCGGATCCTTGTAAAAACAAGGATAAAATTGTTCAAAAAAAATTAAAATAATAATTTTGTCCTTTATTTCTGGATAGAAATTTTTTACAAACTGGTTTATAAAAATTTTTATACAACCCATATATAAGATTTACATGTTTCTCTTAGCATCTGAGAATTACGTATTTTTTTAATTGCATTTGCTTCTCATATACTTTTTTAATAACATTAATAAAAAAAAAAAATAAGAAGAACATATATCACTCTCATATATGGGTTATATGAAATTTTTTATAAATTAATTTATCCTTGTTTTATAAGAGACGGACTACTCTCCATTTCAACTGAAATGGAGAGGATATGTGGGATGAAATGGAGGGGATTGTTTCCCACGATAAGGCCAATAAAACTAACGGTAGAATTTAAAGCATAAAAAAAGACAAGAAATACAACTCAAATGTTTTCTTCTCCCTTATAGTTTATCTTTTGTAATAAGTTTGACTGGTCAATTGCAAATTATTAAAAAAAAAAAAAAAAAAGGCTAAGCCATAAGTCATGCATAACAACTTAGGGTCTATTTGAATTCGCGATTTTAAAAAATAAGAATTAAAAAAAAAGATTTAAAATATGTAATTTGAAAAAATGATTTTTAAAAACAGTTATGCGTTTGGTAAAATTGTAATTTGGCCTTTAAAAGTGCGATTTTAAACTAAATCGTAGAAAATGAATCGTTTGAAAAGTGCATTTTTAAAAAATTGTGTTTTAAAAACGTAAAAAATCTGCATTTTTCAATCACAGTTACGGATGATGCATTTTTTTTTTTAAAACGCAGAATTTTAAAAATCAAACTACGATTTTACCAAACACATAATTATATTTTTAAAAATTATTTTTTTAAATCGCATATTTTAAAATTACTATTTTTTAAATCACAAAAGTCAAACAGACCTAAGTTGTGTTAATGAAGAAGAAAGCAGATAAATTGTAACAATTCGCTGAGATACAGTAAGAATGCTCTCATGGCATACTTTTATTGGATACATGTTTGTTCTCAAGACTTGCAATTTTTTTTTTAATTTTTTTTTCTAATGCCTAGCAATTGACCATCTTACATTTAATTGTCTGGAGCTGTGACTGTGTTATCTCATTTCTTTGTCCGACTCTTTGCTTGATTACGTACCATCTTACATTTTTTTTTTTTTTTTTTTAAGTAAAACCAGTAAGGATATGCAAGTAGTGCGATTATTGACAAAAAAAATAACTGGTAACTTCTAATAACCAGCAATAATCGCTAACCGAAAAAATAAAAAATAATCGCAACCACATAACCGTATAACCGGGTACCCGATTGCGGTTACCGGTTATAACATTTTAAAACGGGTAACTAGTAACCTCTTTTTTTAATTATATATAATTATAATTATATATATATATATATATATATATATATATATATATATATATATATATATATATATATATATATATATATATATATATATATATATATATATATATATATATATTACAAATATATTACGAAAATAATATATATATATATATATATATATATATATATATATTTATATCATTGGGCTTGCTGTTAATGGTGAAGAACAGGTTAATTATTAAATCTCTCGCGGGGGTTGCTTCTGGCAGTGCCTGAGGGAAACGAGTAGACAGGAAAAACGAAGTGAAGAACCTTCCAGCTAAGAGAGACGGAGTACTCGAGCTTGTGGGCTATGTACTGAAACTACGTTGATAGGGAAACCGGAAACCATCGCAAACGGAGACTCAGACAAGTTTTTTTTGTTGTTGTTGTTGTTGTTTAACTAGCTTCAGACTTAAGAAGAATACTATAGGCTCAGTATGAGGGATATCAAAAATGGAACAGTCCCAAAAAAATTGGTCTCATCTTTGCAGACGAGCGGCAGTGTGCGAGAAAATAAAAAATTTGTTTCAAAGGGGCTAGTCTCATTTTTTGGGACTGTTCCAGTTTTAGCTCATCCATTGGGAAAACCCATCAAACAAGGGAACAACAAACCACTCGATGCGGAAAAAAAAATAAAAAAAATTGAAGTCTTCGAGGCTAAGTATTGGATTAAAAAAAAAATGAAAACATTTACTAATATATAAAAATTGGTTACCCGGTTAATAACCGGGTTAAAATAACCGGATAACCAGCGATCGATAAAAACTGCAACCGACCTACCTTTTGTAAACTCTTTGAACCCGGATCAATGCCCAACATGAGAGAGGGGTACTTACTACTAAGAATATGGAAGGAGGGATTAGGGAAAAGTAACTGGGAATGTGGGATGAACACAGTGGTGGGACAATGAAATGGACATGATATTTCACTCAAAATGGGATCTAATTATTTTAAAGTAATACAATACTCTCTTTTACTTCTACACTTTTCTACGGAATTAAATTTGGAACAAATTACTATTAAATGTTGATCTAATTGTAATTTTTAAAACGAAATTAGAGAGCGTCACTATGTGTAGTATTTTTTATTATTTTATAGTTCATGTTAGATTTCATAGCATTTAAATGTGTATATATTACTTACGTTGTCAAGTCATTTAAATTTTTTAAATGAGGTGTCATCATAAGGAGGGTCATATTTAAGTGTTTTAGAATAAAATCATCTCTATTTCAAGTGAAATGGAGAGGAATATCTTTCATGGTGGATATTTTTTATTTTTGTTTTTATTATGATTATTTTATCTAACGGTATATATGGACAATAATTGATGGAGGAGAACATACTTAATCAGTAGTTGAGTTGTCAGATATTGAATTAATGACATTGAAATATCTTCGTAAAGAAGATTTGTACAATAATGGAAAGAATCATGCATAATATTTGGGGGTTATTTTAGAAAAAATATATTTTACTTTCTCTACAAGTATTTTTGCTTTGTCTCCAAGTTTAGGGTTATTTATGTATTTTTATTTATTTATTTTTTCCAAGTATTTTGCTTGGAAAGTACTCAAACTTAGCTAGCCTATATAAATGTAAGTTTGTATTATTTTTAAATTCAGTTTTGAAATATCAATTAAATTTCAGTATTTTAAAGTGATTTATCTGTTTGATTATTTGGGGCAACTATGCACTTTCGCTTCCCTATTTGTTAATTAATTTATCTCTTCTTGAATTCACTCTTCAATATTCAAGTCTTAGTTGTTGCTATCATATGCTGTCAGAACAATATTAATTCTACTCGACGTTAGTTGGTATCAGAGCTTAAGTGTTTTCTTGAGGTGATTTTTTTCATTAGTTTTCATAATTGATGGTCGTGGTTGATGTAGACAGGTTTCGAATGAGGAAGTCTTCTACCATAAACATAGTGTACAAGACGTGATGATTGAAAACTTGTACATGCAGGTTGCGGAGTTAACCCAACATCTAGTGGCACAAAACTTACAAATGCATCGTGATATTGACAGTCGCGATTCAAAATCTAATTTTGAGAACTCGTATCAGAATCCTATTTTAGTTCGGGAACATAGTGGTTGAGATGAGCGGCATTGAACATAGTTTATTGATGAAGAGTTTGTTGATAAAGAAGATGTTGGAGATTCTTTTCAATGTTTTGTGGATTAGAATTATCTACCAACTTATGATACATATGTCAATGAAGAAGATCTTACAGATGTAAGCTTTTTTTTTCATATGGTCAAGAGGTTGAACAAAAAGTGGTTAATCATGTGTTTGATAAAAGTTCGAAGAGTGATATATGTGATTTGGATCTTTAGGAATTATTTTTGTTGATTTCCTTGGGGTATAATTTTTTTTTACTAATCCTCCTACTAACGACATTGATGTTAATTCGTACATGGTGGAGGAAAATTTTATTTTGAAAGATGAGCGAATAATTTATCATTCTTGAGAGATTTTTATGGCATGTGATTGAGAAAAGATAAGTGAAGACCGTGTGAAGACTTAATTATCTCAATATGGTGTGAATAATTTTCAAGCTGTTATTCGGAGTCTTTGTGGTTGTTAGTTGTGTGGTCTTTCTTTTTAGGTATGAAGTTATTTTCCTTTTGAGAAGAATATAATGAAAGAGATTAAATGGACATCCAAAAGATCGAGGTAAAAATAATTCGAATTCAAGGATAAATTTGAATTCAAATTGGGGAGACTGATGTAGGAGCGGATATTGAATCAATAGCTAAGTTGTCAAATACTGAACTAATAGCATTGAAATATCTTAATAAAGAAGATATGCACAAGAATTGAAAGAATCGTACATAATACTTTGGGTTATTTTTAGAATAATATATTTTACTTTATCTATAAGTATTTTTGTTTTGTCTCCAAGTTTAAGGTTATTTGTATATTTTTATTTCTTTCTTTTTCTCAAAGTATTTTGCTTGAAAGTACTCAAACTTAGCCTATATAAAAACACATTTGTATTATTTTGAAATTCAATTTTAAAGTATCAATTAAATTTCAGTGTTTTAAATTTATTTCTCTATTTGCTTATTAGGGGCAACTAGGGACTTCAGCTTCTCTATTTATTATTTTATTTCTTCCTGAATTCCTTTTTTAATCTTCAATTCTTAGTTTTTGCTGTTATCATATGTTATTCGAACAATCTTAATTTTGCTCGACATAAAGAACCCTCTCCCTTTCAATTAACAAAGACATGTTATGCATGTTAATCAATTAAAAGAGCTTATTTGATTGATGACCTTCTGTATCATATCCTTCCACTGCCCAATATACGCGGGAAATTTGAGCATACAATCATGGCCAGGACTAACGGTCACCATGTGACCTTGGTATCTTAGATTCTTAATGCGCGTTATCTCCCCAATTCCACAAAACAGTTTTTTTTTTTTTTTTTGGTTCTAGAAACCTTTAAAAGTTATGATATATTTATCTAAATTTTGGTTTTTGTTCTTTGGAAAATTATTGTTATAACTTATGAGTTAACTTATTGATAGAGTAATATAAGATTGAAAATGTTGTTTTCAATAGCCAAAGTTATGTCCTTTTTAATTTAATGCTCCGTTTGTTTCGACGTAAAATGGTTTCCGTCGTAAAATATTTTCGACGAAATCAATTTCAAAAGAAATTATTTTCTCGAAAATATTTTTCAGCGTTTGGTTCGCACGAAAAAATTACGAAAAATGAAAATGCAACTGTCGCCGGAATCCGGCGACGACTGGTCGCCGTCACCGGAATCCGGCGAACATTTTTGGCCGGATTCGGCCAAAATTGCCGGATTCCGGCAGGACACCTCCTGGCCCGGTCAGATCCGGCCGGATCCGGTCATTTTGGCCGGATCTCGGCAGGATCAGTGGCCGGATCCGGTCAGATCAGGCCGGGTTCCGGCAGGTTTCTGTCCATGGCCGGATTCCGGCGGCCGGCGGTGTTCTGACAACCGGATTCCGGCGGCTGGCGGTATTCCGGCAGCCGGATTCCGGCAGCCGGCAGGATTCCGGTGGTCGGATTCCGACGCCGGCATTATTCCAGTGACTTGATGATGCTGGATTCCGGTACTGCCTATTTTCGAACGACCGACCATTGTAAGATTTGGACAGTCAAATATCAAACGTGCGTGTAAGGACGAAGAATATAATTTTGGAAAACGATTTACGGTTTTAAAAACCGTAAATCGTTTTCCAAAAATTAAAGAAGGTTTTACGGTCAAACCGAAAATGATTTTCGTTGACCATTATTTTCGCCTCTACCAAACACCGTAAAATACCGAAATCATTTTCCGGAAATCATTTTACGCCGAAACAAACGAAGCATAAGTAAATTTATGAACAAGTGTTGCCTTGAATAATAACACTTGCCTTTTTTTTTTTTTTTTTTGAATAAAAAAAAAAAAAAAACACTTACCTTTACAAAGCTCCAAGCAATGAAACTCGTAAAGCCTATACAAAAGTTGTCGTGGGCTAGCCAGTCTTTGACCTAAAAGGGTTGACTATACTTCTTTTTTTTTTTTTTTTTTTCAAAGCACAGCTAGAAATTATATTTTTATTCTATAATTACATAATAATGTTAATATGGCAGTTTCAACTAATTTTTTAATTAGTTTTGATTTTTTCTTTTTAAAATAAGAATAAAAATTGGTTAAAACTGCTAGATGAACATTACATAATAGTTGCAAAATAAAGATATAATTTTGCAGTTTCTCTTTTTTAAATGGGTAAATGACTTTAGGAAATATTGGGTAAACAAGACGACGACGTTCCGTTGCAAGAAGAGAGATTATAATGTGTAAACGACGGTGTGTTTTGCCATTTCCTCTTTTTTAAATGGGTAAATGACTTTATGAAATATTGGGCAAGCAAGACGACGACGTTCCGTTTCAAGAAGAGAGATTATAATTGCGTAAACGACGGTGTGTTTTGAGAATGGCCTAGTTTTCTGGCCCATATGCTAATTTTATTTTCTGGACTGAAGCCCACTAACCTCGTCACTTCCCTCCAATCCAATTTGTAATTCACTCGAGTCCCTTCGAGATCGCACCAAGAAAACCCTATCCCCACTCAACCGCTCATCATCGCCGGTCTGCGACTCAAGCCGGACCAACATGGTGAGTCACACTTCTCGCACAAACTTCTAGTCCATTTTAGGCTCAATTCTTGAACTAGATTCTGGCAATGAACCCTGAAATTTTTAGCTCCATTTGTATGTAATCTGATAAAAATTTATGTAGTAATAGTTTGAAGTTTCTGCGTGAGTGAGAAGAAATCGGGTTTTCTTGGGTTTGACTCGATGCTTTGGTTAGGTACATATTGGGTTTTGAAGAAAATGCTTACTCTATTGGAATTTTCTATTTAGTTGGTCTGCTTTTTGCCAAGATGATCAATTTTATGAAGAGGATTTTTGTGGATTGAAAATGGGTTTTTGGTGAAGTGGCTGAAAATGAAACACCCATTTGATAATTTTTTGCTTGGAATGATATATGGGTAGTATTCAAGAGAAATTTGTGGCTATGTTCTTTATGAGTTTTAAGCCCAACTAGTTGATTTGGGTTAAACAGTTGGTTAGTGAACCTGGGGGAGGATAATGGAGACCCCAGATTCAGGTGGGTCGGTTTTGAAGCGGTCATTGAGAAAGAAAGTGGCTATGCGGAATTATGATGAGAATTTGATGGATGAGCTCATAGAGAAGCATTTGGGTGGTGCTTTGAAGAAGAGGACTAGAACGAGAGAGGATTTGGAGAAAGAAACAGAAACTGAAGCTATGATAGCGCTATCCCTTGGGTTCCCGATCGATGCACTGCTTGAGGAGGAGATTCAGGCTGGGGTGGTGAGAGAATTGGGTGGAAAGGAGCAGAATGATTATATTGTTGTAAGGAATCATATACTGGCAAGGTGGAGGGATAATGTGCGGATATGGCTGACTAAAGGACAGATTAAAGAAACTGTGAGCAGCGAGTATGAACATTTGTTATGTTCAGCATATGATTTTCTTTTGTATAATGGTTATATCAATTTTGGGGTTTCTCCTTCATTTATGTCTCATATGCCAGGGGAGTCAACTGAAGGGTCTGTGATAATTGTTGGTGCGGGACTTGCTGGGTTAGCAGCAGCACGGCAGATGTTGTCATTTGGTTTCAAGGTGGTTGTTCTTGAAGGCAGGAATCGACCTGGTGGAAGAGTTTATACTCAAAAGATGGGGCGGGAGGGTAAATTTGCTGCTATGGACCTCGGTGGTAGTGTTATTACTGGTATTCATGCTAATCCTCTTGGAGTTATGGCTAGGCAACTTGCTATACCACTTCATAAGGTCAGAGATAACTGCCCTCTGTACAAGCCAGATGGGTCACCTGTTGATAAGGAAATTGATTTCAAGGTTGAATTCATATTTAATAAGTTGCTTGATAAAGTTACCGAACTGAGACAAATTATGGGTGGATTTGCAAATGATATTTCTCTGGGTTCAGTTTTGGAGACACTCAGGAAATTGTATGCTGTGGCTAAAATTACTGAGGAGAGGCAGCTTCTTGATTGGCATCTTGCAAATTTGGAATATGCTAATGCAGGATGTCTTTCAGATCTGTCGGCTGCCTACTGGGATCAGGATGATCCTTATGAAATGGGTGGGGACCACTGCTTTCTTGCTGGAGGTAATTGGAGATTGATAAAAGCATTGTGTGAAGGAGTTCCTATACTCTATGGAAAGACTGTCAACACAATTAAATATGGAAATGATGGCGTTGAGGTGATAGCCGGGGACCAAATATTTCAAGCAGATATGGCCCTGTGCACTGTACCGCTTGGAGTTCTAAAGAAAAAGACTATCAGATTTGAACCAGAGTTGCCCCAGAGAAAGCTGGCAGCTATTGAGAGGCTGGGGTTTGGGCTGTTAAATAAAGTTGCAATGGTCTTTCCACATGTTTTCTGGGGGGAAGACCTGGACACATTTGGATGTCTAAGTGAGCATAGCGATAAACGTGGGGAGTATTTTCTGTTTTACAGTTATCATACTGTTTCTGGGGGTCCAGTACTTGTTGCATTGGTGGCTGGACAAGCTGCACAAATATTTGAATGCACAGATCCATCCGTTTTGCTTCATTGTGTTCTAAGCATCCTAAGAGGTATGATATTTCTTGAAATGACAACATATGTGACATTTATTGTTTTTCACTTTTGTGTCTTAGCTTTAGGGTGTCTTCATTTACTAAGATTCAATTCGGTCTAGCTTCTTGTTTACCGTTTTACGTCTCTTGTTACAGGTATATTTGGTCCTAAAGGTATTGACGTACCTAATCCAATACAAACAATATGTACAAGGTGGGGCAGTGATCCCCTTTCCTATGGTTCATACTCTCATGTTAGAGTAGGCTCTTCTGGAAGTGATTATGATATACTTGCAGAAAGTTTGGGAAATCGACTGTTTTTTGCTGGTGAGGCCACAAATAGACAATATCCAGCCACCATGCATGGTGCATTCTTAAGTGGTGTAAGAGAAGCTTCATGCATTTACCAAGCCACTAGGTTTTGCCAAAATAGTGTGAAGAAATTCACTCAGAGAAATGTTGGACCAAGCAATGATGTACTGGTAAATCTTTTCAAGAAGCCTGATCTAGTGTTAGGAAACTTTTTGTTTATATTTGATCCTTCAACAGAAGATCCAAGATCAATGGGGATTATGAGAATTACTTTGGGGAATAGGGAACACAGTTTTAGCGAGGAATCAGCAAACAGCTGCCTAAATTCCACAAACCTGCCATTGCCACTTTACACAGTTATATCTCGTGAACAGGCACAGGAGCTGCAACAGGTGACAGAAGGGGATGAAAGTAGACTCTCTCATGTAATAAAAAATCTTGGATTAAAGCTGATGGGACCTAGTGCCTTCGGAAATGTAGGTAACTCCTTGTCAGCTATCATTGCTAATGCAAGAAGAGGCAGGGGCAGGAATCGCATGCTTGCTGGACCCCAACACATGTAGAGATGCTATTAGTTTAAATGCATTAACTTCAGTTAGTCTGCTTGCCAGCTTGGACTCTTTTCATGCATACACTTGCTTCATTAAAGCGATGTTAGAAGTCAGCGCGCCTTCTACTCGACAGGTGCACGCATCTATATGTAATCTAATCAAGTAGGTCATTCATTGACTTCAAGATAAATCCATTTCCTGAGGTTTGATTGGAGAAGCCCCCAATCTCTTTTGGCAGAACATTTTGTAGTCTGACAGTGATAAACTTGGTAGCTAACCAGTTAGCCCCTTGATAAGTTAAGCAGCTTTGAAATTTTGAGTGGTTCAAAAGATCTTAGTTGGAGAGAAGTCTCTGTGAAATGTCGGTAGTGTCATGTAAAAATCTTTTATGTCGAGCCCCTTTGGCTCTGCTAGTGCATTCTGCATGCATACACATACACATATGATACACCAGTCTTTTGTTAATCTTTCTTCTTTTCATTTTTTTCTCCCATTTCTTAATTTTGGTTATAGATTATGTTCCTTTCAGCACTAAGATACAACAGATTCTCTCACATCCTCATGATGTTTAGAATTAGTATCACATAAAGTTCAGAATAATGAACTTATTTCTTTTCAGTTCCACATGGCTCAGCGTTGGTTCTTCATTAACAGGTCAAAACAAGAGATGATTGCTCTAATAGTGGACCATCTGTGCCAATGGAACTGTGATTGTGCTGAAATTTTTTCTACCTTTTGTCTAGAGAAACATCTTCTTTGCTGTTTCTGTACTATAACTTGCATGCGTGTTAGGCAGGATGTTTTACCTACATTTTATACAACTCGTTAGATTCTTCCGTGAAGAAGCTGCTGTGCCATAATAGGCTTACACCTAAAGTGAGCTTTTAGGTTTTCTACTTCCATTGCCAATAATGTAGCTAGTTAGGCAGGTTGGTTACAATATATCCATTTGGTGCTTTGAAATTTGAACGGCAGTTGAAACAAGATTTCTGGCTATAACATGAATTTCACGATCCAAAACCCTTGTAATAAGAATAATGAAAAGAATGTCCTGGATTTTCCCAAAGTCATGTCTTACTGGAATTGGACCATAAGAGGTCTTCAACATTTAGTCTTGAACAAAGCAACTTCTCAAAGGCTTTTGTTTTTGTTTTCAGTTCCTTTTTTCTTTTCATGGTGCTGTCTTGCTTCTGGTGGAAAAAAATGTCAGGTTACTTCTTCTTTTCTTCTTCTTCTTCTTCTTCTTCTTCTTTTTTTTTTTTTTTTTTTTCCTCTATTCAATATGGGAGAGGGGAAAGGGAAAAATCTGTCAAGTTGCTTAAGGAGGCATTGCTAGCTCGTATGCTAAGCTAATGCTCACTGGTGATGGTGCATTGTCATCAATTCTTTAGCATGTTGAACTGCTTGCACGTCTGTAGGCATGGAAGATACAATTCAGCATTGAATTCAAGGAAAACGGATTCAGAATTGTGTTTTTGAAATCATTTTATATAGTATAAAAGCCTTCCTTTCTTGCCCATAGGCCAGCTGCTCCATTTTAGGACATATTACGATCTGTAAGGCTAAAAATGATTATTTCTTTAAGATAAGTGCAGAACTCAAGGACATTTAGGATTACATTCAACAACGGGAATGAATATATTCAGAAGTTTTGTTAAACGGTTCCAAAAGGGCACATCCACCATGAAAGGTGGACCTTATTCTATTCAGTTGCTAAGCAAGAGAAAGAAAAAGAAAACGTTAAGTTAAAAGAAGCTTAAAGCAACCATTGTTAATGAGTTTATTTATGCCATATTGCCATTTGTCAGTTTTGACTATGTCATGAGGTTAAGGTTTTAGTGTATAATCCTTTAGCATATTGTCTATGACCATCTATGATGTAGTCTAAAGGGGCATTGCTCAGAAAGCAACTGGACCAAAACTGACTGATATGAGGGTGAAGGGAAGACTATTTGAAAACACATCCTTATTATGTTTGTACAATTGTACTCATTGCTGGCAAGGTAGTGCAGCTTTTGGGATGTTGTAACATAATCGTGGGTTCGTTATGTTTGTGTAGAGGTTAAGCATTGATATGACATATTGAATTTGAGAGGGATTAGAGATGCTTAATTTAATGTGACCAAATGAGTCGGGGCATAATGAGATACTTATAGGAATGTTACTATGTCAGTCCTTACAAGATTTGATATAGTGCTCTCAACCTTTCCTACAGGCGTGTTCAATGGTCGCACAATCTATTTAACAAGTATGAACATCATCGAAAATAGATAGAGAGATGCATGGCATGATCGACCCACTGTGTGCGAGAGGGAGATTAAACCTCTTCTTGAGGAGTAATGTATTGTACGTTCAAGAAAGGTTTGATGTTGTCTGATAACGTGTGGGTGATGTCTGAGTCCATAGACATCAACATAGCCCTCTCTGTCTCTCTGATTTTTTGAGTATGTTGAGGTGGTTTGATGTTGTGTGATAGCGTGTGGGTGATGTCTGAGTCCATAGGCATCAACATAGCTCTCTCTCTCTTTCTGATTTTTTGAGTATGTTGAGGTACTTTAGACGGTGGGTATTGCTCTAATAGCGTGCTCCATGGAGAATAAATGGAACAACTTACGTTAGATCTGATTTCGGTATGAAAAAAGTACCGAATTTATGTTTCTGCTGTGTATTATACTTCTAACACAAGTTGTTTTGGTACGGTGGATCGATCAGCTTTTGTGTTGGACCATTAAATTTATTGGCTATGGGATCTTTGAGGTAGCTAATTTGGTGGTTTGTAACATTTTTAATGACTAGTCAGATTCGTGGACGCCTTAAACTCATCCATGTTCTGCAGAAACAGGCACCAGCTCTTATGGACAACCTTGTTCAAGCCTTTATAATGGCTCCCTTCTTTGTGCTGCTGGAGGTATTTCCCATGTAGTTTTAAATCTTTTCATGATTCCATCACCATTTCTGATATGAGAACTGTGTTAAATCTACGCTTGTAATTTCTTCAGGCTCTTCAGACCTTCTTTGGTTATGAGCGATACCACAATAGTACATGCAAAGGTAGAAGCTGAAATCATCGAATGGCAAGACAATTAGCAAAACATAGGTTACGTTTAGCACGTGAAATGTGTATTCTATTAGGAAAATGAATAGTTATTATACTAGAAATAGAAGAAGGTGGAGTGGAATATGTATTCATATTCTTTAGTTTGGTTGTAACACTATAATTGAACTTGAATTGTGATCAAATTTACTAAAACACCCAATAATATAATTCTAAATTACAATTTACTAAAACACCCAGTATCCCAATCCCGTAACAGGTCAAACCCTTCACTGAAAACAATATTTCCCATTAAATGGATTTCAAAAAACGAAATGAAAAAAAATAAATAATGAAGCGTGCTTAATATTTGCAATCTCATCATCCTTCTGTTTTTCATAGTTTTCTTAGCAACCAAACAAGAAAATGAAACGATGCTTAGAAGATCAAACCCATTATTCCGATCAGCGAACAAAAACCAAGAAAAAAACTACTGCATTCAGAAAATCAAGTGTAGGGACTTGAGAGGATGGGAGTAGTGTCCATTGCAAGGCTAAGCCGAAATCCAGCTTAGAGAAAGCCAAAACGAAGGAGAAGAAAGAGATAACAGTAATGAAGTCTGTGTGTGCGCGCGCGCGCAACCACCTCCAAAGACGGTTGTTTTGCTAAATATAGTCTCAAAATCAACCCGCTCCACCCCTCCGAAAAAAAAATGGCTGTACTTCTTTAAACCAAGGAGGTTCACCTTCTTAAAGTCGTGCTCGCTGGCTCTGAGGCTACGTCGTGGGCCAAGTTTCTTCCGGCGCTGTCTGGCAAGAAAGCAACGGTTAAGATCAACATTGGTTGGCAGATCGCATTCGTCCATTTCTCCGATGATTGGAGGGTACTTTTGTAAAATGATATTTTCAAGAGAAACGAATAGCTATTACACTCCTTTTAGAGGAATAGTTATTCCTCATTTTAAGGAATACTTATTCCAGGAGTTTAAAAACTCACTAAACTATGAAATAGCTATTACATTTCACTGTACCAAACGTACCCTTGATTCATTAGTCTGTGATGGTGTTTTTCTCTATTGAGATCAGCTTTCACTATTTTTCTTGGGAATAGAAAACATAAACTACATATATTATCATACTTCGATGTACATAAGATGCATATTGTGGTTTATATATAAGCATAAGATCAAATTAACTTCATTTTTCATCTTCATGGGATTGCTTCGGATTTAAGCTCAAGAAAGAAAGCATGAACTTAAGTTTCCTTCCTAATTTTTTTGAACCATTGGTAATTCGCAATGATATAAAAAAATCTAATTTATCAAAAAATAAATCCAAATGTATCAACAACGAGGCCTTGTCGTCGGTGATAATATTGATATCGTCGACAACATGATTTGTCAACGCTGATAATATTGATATCAGCGATGGCTCGACTTGTCGTTGCTGATAATATTAATATCAGCAACGACATGTTCGACTCATGTGCCTACTTTCAACGACAACAATAACTATCATAAGCAATGATATTGTCATCGGTAATGGGCGTTCTCGATGGATATTCCACAATGACTCTTATCGTTGCTAAGGCCCAAATTTTCTATGGAAAAGATAAAAATAAGAGTAAATTTAAGTCAAGTGGCCAATTCTTCTTGTTAAAGATAAAAATAGGAGTAACATTATTTGTCTATTAGCATGGTACTTAGAGTTATCTTGTACCTTTCGGATGTACCTAAAGTTTCATTTGTTACCATCAATTTAGTTGGATATATAGTGAATTGACTTTAAGTACTTTTGAAAATGTCACTACATATATTTACAATTTTGATTCACTATGCCTTAATTTTTCGAAATTATTATCAGAACTACGACACAAATAATATAAGCTTCTTTGTTTTGAGTGACAATAAAAGATTATAAAATGTTTCTTCCATTTTGCTTTTAAAATTAAAAATTAGTATATGTCAACCTGTATAATTAAGAAGTCTATGGTACCTTTAGCTCTCTCTTTTTTTTTTCTTTTTTTTTCTTTTTTTCCTAATTCAGCTGAATGTAACCAAATATATATATATATTGAATAAAATCAAGTTGAAACAAAATTATTTTTTCAAAAAGCTTGAACGACAAATAGTGTAATGATAGAGAGAATTACAAATGTCATTTGCATTATTGTTATTATTATTATTTTTGAAGTGACCAGAAACTTGGGAATATTGCTTCATGCACCACAATTAGTGCGATTATCTAGTTAAAAACATTACCATAGGAAATTCAGGCTTTAGCGACCACTATTAATGTCGCTAAAATCTAAAAATCGTCGCTAATAAGCATCTGCAATGACTATTATCACAAACATCATAGATAATAGATAATTATCCTAACACCTCAGACAGTCGCATCTATTTCCTTTTGGTCCTCTTGTCCAAACTCTAACGTTGGCTTCTCTATAAAATAGATGTTTTACAGGTATAAAAATAACACAACGGGCTGCAACCGGCGTCACAACCGACAGCATACCCAGATCCTCATCAAATTATTTATCTCCTAGCTCCTCGATCCAAATTGTCGGCGGGAAAGATCCATCTACCTAGATTATCTTTGGATTTAGTTTGATGTTTGTAGTTTTCTTTTTCGCTTGTTTGTTGTTATTTGTTCTGAAGTACTTAAAAAAAAAAAAAAACACAACAGCTTAATAAGTAAGTCGCGCGTGAAAGTGAACCCATCCTTTACAAAACATGGGTGTGAAATATATTCCATGCAGCAGGAGTTCTTAACAGGAAAGGAAGACAAAATCATGATGATATGCTCAAGTTTACATATAGTTACATGTTCATAACATAGGTCGTGACTCTCCTCTATAATGGCTTATTCGTACCCTTAATCCTTTTATATTGAGGTTTACGCGTCTCGTATAACCTTTGGTATAACCCCAGTGCCTTGGACGTTGCACATAGTGCAATATCCAACTAGTTGATCAGCCAAGTGCGATCCCGGGTGACGTCACTCAACCTAATGATACTTACAACTGATGACCTCACCTTATAGGTGATTGCACCGGTCATAAATAACACTCAAATCCAGCGTGCAAATTATCATTTCATCAAGTAGGACATATGGTCAAATTTATATAAACTGGTATGCACATGATACAAAAATCTCTTTTCAATATTCTCTGTACAACAGTTTACAAGTGGTCATGTCATACAAATTATATATCTTTATTTTATTTTCATATATGGCAAAAAAAAAAAAGAAAAAAAAAAAAAGAAAATAAAAAGCCAATGTGGAGCAGTATTGCCTATTGGAGGGTTTTATCTAAATTTTACCTAAGAATGGCAAATACACTGGTCAACGCAAATGCCCTTTTAAGTGTTTTTCAATAAAAATACTTAAAAAGTAAAATAAGGGTTAAATACTTCACACGTACACGTGGTTAGACTTGATATCAAATCGCAATCTCGGTTTCAAAAAATATCACATGTAGTACTTATCGTTAATGAAAAAATTTAGTTGGTATTTTCGTCAATTTTTCGTCCATTTTTTTAACCCCCTTTGGCTTGGGGGTGGGTTCGGCCACCTCCATGTCCATTAGAGATGGTTTGGCCACACCCAGTAGCCAAACCGTCGTTAATGAAAAAACCCAATTGGTACTTCCGTCATTGTTTTTTGTCTATTTTTTTTAACCCTCCTTTGACCTGGAAATGGGGTCGGCCACCCCATGTCCATTAAAGGTGGTTTGGCCACCCCCAAAGGCCAACCCTTTTTTTTTTTTTTTTTTTTTCTTTGGCCTTTTGGTGGGGGTTAACCGAACCACCCCTAAGGGCCATGGGATGACTTTTTCTCATCCCACATAACATTGAAACTCTTAGTATCACCTGTGAGCCGCTTGAAAGGAGGGACATGTGTCAACATTTTAAGGTGGGGACATGGAGGGCTGTTAAAAAAATGAACGAGGACTGACATAAGTATCAATTGAATTTTTTTCATTAACAACTGGTACTACCATGGCACTTTTTGAAACCGAAGCGAAAATTTGATATTGAGTTTAATCACATGTACATGTGAGGTATTTACTCAAAATAAAATAAAAACCTCCTATATGAATTCACCTATGAGCCCATAGTTTATGCATTTGGACTTCAACCGGAGAGGAGCCGGTTAGATTAAATAGGAGGGTAAAATTGTAAAAAAAATTAAAAATATGAAATATAATTTTACCCATAGTCTAACTTTTATTCTATAAATCTTTAACACCAAATGCTGGTGGCACAAGCACGAACGTCCCACAATACCAACGCCCTGACTGTAGTTCAATATTCCTTTCAATTACTTGAAGATGAGGGTCTTATCCTGCGCCTCCCCTGCTTATCCTACGTGCTCTCTTCGAGCTTCCAGACCCATAGCTACAGTTCGTTCAAGCTCTGGAGGCTCAGTTTCCTTCAGTACTCATCATCATCATCGTCATTGTCAGGACCCTCCCTTTGTTCCAGAGGTAAAACTACTTCCCATACGTGTTACTTGCAAAAACCCAGAACTTTAATTTGCTTAATGCTCTGTTTGGTTGCTGAGGAAGTATGTGAAACTTTAGAAACCGAACTTTACGCCTATAGAGCAATAGCTCAGTTTTCTCTTGCTAATTTCCCAAGAAATCATACAAAAATACCGCAGTTTTCTTTGCTAACACGGGTCTGGGGTTCATCCTTCAGGCTGGGTACACGAAGTTGCCCTGCCTTGGGGGTTCTCCGTCAATTTTTTTAAAAAAGTTTTCTTTGTGCTGTTGTGTTCACTCTCTCAAAACCGAATGTTGAATTCTGCGTAGTGTTCTGTTTGGTTGCTGAGAAAATGTAGGAAACGAAGAGAAATAAAGGACATTTTTTTATGAGTACGTGGAGTTTGAGGAAAGGAAGACTCCCTGGGTAGTGGGCCTAATTCAAGTTTGAATGGGTTTAGTTTGCTGCACCTTTCATTGGCTTCGGGTAACTCTGTACTAGAATTCGTTCAATGTATTGTTTGGTTGTTTAGAAAAAAGCAGAAAATGGAGACAAACCAATTTCTTGATTCTATTTATTTTGTCTTAACGAATTGGACCGGACAAAACATAATGTTCCTTTCAAATGGGGTCAACTATAATTGTTTGTTTTTGCTCTGGTGGCTTTTTTTTTTTAATAAGTAATAAAATCTCATTAAAAAGCAATTACATTTTGAGTTTCCTTTTGGCGCCTTTTTCCTTAGCAATTGAATGGAGCCCGTGTTCTTTCTTGCTTGGATCCTTAAACACCTCTTCTAGATTGATATAGTCATTTAAACATTCATAAACATTTCTGGTTGCCGTGGATATGGAGCCTGCTGTTTGTTTTTTAAGTGCAGAAAGCTTGATGCTTAGTGCTAGTACCTCAAGTGGTTTCATTTTCTGCAATGCAGGTTGTGAAAGCAGTCGACTCTTTGTATTCAGAGTTCAGAGCTGTGGATAGTTTGGTGGCATGCAATACCGCACGTGTTCTAAAAGCTTTCCAGAATGCTCGAGTTGGATCTCATGTACGTTTGTACTTTATTTAGGTATAATATGACTATAGTTGGATCTCACGTAAGTTTGTACTTCATTCAGGTATAATAGAGATGTTATTTGTACACACATTGTACACACACTCACATTTAGTGTGGGACCCATGAATGTGTTATAATAGAGATATGTTATTTGTACACACAATGTGTGTACAAATATCATTAGCCTGTATAATATTCAAATTGATATGACACATGTACTTGGATGTCAATGTGGTGTCCTGTAACACGCTATGGTCTTAAGGCTTCTCATACATTCCCCATTGTGGCAAAGGACTTGGATTTCCTGCATATTTTATTAGATGCAGATATTTTTGCATCTTATGCCATTGTATGTGTGAATGCACACACAATATTTGTGTGTGCATTAAAGTTATCCCTCACAAAAAGGAAACTAAAAGGTTTTTGTTTTGGGATATCCTACTTGCATCATGATTAGTGGTGTATCAAGTTTGCATGTACAAGCTCATGGTTGGTTGAACTTGGGATCAAGCTCTAGCTTCATCGTAGCACAAGTGCTCAATGTCGATTGGACAAAACTTAGCACATATAGGTTAGATCTATCACTTGTTTATTGTCCTAAATTACAGTCACATTCTTCTTGATAGGCAAAACTAAATCATGAATCATTCTGACATCTCAGTTAGATGCTATAAGCTCTCAAAAGTTAGTGAATACTCTTTCCATCTTACTAGCTTCAAATTACATATCAAATTTGCTTTTGTATTGTTTTTTCTTCGGAAAAATTGCACAAGGAATTATTTTATTATGGCAATATGCTGCTAACCTTAACAATCCACTACAACAATGACACCTTGCAAGGCCTTGCTCAAGCTGGAGCCATTATGCAGTTATCCATTATGTAGTTATCCTCAAAAATACGATTGACATTCCTTGTGAGATGAACCAATTTGATGTTGGGTTCGGAAGTTTTATTTGTTTTCCAGCATTAGTTGTTAACAATCCTGCAAGTATGAAACTTACAGTATTTAAATGTAGGATTCATAAAAGCTCTATAATCTAAGTCCGTATACTTTTCAAAAAATCCTTCTGTTTCATCTGTCTACTCTATGAGGCCAAGCTGTTTGGGGATTTAAATATGATACAAGCAAAATTTTTTTTGAAGACAACCATAACCTTGTCATTAAAATTCCATACCCAAGCATCACAGGCAAGAATGTTCCATTATGGGAAAACTCTGCCGCTTTGATTGAAAAATTTACGCAGAATGAGACATAGAAGCAGACTTTTAGTCCTTAAATAGTTGAATCAAGTGGTACGAAAGATGCAAAGAAATGCTTTATACCCAATCAATATGAGCTTGACAAACTGGAATACCAAAACAGTTATAAGGTTAGCCATGATTTACTGTATGATTTTGGAGTACTAGCTGAGATATAGCCAAATTAAAACAGCTAAGTTTGGTGAATGGAGAGGCTACGAAAAAAATAAAACCAATAACATAAAAAAGAAGGAAGCTTGCTGCCAACTTGTATGTGCTTGTGTCTTTTATATCTAATGAGGGAACATTTGCTGGTTAAGATCTGCTACTGAAGCTAGAGAAAATTAGACAGTGTGTTTCCAGTTTGAAATAAATTAATTGCATGTGATGAAAATGTATTACCACTTTAATCTATGGATTAGATTGTCTTGCTCATAAATTTCTCTTGTTTCAGTTTTTCTTTTCCATATAATATCTGTAACTACCATCTTTTGCATTCATGTTCTAACTCTGATAGTTAAAAACTAATGGAAATTATGCTACATTTCTCTTTTCAAACATCTCTTTAAAGTCAAGCAATTGTCGTCTTCAATACTTATTTCCAGGAAGTAAATTTGTTCATGATTTACTCAGCACTTTGGTGGATGCACTGGCTATGGCCATGATGAAGCTGGGGGACGTGAAGCACTTGATCAAGCTTTTGCAGATATTGTTGGAGCTGAATCTGCAATAGTTCGTTCACAGGTTTGCGACATGTTGTTATCTTTAATTAATGGTATTTTCATTCATTTTTAAGCCTCGGCTCCTCCACCATCAGTTTTTTTCAGGTACTCATGCAATCACCTGTGCTTTGTTTGCCTTTTTAAGGCCAGAGGATGAGGTGAGCTATTATTTTGACCTTTCTGCACTTCAATCTCTTTTACAACTCATATCTCTAATATATAATGCTCTCTACCCAGCTTGTAAGTGGGATGTGTTTTGGACTAAGATCATTGTCAGCTTTTGGCAGTTGCTGGTGCTCCCTATGATACGTTAGAGGAAGTTATCGGAAAGAGGGACTCCCATGGACTGGGGTCCCTGAAGGATTTTGGAGTGAACTACCGAGAAGTTCCAGTATGTTACTAATAGAAAAGCAACTCTTGGGGATTTCTGGTTGTGATTTCTCAACTTTGTCTCATTGTAATTTCAGCTTTCTGAGGATGGTGGCCTTGACTGGGACGCACTTGTGGGTGCTGTGAAACCTCAAACAAGATGTGCACTCATACAGAGGTCATGTGGTTATTCATGGCGTCGGAGCTTAAGCGTAAATGAGATAGGCAGGGCAATTGAGATGATTAAGGTAAGCCTTCAGAATGTGCAATAAAAATGATTTCAACTGTAACATATTGGGAGTTTGTCAATAAAAGTGGAGTCAATGCAACAATGAAACCTGTCAGGGTTTGAGATTTAGCATATCCATCATCCGCTTGCCTTAATAATTTCCCCTGGCAGAAATGGAAGAAACTTGATTGGACGTGGCTACAACTGAAACCTACAAATTAAGTTGGTGTTAATTTGAAATTGTGTTTTAATAGGTTTTGATCCAATGATATGTTCTGCTTTATTTTTGAGAAACTACTACATACCTCATCCCCTCATTCCTAAAGATAGGAGTTACTTGGACATAATCTGTAGCTCTTCTTAAGGCTTCATAAAGTATTATTCTTGAAATTTGCACTTAATTATTAGCTGTTGCTTCAATTTGTCCTATAACTTCTGTACCCTTCAAATTTTCAACGCGTTAATGTCCTCTGGCATTTACATATACAGATGCAGAATCCTAATTGCTTGGTCATGGTGGATAATTGCTATGGTGAATTTGTGGAAAGCATTGAACCTCCATTGGTGGTATGTGACATATTCTGCATACTTGGTTCTTTAGAAGGGTAATGTGATATTCTCAATGGCTGGACAGGGTGCAGATTTGATTGCAGGGAGTTTGATAAAAAATCCTGGTGGAACCATTGCACCATGCGGTGGATATGTTGCAGGGAGGGAAAGATGGGTAAGAGCAGCTGCTGCTCGCCTCTCTGCACCAGGGCTTGGGGTTGATTGTGGCTCCACTCCTGGTGATATTATGCGAGCTTTTTTCCAGGGGTTGTTCCTTTCACCTCAAATGGTTGGCGAGGCAATCAAGGTTCTGGTTTCTGCATGCTTTAATTTCACATATTTTTGTAACTTCTATGTGGCTGTAAATGTCATTTGTCTTTTGTAATAAAGGGAACCCTTCTGATTGCTGAAGTTATGGCATCTAAAGGGTATAAGGTGCAGCCACTTCCTCGTGTCCAACGCCATGATATAGTGCAGGTTCGTCTTCCTGTACTCATTTTATTTCCTTCCTGAATGACCCTTCAGAATTATAATGTGGTTAGCTGATAACGTAAGGTCCACCTGTGCCTTAACTAATGATCATGGGTTGGCTTGGGTGAAATTTGATCCACATGCACCCAACAACTATTACTTCAGTTACTGATGATATCTACTTTGAAAACACATACCAACTCTTTTAATAAATCAGAGTTGATAAAGTTGTTAAGTCGACAGTTCTGATTTGATAATTACACTTGGGACAACATAAAATAAGAAATAGGATATAAGAGGTTAATCACTCAGTACTCATTTTCAGGCTGTGCAGCTTGGGAGCTGTGAGCGTCTTCTTGCCTTTTGTGAGGCTGTTCAGAGAAGCTCCCCAGTTGGCTCGTATACTAAACCAGTCGCTGGTACAACTCCTGGATATGCATCAGAGGTATGTTAACTTTTTAACTTTCAATTGCATAGATGCCTTGGGGATTTATGTTCTAAAACTGCCTCTCTTGCAATATCTCAGTTGCAGCTTGAGTGTGTCAAAGAGCTATCTCTGCAACATACTGGGTTCTCTAATGTGCACAGGAGGATTATGTTACATTTCATAAACTCTTTTAAACTTCTATTGCCATCAAGTGCTTTCATTGTAATAAATATAGAGGAGGGACCCTGATATAGTTGTCCTAGTTGCATATTTGTAGGATGATGGGTGGCGTATATGATAGTTTGCACCTGCGGTCATTCTATACAAACACTAGTCAAGGGAACGATTGCAAGTCCTAACTTTTGAATAGAAAATATGGAGAATGGTTCATAAATTGCATGAAGATAGACATTTTTTCTTAGCGGCTCGTCTATGTTTATTTCTTATGCAAAATATATATGTAGAATGGTGCCAATTCTCACATTAACAAGTTACAATTGAAGGTGATTTAGATTTTAAGACTTCCTCAAATCTGCAATGATGTTTATTAAACCTTTTTATAGTAACCTGACACAGATCAGTAATTGTTATTTTTCAGGTGATCTTTGCTGATGGAACCTTCATTGATGGGAGTACCAGTGAGCTCTCATGTGATGGACCACTAAGAGAGCCATTTGCTGTATACTGCCAGGTGTGTGCTTGTTCCATGTTGTTTCCTTTTCCAGTTGATGTTTCTTATGTGCTTGCATATTTGGGATTTTTATGAAAGGGGAGAAATGACCTAAAGAATTTAAAATATTGAGTTACCCAGAACTTGTCATCGGATGATAGTGGTTGGTCTACTTAATGAAATTCTTGTATCCTGAATTCCTTCTTTGCTTCAATTTCCAATGCAGGGTGGCACCCATTGGACTCAATGGGGACTAGTTCTTGGAGAGGTTCTGAAATCATTATAAGCTAAAAATCAATTTTGGGTTATGAGGAGACACAAGTTTTCTCAATGATAATCTTCTGGGGACTCATTATAAGCAAAGGCCTGACAAGCTACCACCCATGCGACCTGCATCTTCACATGCCTCCTCCTCCACTGCAGCTGTTTCTGGTGCAGATTCAACCGGAGATGATGGTTTTCGAACCGCTTCCCGAGCAAGAACTAACGAGAAGATTTTTTAATTTTTTTTTTTTCTTAAAAAAAAACTGCTAGAGAACAGATGGGGATGATTTTAAATCAACACCGTGATTACATACTTGAAAATTGATGGAGTAGCATGCTTTGGAACTTCTATGGTCTGAAAAAATGAAAAGAAAAGAAAAACAAATAGTAGGATGAACTGAATTGCTTGCTCAAGGGATAAGCATCTGTCTTGTCAACATCCATAGTACCAAATAAAGAGTCCACCATGAAGGCCATACATGGTCAATTCCATAAGCAACGTGAACTTTTATGGGGCTGTTGCTCAGTTTTCATTTGCAGGCCATCCATGACACAGTAGGATAGATTCTTCGAAGAGTGCGATATCAGCTTCTTAAATGTAGTTTGAAGAAGATCACACTTCAGATTTTGATCTTGTTTAAGGTTGACCAGAAATCAGGTCGCTTGAGTGGAATTACAAGATCCAAGTGAGATTATAAACTCATCAGAGAATTTTTTTTTTTTTTTTTTTTTTTTTTTTTTTTTTTTTTTTTTTTTTTTTTTTTTTTTTTTTTTTTCAATTTTGAGGTTGTGGCATTTGTGGGGTTTGTATTTTAATGGCGTTCGCTTCAGTAACTCAATGGCATACTCTCTCACAAATTAGGTTTCTAATTGAAATGGAGGGATTCACTTCAAGTTCATATTAGATTTTACAAATTTAATTGTGTATGTATTGCTTTTTTATTTTTTTTTGATAAAAGGGTACTGCTTTCATTAAAACAAACCAAAGACCCAAATGTCCCATTACAATGCTAAGGAATACCAAAACTCCCTAAACAGAAAACCAGAATTAAGTTCTGATTTGGGAGCAAACTACCTAAAAAACATCTAAAGATTACAAGATCATACATTGGAAGCCACTCTAACCAAATAAGCACCACTACTAAAAAATGATGGCTGATCTACGCTATAAAGCGAAAAAAAAAACTCCAATAAAATCCAAGCATCTAACAGGTAGCTTGCAAATCTAACTACAGAACACAACAACCGACAAAACACCCCCACAAACGAAGATGGCCGGAACATTGCAACTAAGAAAACCAAAAACAAATACAACCCAAACAGAGGCTCGGGGAAGTGATGAAGTGTATGTATTGCTATATGATGAATATGCTATTACATTATTTAAAAAAAATCAAATAATATAACGCTATGTATATTATTAGATACAATAAAACAAGATCTGGATCATAAAATAAATTCTTTCAATTTCACTTGGAATAGAGAGAATTCTATTTCACTTCTCACATGGAAGTCGGCAAATGCTTGATAATAACAAATGAATTGCAATCCTAAGTAAATTAGAAAAAAAAAAAAAAATTACAATCCTAAGTTTTTTTTTTAAAAAAAAAAATTATGGCAAGGTATTTGAGATTTCATTCTGATTAGTCTCTTGGCATGTAGTCCTCCCATTCCACACATGCCAAACAAAATTTTGGGCGTGCTGAGGCCCAAGGGTTGCCTCAAGAAGATTATAAAATTGGATTTCAAATTTTTTACCTATATTATGCTAGGTATTTATCAAGTTAGGATTGGATTCGGTGGGATTAAGACACGTGTTTCTTTTGTACTATTATAAAGATACATGTCCCACTCCCAATAGATCTTGTTCCAACTGAAATTGGGCTCAAATCCAAACCTATCAAAACTCGGTTTATCACTTAAACTTTGCAATCCCAAAGTTGTTCCTAAAGTGTATATCTTTTTAGAATGCCACTTGAAAATTTATAGGTTTTTAAATTAATTTTATTTAAGACAAAGGAAAAGAAGACGGTGAGGTAGGGGAGTCCCTGCAACTCACCCAACACTGGAGAGGAAAGGTTGCGAGAGACTCTCTCACGCAATGTGGGGGTTTGGGGGTCCTCCATGAACCACCTCCGCAAAGGTGGGGTGGGTTGCGAGAGAACCCTACTACCACTCGCGAAAATGATTTTCTCCACCGCCACCACCCCTTTCTTCTTCTTCTTTTCTATTTTTTTTTAAGGAAATATATTGATATGGTAAGGAATATTTTGATAGAAGTGAAAATCACATAGACCAAAATTTTTATATTTAAAAACTTAGTGAACCTTTTGATGATGTAGCTAAGTTTCAACTCGTATCAGTGTGTTTTTTTTTTCAACTGTAACTTTTAATTGTTGTAACTGTTGCTTCTTCAAGCAATAGACTGTCGCATCAAACCACCGAGTAGGGCGGCCTTTCTCCTCGCCGGTGAGCCAGGGTTCAGCTGTTGCCTACTTTATTTTGTGTTGGATGTTTGATGTATCTTCCTCTTCTCCCCTTTGTAATTGAAAAAAAGAAAAAAAAGAAAAAAAGAAAAGAAGAAAAAAGAATAAAAAAGAAAGAAAGAAAGGTATTTAAAGCAACAACTTAGGAAAACTGGCCGTGAAAATACCCAAAAACAACAAGAAAATTTAAAAGAAAAACACATTAATGCGGTGAGCGTGGATCGAACACGCGACCTTCAGATCTTCAGTCTGACGCTCTCCCAACTGAGCTATCCCCGCTTGTTGTACTGTGTTAGCAACCAGGAATTAAACCATACAAAACTAGCAGGTGTTTTTATGCTTGTTTGAAAGAGAGCCAACAAATGGTCCAAAATGTAGTGTTCGCTTCAGTCACACGTGGTACACATCCCAGAGGATAATACCAATGCATATCTCGAGAGACAAAGTGCGACTAAAAAGTTTGAAACTAAAGCCGACCAAAAAAAATCTGTTCCTTTTTATTAGGATTAAGCCAAAGCCACCATGAAATCCCCAGTAGACCATCCAAAACCACTGTTATAGATTTGTGCAGCTTTCATATTTGCCATGACTTCACTTCTGCAAAGCTTTGTTAATATCTCAGCCTTAAAGTTTGAATCTTTGCACAATCGTAAGACATTCAAGAAACCCATTAGATTTTACTCCCTATCAAGAGCAAAAACAGCTTCTTTGCATCACAACGGGTTCAAAGTGAGGGCTTACGGGGAGAGGTGGTCTTTCTTGGGTGGAAGTGGGCGTGAGGGTGTGATTTTGGCGGAGGAGGAGAGGTGGAAGAGGAATAAAAGGGTGGTTTTGGTGAGGTTTAATCAGAGGTTTGGTTTTAATGGTGGAGGTGGTGGGGGAGATAATGGTGCCACTGCTAGAGTTCTGGGAAATCTTGCTCTGGCTATTGGGTTGACATATCTTTCAATGACTGGGCAGCTTGGTTGGCTTCTGGATGCAATTGTTTCCATTTGGGTATTGCTTTCCTCTCTCTCTCTCTCTACACACACACATGTTTATTTTTGTATGTGTGTGAATTTTATTCAACTAATGTATGACCTTGCTTGAGAATTCCATTTAGTCATTTTAGTGTTACATCATGTCTGGGTTTGCAATATATCGTGATTCTGTTGCAAGTCATTGGTCAATGTACTATTCTTTTTGCAATTGTTTGAGAAATATTATAATCTTTATGCCCTACCTAGCTCATGGAATTATGTCATGGATGCTGACCTGCTCTGTTATGTTGTTTTACATGATTGTTTATTTATCAAGTTTTAGGCGCAGCTAAGGAATCATGCAATCAATGAATGGATTTGCCCGGACCGATTCATGATTTTCTTTTAGTGTTTTTGCGATCTGGTCTTATATTTCTCTGCTACAAATTAGAAACTCTCATCTAGTATCATTCTGCATGTTTTAGTTCGCTTGTATCATGTACATTTGGGATTTGAACTAAACTGTTTTGCTTGCACAGCAGATATCCTGTTTTTGCTCCTTTTTGTTAGTATATTATTATCTGTGTCTTTATATTGGGAAGCCTTTCAAAGGTCTGGGGTTGTTCTTACATTTCATTTTTCTGTAGAAAAAAAAATCTCTGCTGATATGTATGTAATGGGATAATTACGTTGTGAGGCGATCATATACGTTCTTGTTGACTCTGATATCGGTATATGTGGTTGATTCTGATTGATTGATGTGTTTTCATTACAGCTCTTTGCAGTGCTTATACCGATCGTTGGGTTGGGTGCTTTTCTCTGGTGGGCTGGACGGGATATGATTCAAGGCACTGTAAGGCTTCTCGGTGCTGCTTTTATTGAAAAATATTTGGTTCTTCAACTTGCTATTTATGGGATGAATAAACCATTTTTATTTGCTTGATCAAATTGTTACTCAGGATTGTTACTTCATTGCTTTCTCTCAAATTCAACTTCTTACCCTAGACTTCCAATTATGCAATATTGTACTTTATAAACCTGTAACTTGTAAAATTGGTTCAATTACTGAGGATATCACTAATAATTTCTTACCGCTATAGTTGAACTCTGTGAAAATTTATCATTGACATTAGAATGTAGTGTAATAGTGTAGTACTTGTTGTTAAAATTATGGAGTTGATTCATTATGTGGCATTTCATCGGCGTGAGTTATAGACTATTTGTACCCATCGTTACACCCATATCTGGAAATTGTGTTAGAAGAATGACCTATTTGCAAAATGCATGAGAGACTTAAACTTTTTTTATGTTCTTACATTTTGATAACTGTTGTTACCTTATCTAGTATTTCCTATGGGTACTTTTAGAATGTGAAGTAGTAATTACTCGCTGCTGCTGCGTCATGACTTCTTTGATTGATTTTGCCCTTTTATATATGGTGTATGTGCAGTGCCCGAACTGTGGAAATGCTTTTCAAGTTTTCAAGTAAGAGCCGTCCAGACCTTTTATGATGTCAAACTAACTAGTGGAGACATGGTTTTTTTATTATTGTGGATCGCTTTGTATTATGAGTTGTCTGACTTGTACAATGTTATCTGTTGCAGATCTACTCTAAATGATGATTTGCAGCTATGCCCTTTCTGCACTCAACCTTTCTCTGGTAATATTAACTATTTGGTTATCTACTTATTGAAGTTCCTGAAGATTCTCCAATCATTTTTTTCCTGGAGTTGACCATGGGCAATTATAATATGGCAGAAGTTCACTTTGTTAGTCCTTAGTTGTGTAGTCATTGAACTTTTTTTTTTTTTTTTTTTTATCTTTAGCAACGCGTTTTCAAGTGGAATCTTTTTTATTTTAGAACCTTTCTGTGAGGCTATTGTTTTGACATTTTTTGGAATGATGTTATTTTTCAACAGAAGCTAATTTTTTTGCTTTATTTTCCAAGAGATATATGATTGTTGTTGACAAAGTACTTTCTTCTTTGTTCTTAGTTTCAGCTTTGACAAACTTAGTTGGGATACTCTGTTGTTATTTTTTGTTTTATGTATTTTTTAATATAACATATATTTGCTGTTTTATGTTATCAATATCTAATTATGTGTAGCATAGACTTACTTAATGATGTCATCATAAGGCGTGAGTTGACAATATTTTGTTGTGCTCTCTTTGGCTTACATGCTCCAATTTCCATTGCACTTGAAAGTGATTCAAACTAATTCCACATCCTTGACATGGGCTATCAATAATTAGGCTTCTTTATTTGGAGCAGTTCCCTTGATTGATAAATGTCAAGTCTTCACTATAATCAGTTATGTGTTTGCTGTTGTGGAGTGTGTTCAATGCCACCCCCCCAGCCCCCACATGGAACCCTGAAATATGGCGCTAGACAATAAATATCCTTGATTGATCTGCAAAGATGATCAACAATGGTTAAGAATCTTAAGATATCTTTAACCACAGCTCTATGCTGAGATCATAGGGGCAGTAATTTGGATTTTCTAGCAGACATCCTAGTTGGTGCAATTCATTTCTCTCTCCTAGATTTGAATAATTTTGTTCTAGTAATGCAGAGAATATGTACGTCTCTATTTCTCTAATGTTTTAAGACATCCTCAAATTTCAGTGGTGGGCGACGAATTTGTAAGTGATTCGGTGAAGTTCTCCAATCAATCGACAACATTTGGGCAGGCTTTCAATGATTTTTCCCGTTCTAAAAAAGGTAGTTTCCACAAGACCTGTGTTCTTGATTTGTAATCATCCCCGCTCCTGTTTCTCTCATGCAATATGTTGTTGAAACAGGTTATTTATATTCCTGAACTTGTTGCCCCTTTTCCAGGAAAAGATTCTTCTATGGCAGTGGTTGATGTTGAAGCAGAAGTAAAAGATGCAGACTGAAACCGCATAACCATTATACCCCGGTATGCAGTAAAGATCCTTGCGTGATTTTTGCAAACTATTGAATTACTGCAATGATAATATAGCCAGCGTTGGCGAAAGCACTTGATATATTCTTGGTTTTTGTCTGGTCTATTTTTTTTTTTTTTTTTTAAGCCAGTGAATATTTTTCCCTTGTGCCTTCAAGACACATCCTCAGAAATTCCATGCCTGAGCCTCTGAAGGAGGTATATATATCACACTGAACTGGAGACACACTTGATGAACATGACCCGTATTGCTAGAGAGGAACGGTTAGTTAAGTGGCATTGCAGCTGTAATATAAGTTTTGACAGTGATGTCTCTTGTATTATATTTCTGTATATCATTTGTTGGAAAAAAAAAAAAAAAGGTTTGTTAATGTCTTAATTCCTATGGATCTATGGTCTTGTGTTCCTGTGTATTTTTTGAGCTTGTTTGGTAATGTGCATGGAATCTGCTGATGTATTGCATCAGAAAAATGTTCTCTCTTTATTTCCCCATTGAAATAGACGCTTGGGAAAATCTGTGCTACAGGTCCTTTAGTTAAAAATTTGTGCTGCAAGTCATTCTGTAAAAATATATGCTAGTGGTTTTCAGAAAAGAAAAAGAAAGAAAAATGTGCTACAAGTCATTTGTTTGAAAATATATCATTTTCTTGTTTGTAGTCATTTAAGCTTAATGTACAATGGAATAATCTGGTGGGTGATAAATCCCTAGATATTAGTAAGAAAGTCTAAAAAGCCCTCAAAACAGTTGTGTGACACAGATCTGACAAACCTGACCTGAGCTTCCATGAAGCCCTTAGCCTGAGCTCCTTTACTGTACCCAGTAGCTTCCTTCTCACACTCTCACTCTCTCTCTCTCTCTCTCTCTCTCCACCGCCCGCGGGCTGTTATTTTGGTGTCAGCCCTAATCCTCCCTTTTTGAACATGTGCAGCAATTTCTTAAAGACCAAGGCACAGATGTTTGGGGTTTCATTGACTGAGTTGGAGTCCGATCCAAGTTTAGGTGGGTTTGGAGTTGGTTTTAATTAGCTTTTTGCTTCATAGGTTGATCAGGATGGGCTCCTACCAAGGGAATTGGGTAAGGGGAAAAATGAGACTAGAGTTGAATAGGAGAAAATGGTTTCTAAGCGGGATTCACAAAGATATTCCATCAAGGCAATTGTTGGCCGGAAGTGGACCCATGCAAGTTAATGCTATAAGTAGGACTTCTATTATTTTATAAGTGATGTGGACCATATGGCTTTTATAATCAGTATCGATCAAAATTTAATAGTGATCAATTCTAAATCTTCATTTTTATCCAATGGTGATTTTAAAAGACATATCACATTTAGGAAGATAAAAAATCCTATGCATAGCATTACTTAGACCCGTGATGCTTAATAAACTTATCAATTTCCCGCTCAATAATTATGTGGCACTAAAGCTGTGCCAATTCTTTTCCAAAGTTCTACTACAAATCCCCCTTATATGGAGTTTTTTCTTGAGCATTAGGTTAATCAAAAAATTCCAATATTTATGAACGATGTGAGAAATATACCCACTTGCCAACTTTCATGTGAAGGTTTGAGAAGGCATAAATCTAAAACTTTTTTTGGCTAACTGATAACCTAAAAATGGGTGTATTAGATAAGGGCTAACAATGTTTGACACGACCTATAAATCCAACACAAAATTAAAAGGTTAGGGTTGAGGGGTTTAATCTGTTTAATTAAATAGGTTGTATTAGAGTTGCCTTATATAATCTTATACTCATACTTCGACACTACCCAAACTCAACACGCGAACACGAATTAAGGCCCCTCTTCAGAGCATCAAAACGACCATGAGAGAACGAAATAAAGGACTAGCATTCACAACCCATTATTTTAGAAGTTATGTACAATCAAAGGCGGCGAAAACTAGGTCTCATTACACAGCAAAACATCCTCATCCAGGGAACACAAAGACGAACATCCTCATTTTACATATCTTAAGCGAAGTGAAGGATTTTGTCTGCGCATAGAACTCCCTCGGAAAAGCTAGTGTGATGGTTCTCCAACTTTCTGCAAAGAGTCATGGCAAGTCAGAGCCAAAAAGAAGAGTTGATAATTCATGAGACAAACATTAAATTGTCTGCTCGGCCAAAAAAAAAAGCATAAAATTGTCCGGCAAAAAGAATAGCTAATCAAGTGCTTCTGGTTCATGAAGATTACCTTTAAAATCCATCATTGTATACTGAATGAGACGTGTACAGCATATGTTAAATGTCCCAAATAAACAAATTGGTGGGTTGAATAAACAATCACGACAACCCTAGCAAACAACAATCTTTTTATATGGCCAGATTTTCAGCTCTAGATTGTCCTGGCTGCACTAGTAATGCATAGAAATTTTAGGCAGAGATCTGTTGTACTAAGAACAGTAAATTGATAAAAAAAAAAAAAAAAAAAAATAACATAGAAGAAACAAATTGAGACTTGAGAATGCCTGATCCCAGTGCAGAAATCTAAGGAGACCCTGACATGGGGGTTTAGAATGCTACAAAACATTGAGGAAGATAAAAGATATCTCTTGCCTGCCAGGAAATTTTATCTTGGTTGCTTATCATCCTAGAATATAGAGTATTACAGGTAAACAAAAAGTGGACAAACGAGGAAGTTGAGCAAAGTCTCCAAATTAGCCTAATAAAGTTGAGCAAAGTCCTTTATCTAATTTACCTACCTCTTGCTCCCTAGGAAAACTCAATTCATGGTTTAAATATATTTCCTTTCACACCATACTCTCCCCTGATCACAATCTCAAATTCATACACCCATTATTATTACAGTAGTAGAGTCAGCTTTCTTTGCTTGAAGGCTAAAAGGATTTTGGACATCGCTCCCTCCCTCACTACATCCCTAAATGCATAGGTCTCCCGAGGACATCACAATGGCTCTCAGTTATCTCATAGAGTAATGATGTAAGGAGAATTTATGTCCTTCTAAAATTGATGTGGCTTTTAAAATTACTATTGGATCAAAATCCAATAATGATCTATCACACATCTAATAGCGATTTTAAAAGCCACAACAATTTTGAGAGGACTCAATGAGAATATGAGTCTTTCTTCTAGTATTACTCTATCTCATAAGTTTTTTCAAATGTAGTTTATGAAAAGACAAATATATGAAAGATATAACTATTTTTATTATTATTATTATTATTATTATTATTCTTAATTTACATACACACTCAGTTGGTCTTGAACCCAACACCTTACCTCCAACCCGTTCTTATAGATGAAGAGTTGCCATTTGAGCTTAGACCTTGTTGGCATAATATATTAAATACTAATAAAGTGAAGTAACCAACCATTGTAATATGTAATGGCATTATTTCTTATTGCGTTTTCTTTTCCAAAGAAGCAGCACCATGAACAAGTAATTCATAATTTTTGATATCAATGGTCCAAAGTACATTATTTTACAAATGGCACAAATGGCCGGATTCCGGCCACTTTTGCCGGAATCTGTGTGCGCCAAATATAAAAAAAATATTTTTATATTATTTTACATTAATATTTTTTATGTCGGGAATAAAAATTGATTTTTATAAATTAATATGATTGAATAAAAATATAAAAATTATTTGTAATTTTCTGTACGCGCTAAACATTAGAAAATGATTTCGACGGAAAATATTTTTTTAAAAAATGATTTCCTTGAAAATATTTTACGATGAAGACTATTTTACACCGAAACAAAAGGAGCATTAATGTGAAATAAAAGTGGGAAGTTTAATAATAATAATAAAAAAAAGTAGGAAGTATTTTTTTGGCTAGGTTCATGTTTGAAAAGGGTTTATGTTTTGAATTATTTGTTAATAATTTTTTTTTTTTTAAAAAAAAAGTATATGTTTTTGGTTTTCAAAATTTTTATCAAACGAGGTCATATATATATATACACACATAAATTTTGTGGACCAACTAGGGCACTTATTTTTGAAATATCCCTGAGAGCATTTAATGGCCCCATAAATTTTTTTTTTGATAAGTGCAAAAGGCACAATCTAAATACATAGGGACACATATAAATTTTGTGGACCAACTACAACACTTATTTTTGAAATACAAGGACCGACCTATATCCCATAAAATAATTTTTTGGTAAGTGCAAAAGACGCAATCTAAATAAATAGGGAGTATACAATAAAAATACTTGATAGAAAGAGAAAACCACTTAAGAAAATTATAAAAAGTTGAAAACCATACAAATAAAAATATAAGGCAACTATTCAAAAGTAAAGAGTTTTGAAGAAGAAAGACTTTGAGAGGTAATATATAGCCTATAGGGGACGAAAAACCGTCCCTTGACAGTCTCTTTTTAATTAAAAAATATAATATAATAAAAAAGTGTTGTTTTCTTAAACCTTTCAATAAATGAAATTTGGAATTTTCTTTTTCAGTCGGACCTCCTGACTCTGTCATCACTAAAGTACGTGGTGAGCAGTTCGCAGGTGTCTGTCTTGCGTGATAGTAAATCACAACCATTATGAAGTAGATGCTATAAATTCAAATCCTATCAGCTATCGCATATAATAATGAGAAATCGTGGTGGAAATTATGTGCAATCTCGGCTCGTTTTTTTGAAGGTCGTATTAATATTATGCTTGAATTCAGATACGAATATATTCCATTTCAGCCTTGAATCAACGAAGAGCCCTGCACTCAGATTTAGCCCAACAGTTCAACTGATACGAAGGCTGCTACCAAAAGAAAACAAGAACATATACTATAGTTTTTCAGATTTCTACAAACAGATGACATTGGGGCAGAAAAAAGAGCGCGTGGTAGATGTAGAATCCATATACAACTCCTCAATATGTTATTTTGATGTCCGTCACATGATAACAGTTCAATTTGCAACGTGCCAGGCATCAAGGTCACCAAACTCAACACCATTTTATAGCCGGGAACGAAGAAAAACTCTTTTCTTATCCGTTTTCAGAAGATCTGATTCCTTGTTGCCTTCATTTGGAATCTTCTTCAGAGGCTCTGGATCCTCTGATCCGTTGGCAGACTTGGCTGATATCTTATTTCCTTGCTCGACTTTATTCATGTCTTCCTGCATTAACTCCTTTGCTTGCAGCTCCTCCATTTCTAGTTTAAGATCTTCTGGTTTCTTCTTGTCATTTAAAGAGGGTGTCGGCCATTGACGCATGAATCCTTCCTGCACGATCTTATGCACTTTCTTCCTACCTGCAAGTGTTTAGTGTGAGAAGAGAGAATTTGAAGATTGGGAAACAGAAGTAATGGTATATGCCAATTTATGTCCTTGCTAATATTAAAACTAAAAAAACAGCAAATGAAGATGACTGACCATCTGTTCTCTAATCAACACAAGCAAATCCTTCCCATTTATCACTCTCTCATCTCTCTCACAGCTCAAAAAATCTTTCTGCACAGCTCAAAAAATCTGCGTCTCTCTCTTATCTGTCTCATTCAGAGATGAACAAACAGACTATTCATCATCCATTCTCAGAGCCCATTCTGCCCCGTGTTCTTATTCTTATTGTGTCTCCCCTCAGATCTTAGTTTTTTGCAAGATTTGGCATCTGGGTTTTGTTTCAGCCGGTGAGTTATGTGTGAATTTCGATCCAAGCTGGGATCTTTCTGTAAATTTGGTGTGGGATTTGGATCTTGTTATTCAAGTTCGTCTTTTTCAGGTTTTATTAATTCTGGGTTGAGCGAGCCTAAGATGACTGCTCCAGAGTGCTTAGCCCGTCAAGTCAGATCACCGTTGATGCCCCTGATGCCCTTGAGTGAGTGAAGGTGGGCATTTCTACCTGGGGTAAAGAAAATTTTAGGCAAGGGAGAGGCAAGAGGGGGCGTTTGTCCCTGCTGGCCTCACCCCTGCTCTCTAAAGGCAAAGGTGATCCCACAAAGGCATAAACCCATACTAAGATTTATTAGACCAAAAAAGTATAACATCAACTCATTCCAGCTGATTGGGTTTCACCACATAAACCTTTCACTCTGTAAACAATCTTACAATTTTCGGAAACAAATTTTCATATTTTCCTCCCAGCCTCGTCCAGTCGTGTCCTATATTGCTTTCGAGACATGTATGCCAAAGCAAAGAAGGGGTTAATACAAAGAAGTCATAGAATTATTAACCAAAATTATAATTAGCTGATATTAAAATATTAATTTAAATAATTAACTTTACAATTTCCCATATGTTTAAGTTTTTGGATAAGTTGGGATTTAACATGGAGTTGGAGCAAAAGCCATAAGTTTGAACCTTTCAAACTTGCCTATGTAATTTATTCATCATTTCAATTAAAATAGTTCATGTGTTATCTGGTACCATACATGAGGGGGAGCGTTAAATAATTAAGTTTAAGCTTAACATATTAAGATAACGGATGATTTAACGATAACTTGATGAAATCCATAACAATACAAACACAAAAGAAAGCAAAACCGAAATTATAAGTGGGACATAATGGGATGGTTATGATCTAACAAAGATTGGGCTAGATTTAACAATGCAACGTGCGGTGCCTGAGAGGAGCTTTAGAGTCTATTATTGTCGGAAGACAGACTATACCGACAACAACCGGAATCCGCATGCACCTTAAAGACATGAATAGCAAATAATATGCATCTCTAAACAAGTTATCACAAATATTTTTAACACTAATTACACATCACAATTAACTGCGAAAGCCGACCCCAATTCAAACCACTCATACCCATTTCATCTCATAGATATTTCAGGGAATTAAACACAATAAGATTGTATGTTGATCAAAAATTTGAGGACCAAACAAACAAAACCCCAAAAAAATTGACATATTAGAGAAGGGACCAACCGGTATCGGCTTTGAGAGACTCCTCAACGGCGGAATCAACGGCGAACTTGCCGAGGCTCGTGAGGATCCGGCTAATCTTGTCGCGGCGGGCAGGGTCGGACGCGTGCTCTTTCCGCATACGATCTCCGTCAATTCTAACGGCGTCGGCCATTTCCGTCACGGCAATAAGACCGGGATCGTTCCGATTTCCACACGGAGCGTAGCGGGCTGCAAATTGAGAGCGCTTTGTTTGTATGCGTATGTTGTCTGCTTTCTCCTTATATTATTTTCTCCGTTTGGTTTTTGGAAAATGTCATATTTACGACACTTATCCAAAAACCGTAGAACAACCCCTCACATGTTTTAAATGCTAAACTGTAATTTTATCAAACGTTTAATTGAATTTTAAAAAATTACTTTTTTAAATCACATATTTTAAAATTGTTATTTTTAAATTGCATCTTTTAAAATCACAAATTCAAACGAACCCTAAAATTAGCCTAAAGGTGGATTACCAATATCACGTCAGGAGAAAGATACATAAAAGACGAGAATACCAAGTAGAATATCCCTTAAATTTTAGATGAATCAAATTCAATGGTGATCGTATGGGCTGTCCATGGCGACTTTGAAGGCTGTTGTTTTCATTAGGAAATTGAGAACGTCAATGGTAGAAGTAGAAAATGGAGCAGTGATACATGGGGGACAAACAACCGTCCCCATAACTCCATTTTTTATTTTTAAAGTAAAAAAGTCAAGATTTGTCCTTTGATGGGACAAATTTATATTTTTTTTATTATTTAAATTAAAAAAAGAGTGATGAGAACAGTTGTTTGTCCCTTGTCTATCATTTTCTTAAAAGATGATGCTATTCTATGGTGCAGCTGTGCAGGCACTGCAGAAACATGAAAATAATGAGGCAAATATGACCAATCGATTGAGGTTGCTGGTTGCCATAAGGGTGCTGAATTGTTTACAAAATTGAAAGATCGATCAATCATGTCAAAAAAGAGGCAAATAGAATTGCTCATCGATTAGCTAAGAAATTAAAGCAATTTCCCTTATAAATAAACAAATTCATATAATCGAAGCCCTTCATAGGATTCCTCGATTGATTTAAAAAGAAAAATGAGGAACATTTACACTAAATCTGAATTGATCTGGTATTGCAATAAACCTGAGGAAACAAAAAATACCAAGACATCGCTCAAAGGCCCAAGTATTCTTCTTAGCTTGCCGAGTTCTTCCTCTTCTTGAGGAGTAAAATCATTGTTGATGAATATTTTGCGTATATCCGCCTCCGGTTGCTTTCCATTGATCATGTCCGCAACCCTCAGGCCTACGGCGCGGATCAAGTCATTGATACGGAGATAATTTGCAGCCACGAGAAGATCAAAGAGAACCGCCTCATCAACGTCAGATTCCAACTTATCGCGTTCGTCCTTGGACACCGTCTCGTCCACGTGCTTGATGCACCACTCTACCACCATCCCTAGGGTCTTGCTGTTCACCTTCGGCAACGGAATCGTGCAGTCATTGGCGCACGCGTAACCGATGACGTTCTTGATGGTTTCAAATTGCGCCGCCACAGCCTCTTCCACCTCGAAAGTTTTGTTATCGGAGCTCTTCAACTTCACAATTCTACCCTTCAACAAGGACATGATGGTCAAATACACGCAAGAAAAAAACTGTAAGAGAAGTGCATGGAAGAAGAAGTAAAAGGTGGTTATATATAAAAAAAGTCTTCCTAATCCTTCTTAAAAGAAGGTTTTTGTTTATTGTTTATTTATTTGTTTTGTTTTGTTTCTTTTCTTTCTTGGTCCTTGTTGGAAAAGGATTTGATTACGTGAGTTATGAAAGTTTTATATTTAAATGAAATTTCTAAAAACATTGAATTTTTTTTTTTTTTTTTTTTTTTTTTTTTTTTTTTTTTTATTTTTCCAAAAGATAAAGCATGTTTGGGTACTACTCAAGTTTTATTTTTTATTTTTAATTTTGTCTCAAATTTTTTAGATTATCTAAACATAATTTTAAAAGACAAATTTTATCAGTATTTACAATTTTAAATATAGTAAAAAAATAGTAGAATATAGGGAAAAGTACATATACCACCCTTTATTGTTAATGTGCCATAAACTATTAATTGTGTCAATGTTCTTCATAAACTATTAAAATATGTCAATGTCCCCTTTAAAGCCAACAAAAATAATCCTAAAATAGCTTCAATAAGATAAATATATACTTTAAATTCGAGGAAAAAAAAACTAAAACTAATATTTTTTTAAAGTAAAAAAATGATTTTTTTTTTAAAAAGATTGAAAAAAAAAATTAAAAACAAGAAAAATGAAAATTCATGGGGTAGCCCAAACTGAAATTATATAAAACAAAATCTAAAAAATAAATTTTCTGTTTTTTTTTTTTTTTACTTTATTTTTAAAAAAATATTTGTTTTTAAGAATTTTTATAATTTTATGAAGAGTATTTTTGTCATTGTGGGGCACATTGACATTGTTTTGTAGTTTATGAGATACATTGACACAATTGATAGTTTAAGGAGCACATTGATAATTGGGTGGTAATTTAAAAGGAGTATGTGTAATTTTCTCTAGAATATAATACAAAAAAATCACACATCCAAAAAAACCCGAGATAATTGGCCAGTTTTCAAACGACTTTTAAAATACTTTCATCAGTATTTGAGTATAAAATTCATTAAACTAACCATAATAATTCCTTGCGCTTTTCAATAGAAAAAAAATGGAGATTTAGAAGTCGATACTTTAAATAATGAATTGAAAACTGAAAACGGAATTAACATACATATGTAAAGTAGCTTTTGAAAGAAATAACCCAAATAACCCAGCCCATCGGGTTTTCATACCGGTTTGGTCCAGCCCTTTGACCCGATCCATTGGGTTCGACCTGATCCACCAAGTTTTAGACTAAATCGGTCTTGCGAATAACCTGGTCCACCAAGTTTTGACTCTTAACCCGGTCCAAATCCAAGCCCAACCAATTATGCCCACTTGCAGCCATCACCATCAACCAGCAACCACAGTCCTCCAGCAGCCACTGCTATCCTCCACCGCCCACCAACGTACAACCATCACTGTCAACCGGCAGCAACCACCCTCCTCTAGCACCCACCACCGGCCACCAACATCGATGGTACTCGCATGAGTTTTTGGGGTATGATAATATATAAGGTTTCATAATACACTGAAGAGATGAAAGATATAGAAATAAAGATATATATGTAGGTTTTAGTCTTATATATATGCTACATCTTTTATTTGATTATTTGAATGTATAAGAGGCTCTGTCTATAGAACTGTAAAGATGATTTGAATATTTTGAAATACACAAATCCCTTAAATTAAGGTAATTAAATCCCTTAATTTAGGGTAACCAAATCATCATTTATCATAAAAGATTTCAATCCTTATCAATATACTCTTTAAAATAAAATTTTGAACGACTCCAATTTTTATTTTTATTTATTTTTGTCTCCACCTAACCTAAAATTGTAGTTCCTGTTCAAAGAACATCTTTTGGAACTTTTTTCCACCCAATTCCAGCTGCATGTATTTGTGCAAATGACCCCTAAAGTGTCATACATCACAATCAAAAAAAGCAAACGCTAACCAAGTGCAACCAATACTTGATGAGCGAACATACCTCTCATTTTTCTTTTTTCTTTTTTTTCCTAATTGAATAAGAAAAGTGTTACAAGAGAGGTTCCTTCCCGCTTCGGATCCGAATGGAAAAATGAATGGATGATTCTAAAAACGAAAAATGGGGTGGGTTCCCTAACAACAGACCCAACACAAACTAAAACAGTGCCGAAATAATTATAAAAAATAAGAAATTAATCAAACAAGTGACATAGTTCTCTCAAAGGGCCATACAAGGCGGTTATATAAGCAAAAATGGGCACTGATTAAGGCAAACATATCTGAACCCCCACTTAGAACCAGCACCAACGACTAGAAAGAGGCTGAAACTGAATATGCATTGTCGTAGTCCATTGTAGAGATTGTAACAAAGAGATGAACCAACACAAATTCGATTACAAAAGTCTCTACGATAAGATCAAATCGCCTAAAAGCTGGGAGACAGCAACCCACATAATAAACAAGCAGCAAAATACTAAAAGAGTTGCAAAACACAAGGAAAATAAAAATACATGAAAAAAAAAAAAAAAAAGAAGTAAAAAGGCCCATTGAGCAGCAGCTTGACCAGAGAAGGGGGCGAAAGGAGATCGGCGGGTGAGCTTCTAGCAGCAGGTAATAGGACACGCGGCTGCGCGTGGTGACTAGAAGAAGGTGGTGATGGCATCGACGGAAAGCGATGAGGCAGGAGAAGACCCTGGTGAAGTGGGTCTAAGCTTAGGAGGAATAGAGGCCGACAGATTTGGCTTGGAAAAAGTAGAGCTGAGAGCAGCGCGATTGTAGGGGGTGGATCGAGAAAGAAAGAACGGCAGCCCCGCTGCTCAGGTGAAAAAAAATGAGAACCGGAGACGGACAGGGAAGGAAAATGACCGCACTAAGTGGAGGGAAAGAGGGGAAGAGGGAGAAAGCACTGTCTCTCCATCCTCCCCCAAAAAGAGAAGAGCTAGAAAAATGAAGAAAAAAAATGGCTGCTCTCAGTAGAGAGAGAGAGAGAGAGAGAGAAGAGAGGTTTTTTGGTCACCAAGCCTCCCGAAGCAAAGAATTGAAACATACTTGGTTATCATGTTTGCAAGATAATCTGTCATAGCAACTTGTAGGACTTCGATCAATGTCCTTTAAATCTCCCAAATGAATTAGCATCCAACAATATCAATGTATTTCGAAAACAATGATAAAGATTTAGGGAATTATACAAGGTAAAAATACTATAGGAATTATAAAGAAGCCTGGTTCTTTTCAATATTTGCAGTCCCACAATTGAAACCTTCAATTTTGGATTAAAGAAGCCTGGTGTTTTTTTTTTTTTTTTAAAAAAAAAAAAAAAAAAAAAAAAAAAAACTAAAAGCGCTTGCATAGATCATAATGACCAAGTATTAAACCAGAAGATTTAGAAGCTAATTTAAGAAGCTAAATCTTTATTGATAGATCGGGTGCGTTACATATATATATATATCCCCATAAAGCCAGATCGAAAAGACAACTTCATCAGTTGCTAACATGCATGGAAAAGAAAAATCCGATCCCTAAGAAACAAAGAGAAACCGAAAAAGACACAAACACCTTTATTCAACCCTAAACTATAGAAATCAATAACTAAACCCTAAGACGTACGTCAGTCAAAGGCCCAAGCATTCTCCAGGCGGATTTCTTCCTCTTCTTCAGGAGTGAAATCATTCTTGATGTTAAATATTCTGCGTATTTCTTCCGGTTTTTTTCCTTTAATCATGTCAGCAACCCTCTGCAATACTCGGTCCAACAAGCCCTTGACATTGAGAAAGTTTGCAGCCATTAGCAGACCATAGAGATCCGCCTGATCAAGGTCAAGAAAGTCAGCTTCGTACTTGTTGAGTTCGTCCCCGGTGACTGTCTCGTCCACATGCTTCTTGCACCACCCCAACACCATCTCTAGGATCTTGCCGTTCACGTTTGGCAATGGAATCGTGTCGTTAGCGCACCCGTCATCAACCATGTTCTTGAGGGTTTCAGACTGCACGGCCACAGCCTCTTCCACCTCGAAAGTCTTATTATCCGAGCTCTCCAACTTCACAATTTTGTTACTCTTCGACGACGACATGATCGATATTTAAGAGTATATTGATCAAGCAAAACTCAAGAGAACTGGAAGACAATATATGTTTCTTGATTGGATGTTGAATAATGATGAAAAGAGTGGAAATATATATGTGTTTTTGCGTGAGTTTGGTGTCCTAGTAAGAAACGAATTACTAGTCCTCCTTGGATAAGGTTTTTATTTGAAAAAACCAAAGGTGAATTTTACCCGGCTGGGAGTTTTGTGGGTACCTTCAATTATCTTTCAAGTATGATTAAATAATTAAATTTATATTTTGTTATCCGTTTAAGTTTTTTAGAGAATGTAATGATTTATTGGTATAGTAAGAGCAGAGATTCTGAGTTTTAACTTTGTATTTTTTATTTACTTTCTATTTCAATTAAATATTTTACATGTTGAGTCTTACCTACTAAAAGGAAATTTGAACACACACGTGAAAAGAGTGTTAAAATATGATTAAATAATTAAATTTATCTTTTCTTATTAACTTACATTTTTCAGACAATTGATAATTTAACATAGGTTAATTACTTCGGCATCCAATCAGTTTGGGCTAAATAGAAAGATAAAAGTTGAGCCTACCTTTATATTTGAATGAAATTTATGAGAATCATTAAGCATTTTATTTTAACGATAATTAAAAGATATATATATATATATATATATATATATATATATATATATATATATATATATATATATATATATATATATATATATATTAAAGTGACCATAACGTTCATCATTAGTTTTTTGAAACCATAAAATTTGGGTTATTTTTTTTCCTGGCCCTTAACAATAGAACATATATCATGGCACAATATATAAGTTAATAAACAATCCCATGAGCTGGTCAATACAGAATTAAGGGTTAATTACGTTTACACTTCACAAACTACCAATCGTGATACGTACAGACCTCCCTTGAGTTCAACTATTAATCATCGGCAAAATAAATAAATTTAAATAAAAATATTTTGTTATCTGAGCGCGTTATAATGGACATATAATCTTTATCACAAGCTATATATATATGTGCATTTTTTTTTTTTAAAATCTAATTAATATGCCGATTTTGCCCTCGTTACGGACGATGGATTGATCGATCGATGTATCCTGCCACCGGTGAACGTGAAATGCCCTTATTAACCCCCATTCTCTCCTCAAATGACGTTAGATATTATCCCTGGTAACTAACGAAAAGTCGATGTTGTCCCTTAGTAAATGTTTATCGATTAATAGGAAAATGTTAGATTTACAACACCAATACAACAACTGCACAACAAACCCTCACATGAGGGTGGGCTCCAGTGTGTGGGGCCCACCCTCATGTGAGGGGTTGTTGTGCAGTTGTTGTGATGATGTAGTGTAAAAATCAAATCCCCGATTAATATATGACGAGAAATGATCCCTACACTCATTTCTCACAACAGCCCCACAACAAGCTGATGTGGCTGGTAATATTTTATTATTTTTTTACAAAAAGAAAAGAAAACAAAACAAAAAAAATAATAAAATATTGAGTAATGTTTCTTACACAACTCTCACACAACTTTTGCACAACTCTAACTACTTTTTGTTATGATCAACCATTGGATTTGTTTTTCAACATGTGGGTCCTAAATATTCAATGGCTGATTTTAAAAGAAAGTTGTTAGAGTTGTGTAAAAGTTGTACAAAAATTGTGCAAGAAACATTACTCTAAAATATTATCAGCCACGTCAGCTTGTTGTGGGGCTGTTGTGAGAAATGAGTGTAGGGATAATTTCTCATATATGACCCATCGTCTTTTAGAGGACTTGACACAAACTAAGTTTTTTTTGTACTCTTCGCGAATTGACAAAATTTCTCTTTAGCTCCTCAATTAACTGATTCTTTTCCGGCGATTCTTCCTCCTACCGCTTCCTTTCCCGTGACGGCTTCTCCTCTATCCTCCAACTCACATGAACCACAAAACGGTGCTGCATTTTTTGCTGTGTGGCCGACCGAAATCAATTTTTCTCTGACCTGTACGTTCAAGCGTACATGTTATTTAGAGTATTAGCACTAGCTTTCTTAAATTTCTTTACCTTCCCTACATCTTCTTATACTTATTAATTATTTGAAATTTTATTTAATAAATGTATTTGTCATATTAAAAAGCCATCTGCTCAACTTGATTTAATGGTTCGGTTGTACTAATATTGACCATTATTCTCCTGGTTGATAGTCGGTACAATTTTGATAACTAAGCTATTAATAGGGTAAATATGATTCACATATCATATAATCTTTAACAAAAAAAAAAACAAAAACAAAAAAACAGATGCAATGGATAGTGGCTGAAGCAACCATCCATTAAAAATTATATCGTACCAATTGTACTTGGAAAAAGTGTAAAAATCTTATGATTAAAAAAAAATATAATAATTCAAGAAAACCTCATAACTAACAAATGCCTTATGGCTTTGTTTAGTAATAGGTGGAGCACATATTTCTCGTTGAAAAAAAAAAAAGTTGTCTTTTTTTTTTCATTAAAAATGTTTTGGACATGCTTTTTAGTATTCTCTTGTTCTTCTTTTATCATTCTTTGTTGATGTGGCATTGTCAAAGAAAAAAAAAATTAATGGAGAATTGACAATGCAACATCAACTGAGAATGATAGAAAAATAATAAGAGAATATGATCTACGGATTCGGCTTCCATGCTGTTGTTTTAAAAACTGCAATCTGCTGTAGTTTTAAAGAACAGTCATGTCCAACATGCAGCTCCTCTGCTCTGCACATTCTTAAACAGGGTCGAACAGAGTGGCAACCCAAATCTTTAATTTTACTTAGTCCATGGTTAAACCATGTTAATTATAGATCAATGATGCACAATGAATTCAAGCGTATGATTTTGATGGCCGGTGGAAGCAACTGAAATTTGGAGGAGGCTAGTTTCCATTGTCTCAAACACCACTTAGGATATATATAGTCAATAGATACATAACACTGCCGTACCTGATTGAACTAGTGGAGTTTCAACCAATAAGCCGAATCGTCATGATCTACCTCACACCAATGGCTATGATGACGGTTTCAGATTTGATTGGTGTTTTTAGGGATTTAGATTATGAAGAAATTTTATGGGCGTGGGTTGAGTTGAGTCCAAAGCAGGCATGGGATTGGTCAATATAAACTTTATAAATGATTATAAGAAGTTCTAATTGTGACTAGTCATTATGAGATATTGTAGGGAAACGATTTGGTTTAAGAGTTGCCAAAAAAAACTACAAGATATATGTTATAATTTTTCAACAATCCAAATTAATCCCATTCTCTTTCTGATAGAAAATTTAGAATTAAATCTGCAGCGTTAAAAAAACTACAACACATATATTATAGTTTTTCTTATAACTTCAGAATCTTAAACAACGAGGAGCAAAAGACCAAAACCAATGAATATCAAACATGATCTCTTGTTTATGATCAGGGGTAGAGAGAAGGCTACTCAGAACACGAGAGGGTTGGAGAGATGGAGGGAAAGCTCTATCAGCATTTAATACAATTAGAAAGAGCATAAGCAAAATCATTGTCGTCACCAAAAGTCTCTTAAACCTAATGCTACCATTGCTTTTCCCTACTCGATCGATCTCTTGGATTTTGTTATTTGATTGTTGAAGATAAATTCATTATTTATATGGAGTAAACCCTTTCCCATACAAGAGCTTTTGGATAATCTTGAAATAAATATATATACCTGAATCTTTTACAACTTTTATAATTTTTTCTTAGAAAAATATACAAAAGGGTATTTTGGGAATTTGATGGTTGAAATTGGAAAAAATAAAAAATAAATAAAAAATAAAAAATTGAATGGATACCTTAAATTGATACTTTTTAAAGTTTGAGTACATTTTCTAAAAAATGATGAAAGATCAGGGATTATAAGTAAAGTTCTTCCATTATAAATTGTACGTAGTTATCAAAATATTTTAAATTGACAATTGAATTGGTAAAACCGTGAATCAATGGCTTTTCGGTTCGGTATTTATATTATACTAGCTAGATATACAATAAAACTATTGAGGACATATTGAATTGGTTTTTTTTTTTTTTGGAAAGAAAAAAGGTCAACAAAACTGACTAGATGCACCGAATTAATCAAATTGCTTATCTTAGAAATCATAATTTGTTGTTATGGTGATTCAAACTTAGAACCTCAATTTTGAATAAAATTATAATTAACTTCTTGTTGTGGCAATTCACACTTAGAACCACAGTAATGCAATACATAACAACTAATCCACAAGAGCTTCTTTCGTAAAATATGATATCTTTTTGAACTTATTGACATAAAACCAATCAAAATACATAAAAAAAAAGTACATAAACAAAACAAAACAAAACAATCAGCAAAAAGAAGCAGCAGCCAGAGCAAGGGAGGCAACATGCATTAACCGGCACGTGGTGGTCAGAATGGAGCGTGGTTGGTAGCGATGGGTCATTGGGATGCCGGTGAACACAATACTAAGGCACGTGGGGGAGCTAGACTGGTAGAAAAGAGTAGATCTAGATTTGAAAAAATTAGATCTAAAAACACAAGCATCTCCAGGAATGCGGCGCGCGGCACTGGACGGATGAGGACTGGCGGAGACGGGATAGTGAAGGCTAAGTGCTGGGAAAGAGGAAGGCTGGAGCTCCTGGTTTGGTCGGAAACAGCAAAAAAGGGAACAAAAAACACAAAAAACGGGAGCGAAAATAGAAAAGAGAAGGGAGGGGAGGAAGAGAGAAACAATGTCTATTCCTGCTCCCCTAAAAAGCCTCACAAAGAGGTGGAAACCTCATAAGATAATTAACATCTCATGAATGAGTGCGGCACCTTTCTTTCACTTTATGTATACAATGATCGTATTTACTATGCTTGGGTTCTGCGTATATCTTATAACTTCGAAAATTTAAACAAGTAGGAGCCCAAAACCAAAAACACTCCTTATCAAACACAATCTCTTGTTCATAATCAAAGGTAGAGAGAAGGCTAGTCAGAACAAGAAAGGGTGGGAGAGAGGGAGGGAAAGCATTATTGGCATTTAATACAATTAGAAAGAGCATAAGGAACATCATTATCGTCACCAAAAGTCTCCTAAACATAATGCCACCCATTGTTTTTCCCTACTCGATCGATCTCTTAGATTTTGTTATTTGATTGTTGAAGATAAACTGGTTATTTATAGAGAGTAAACCATTTTTCATACATGAGTTTCAGGAGAACATTAAAATAAAAAATATATATTTTATTTTTATGAACAAACTAAAAAGTTTTGATTTTAATGAAGAGCTCTTTGACTTTTGGCAAAATAAGGGGATCAAATTGTTTTCCCAGAAGTTAATATGCATGTATAAACGTGATTGTACGTGCTCCTGAAAAGTCAAATATATATATACAGTTTAAAAGTCGCGGTATATATTGCCATATTGGATTGATGTGTCTATTCAAGGCGTTTGGAAGAAATACTGAATGGCTAGAATACAACCCATATCAAAAAAATTTCAATCCAATTAAATATATATATAGACACACACACACACACACTAGATATTCAATAAAATTGATGAGGGCATATTGACACTACGAAACATTGGATTTTAGCAATGATTCACAATTTGTGGGAAAAAATAAAGAGAGCAAATGAACACCGGTAAAATATATCAAAAAGAAGTGTGCTATACTATTTATTACAGAAGGCTTAGGCTTCTATGATTTTTGTCACAGCTAAACTCAACGTAGTTATCGTGTCGAGAATGATCATCATCGACGACTTAAATGGTCGTCACTTATACTTCTTATCAGCGACGACAAAACATTAGCGAAGACTTTTTTCGTCATTGATAACCTATGCACCTAAGACAACATGTCTTCATTAACAACAGTTATGTATCAACGACAGCTTTAGGTGTTGTCACTACTAAGAACTTATCAATAACAACAGTTATAGTCTTCATTTATAATATGAGATCAACGAGGATATGTCGCTAAATAATCTTATCAAAGATGACTAAATCAAGTAGTCCCTGATAGTAGCTAGTATGATCAATAAGTGACAATGGTGTCTGGTCGCCATGGATAATACTATTATCAGTGACGATGGAGTCTGGTCGCTGATACTGTTTTTATTAGCAACGATAGGGACAAGTTGTGATACCTCAACTCATAACCACCCAACAAGTATATTAAGGATGGATTTAAGTCAGTAGAATTTTTGTACTATTTGGAATTTAATTTATGAATGTAAAACAAAGAGGCTAAAAAAAGAATTTTATTAAAAATGAGGAGGTAGGGGTATACATACAGGTGAATATTAATCATCATCCACTATTTATTATGTGCACACGCAAATGCGGATAACGGTTTTAGGGTATGTCGATAACCGCATCGTTATACCCCACACACACACACACACACACACACACACACACACACATTACTATGTGCACACGCAAATGCGGATAACGGTTTTAGGGTATGTCGATAACCGCATCGTTACACACACACACACACACACACACACGCAAATGCGGATAACAGTTTTATGGTATGTCGATAACCACATCGCTATACCCCACACACACACACACACACATTACTATGTGCACACGCAAATGCGGATAACAGTTTTAGGGTATGTCGATAGCCGCATCGGATAATGGTTTTAGGGTATGTCGATAACCACATCGTTACACACATAGAGGAATTATAAAGAAGCCTGGTTCTCTTCAATTTTTGCAGTCCCACAATTGAAACCATCAATTTTGGATGAGTGACACACACACACACAGAGGAATTATAAAGAATCCTGGTTCTCTTCAATTTTTGCAGTCCCACAATTGAAACCATCAATTTCGGATGAGTGAATAATATGTGAACCACCATAAATTTACTAGTTTTTTCTTTTTTTACCTTTTCTTTTTACTAAAAGAGCTTGCATAATGACCAATTTAGTATTAAACCAGAAGATTTAGAACATAGCTAATTTAAGAAGCTAAATCTTTATTGATAGATCTTGTGCGTTACATATATATCCCCATAAAGCCAGATCGAAAGGATCTTTAAAAAGGAAAGATAGCTTCATCAGTTGCATGCTAACATGGCCGAAAAAGAAAACTCCCTAAAAAACAAAGAGAAACCGAAAAAGATACAAACACCTTTATTCAACCCTAAACTATAGAAATATAGCCGTCATCCCTACCAAAATCAATAACTAAACCCTAAGACGCACGTCACTCAAAGGCCCAAGCATTCTCCAAGCGGATTTCTTCCTCTTCTTCAGGAGTGAAATCATTCTTGATGTTAAATATTCTGCGTATTTCTTCCGGTTGTTTTCCTTTAATCATGTCAGCAACCCTCTGCAATACTCGGTCCAACAAGCCCTTGACATTGAGAAAGTTTGCAGCCATTAGCAGACCGTAGAGAACCTCCTGATCAAGGTCAAGAAAGTCAGCTTCGTACTTGTTGAGTTCGTCCCCGGTGACTGTCTCGTCCACATGCTTCTTGCACCACCCCAACACCATCTCTAGGATCTTGCCACTCACGTTTGGCATTGGAATCGTGTCGTTAGCGCACCCGTCATCAACCATGTTCTTGAGGGTTTCAGACTGCACGGCCACAGCCTCTTCCACGTCGAAAGTCTTATTATCCGAACTCTTCAACTTCACAATATTGTTACTCTTCGACAATGACATGATCGATGTTTAAGAGTATACTGATCAAGAAAAACTCAAGAGAACTGGAAGACAATATATGTTTCTTGATCGGATGTTGAATAATGATGAAAAGAGTGGAAATATATATGTGTTTTTGCTTGAGTTTGGTCTCCTAGTAAGAAACGTATTACTAGTTCTTCTTGGATAAGGTTTTTATTTGAAAAAAAAAAAAAAAAAAATGTGACTTTTACCCTGGGATTTTTGTGGGTTCAATTATCCTTAAAGTATGATTAAATATTTAAATTTATCTTTTCTTATCTATTTAAGCTTTTTAGATAAGTGATAATTTAACATAATATGATAAGAGCAAAAATCTTAACCCTATTTTTCTCATTTACCTTCTATTTCAATTAAATATTTCACGTGTTGGGTCTCACCTATTAAAAGAGAATTTGAGCACATACGTGAGGAGACTGTTAAAATATGATTAAATAATTAAATTTACCTATTCTTATCAATTTAAGCTTTTAAGATAAATGATAATATAGGTTAATTACTTCGACATCCGATCAGTTTGGGCTAAATAGAAAGACAAAAGTTAAGCCTACGTTTATATTTGAATGAAATTTATGAGAATCCTTAAGCATTTTATTTTAACAATAAAAAGATACTTAGGTAGTTTTCCAACAACTTTTAAAAAATATATATACATTTTGGCTAATGCTTAGGAGAAGCATTTCTTCCGGATATCATCCAGGAAAAATGCTTCTCCATGGCATTATTGTAATTAAAAATGGCATTACTGTAATTAAAATAATTACAATAATTAATGCAATGGATCGGAGAAGCATTTTTTTCGGATGTTCGAGTATATATAGAAGTCACTAAATTGATCATAATGCTTTTTAATCATTAGTTTTTTGAAACCATATATGAAATTTGGGTTATTTTTTTCCTGGCCCTTAATAATAGAACATCATGGCACAATATATAAGTCGGAATAACTTCACAATACAGTATTAAACTATTGACGTGCTGTTTTGAAAAAAAATGTACTGAAATTTCAAACGTCTCAAATTAGGATATCCAAATTTTCAAACGTCTTAATAAAGGATAATCTGTTAAGATTTGTTGTTAAATCCTGGTAAAATTTTCAAAATACCCCTCCTTTTTTTTTAGGAAAAAAAAAAGAAAAAAAGAATTGCTAGGATTTAAATGTTAGTCAGAATTTAACGGAATTTTCAAAAATACCCATGCCTGAATCTTTGGAATTTTTTAATTTTTTTTAAAAAAATAAACACTTATATTAAAATTTTTTGTTGGATTTAACAGAAAGTCCTCTATTTGGGCAGGTATAGTTATTCATTTTTGATGATGATTATTACTTTGATTCTACTGCATAAGTGCATTTTGTTTTTATTCCAGCTTTGATTTTATTTTGGATAAGGGAAAGAAAGATCGAGATAGTTTTATAGGGGAATAGAAGCAGTTGGGAGAGAAAATGGGAGAGAGAGAGAGAGAGAGAGAGAGGGCGTGGAATGCTTTTAAACCTTTGGAAAAAAAAAAGGTGACCGGTAAAATCTCCAAAAAGTAAGGTAACATTTTTATATCGTGGGAGGCTTGATCTTGACTGTTCTTTAGAACTACAACAGATTGTGGTTATTAAAACAACACATGAAAGCCGAATCCGGAAAGAATTTGGCTTAAGTGTTGCAAAAAAACTACAAAATATATGTTATAATTTTTCAATGGTCCAAATTAATCTCATTTTCTTTCTTATAGAAAATTTAAAATTAAATCTAGAGCATTGAAAAAACTACAACACATATATTGTAGTTTTTCTTATAGCACCTACGCCAAAACATATTGATATAATTAATGTGTGCTTACATCATTACATACTGTAACATTTGAAGCAATTACTACATTGCACACATTGGGACAGACAATATGCATATGCCTACTTGAACAAACCACAAAATGAGAGAGAGAGAGAGAGAGAGAGAGAGAGGGAGAGAGAGAGAGAGAGAGAGAGAGAGAGAGATCCAAAGTTGTTGATTGGTAATAGTCACAAGCTTATTAAGTATACAAGGATAATGAACATATATCTCAGGACTGCATGCGGTACATTATCTTCACTTCATGTATACAATGATCATATTCACTATGCTTGAGTTCTGTGTATATCTTATAACTCGGAATCTTAAACAACGAGGAGCAAAAGACCAAAAACGGTGAATATCAAACATTATCTCTTGTTTATGATTAGGGGTAGAGAGAAGGCTGAATGCTTGGAAAGAGGAAGGCCGGAGCTCCTGGTTTGGTCAGAGCAAAAATAGGGAACAAAAAACGCTAAAAAGGGGAGCAAAAATAGAAAAGAGAAGGGAGGGGAGGAGAGAAACAAAGTCTATTCCTCCTCCCCTAAAAAGCCACACAAGGAGGTGGAAAACTCACAAGATAATTAACATCTCAGGAATGCATGCGGCACATTATCTTCATTTTATGTATACAATCATCGTATACACTATGCTTGGGTTCTGGGTATAACTTGTAACTCCGAAATCTTAAACAACGAGGAGCCCAAAACCAAAAACACCCATTATCAAATATGATCTCTTGTTCATGATTAGGGGTAGAGAGAAGATTAGTCGGAGCAAGAGAGGGTGGGAGAGAAGGAGGCAAAGTTATATAGGCATTTAATTCAATTAGAAAGAGCATAAGCAACATCATTGTTGTCACCAAAAGTCTCATAAACCCAATGCCACCCATTGCTTTTCCCTACTCGATCGATCTCTTGGATTTTGTTATTTGATTGTTGAAGATAAACTGGTTATTTATAGGAAGTAAACCCTTTCTCATACATGAGTTTCAAGAGAATATTAAAATTATATATATATTTTATTTTATTTTTATGAACGAACCGGAAAGTTTTGATTTTAATGAAGAGCTCTTTGACTTTTGGAAAAATAAGGGGATCAAATTGTTTTCCCAAAAGTTAATATGCACATACAAACGTGATTGTACGTGCTCCTGATAAGTCAAATATATATATATATATATATATATATATATATATATATATATATAGTTTAAAAGTTGCGGCATATATTGCCATATTGGATTGAAGTACCTATTCAAGGAGTTTGGACGAAATACTGAATAGCTGGAATACAAACCATATCAAACTTTTTTCAATCCAATTATATATATATAACACACTAGATATTCAATAAAATTGATGAGGGCATATTGACATTACAAAAACATCAGCTTTTAGCAACGTTTTTTTGTCACTGTGTAGTTATCATGTCGAGAATGATCATCAGCGACGACTTAAATGGTTGTCGCTGATACTTCTTATCAGCGACGACAAAATATTAGCAATGACTTTTGTCGTCGCTGACAACCTATGCACCTGAGACAGCATGTCATTGCTGATAGTAACATGTCAACAATGACTTTTGGTGTTATTACTATTATGAACTTATCAATAATGACAGTTATAGTCGTCATTTACAATATGAGATCAACGAAGACGTGTTACTAAATAATCTTATCAACGATGACTAAATCAAGTAGTCCATGATAGTACGTAGTATGATCAATGACAATGGTGTCTGTTCGTCATGGATAATACTATTATCAACAACGATGGAGTCTGGTCGTCGTTGATACTGTTTTTATTAGCAACGATAGGGTCAAGTTGTGATACCTCAACTCAAAACTACCCAACAAGTGTATTAAGGATGGACTTAAGTAAGTAGATTTTTTGTTCTATTTGGAATTTAATTTATGAATTTAAAACGAATAGGCTAAAAATGAATTTTATTAAAAATTGAGAGGTAGGGGTGTACATGCGGGCAAATATTAATCACCTGCATCCGCTATCCACTATCCGCACACACGGATGCAGATAGTGGTTTTAGGATATGCGAATGACCGCATCCTCATACCCTTTATATATAATATATAAATTTTACAGCGGTTTTAGGGTATGCGAATGTGGTTGTAAATCGCATCCATATACACATTATTTTTTATTAAACGCATCCGCGTGAATTGCGGTTATTAAGTTCAATTGTTATCTGCTATTTGCAAATAGGTTACGAACCTATTTTAAAAGTTTTTAAAATTAATTTTGATCGATTTGTAGTCTTTTTGGCTTGTTTTGAAAATATAATACAACATCAAGAATATGTAGATCCAAGAAAAAAAATGGGATGATGGATACGACCTCAAAATATTAATGATAATCAATGCTCACAAGAAATACCTTTTTTTTTTTTTACAAAAATTTCTTATGAACCAGTTTGTAGGAAATTTCATACAACTCACATGTAAGAGTGACATATACCCTTTAAACATGTGAGAAACACATGTTTTTTATTTTTTATTTTTTATTAATGCTAATAAAAAAACATGTAAGAAGTACATGTTATTAAAACAACATGTGCCTCTCACATGCCAAATGACACATGTCAATCTTATATATGGATTGTATAATATTTCCTACAAACTAGTTTGTAAGAAATTTTTGTCATTTTTTTTTTTAGGGTTTAATATCTTATTGGTACCTGAGTTTTCAGCTTTTTTAAATTTAGTACCTGAGTTTTCATTTGTTTCATAGGTGGTACCTGAGTTTAGGTGTAAAAACCACTTTGGTACTTCTATTACATTTTTCGTCAAAATATTAACGGTCTGCCACGTGTCAACCGCCGAGGTTGACACGTGGTACCAGATAAAAAAATTTAAAATTTAAATCTTTAAAAATGAATTAAAAATAATAAAATAATAAATTTAAAATAATAATAATAAAAATAATAATTTTTTTTTTAAAAAAAAAAAAAAGAGGCCACTATGGGGTTGGCCGTGTCAACCGCTGGCAAACCGTTAATATTTGGACGAAAAATGTAATAGAAGTACCAAGGTGGTTTTTACCCCTAAACTCAAGTACGTACCATCTACGAAACAAATGAAAACTTAGGTACTAAATTTAAAAAAGTTGAAAACTCAGATAGTAATAAAGTATTTAACCCCTTTTCTTATTTATGATTGAATGAGCATAACAATCAAATCAGCAAATAAAAAAAAAAAAAATTACAAATTACAAATTACAAATTCATAACAGAAAAAATATAAATTGTCTAAATATTACACATTTATAAGTGCAATGTATATATAAAGTATGCAGATTCGGTTATTATTTCCATATTCAAAAACCGTTATCTGCATCAGAACTTGCAGATAGTAGTTTTTTGTTATCCGCATTTGTATTTGCATTTGTGTGTGCAGATAGCGAATGCATGCTGTTAATATCCGCTCGCATATATACCCTTAGTTTTAAGACAAAAAATCATGTTAATGGAATATAAAATATAATATTCATAATTTATTCACTGTCCATAACCATTCTCCAGATAGCCTATATGTACCCATAACCCTATCACAATGAGGTTTGCATGTCCTGTGGCACTTCAAGTTCCAAACTAATGCCTCGGTGTGGTGCAAATAGCCAACCACCACTAGTTTTCCAAATGAGTCTGACCTTGGGTGATCTACACAGCTAACAATGCCGCAAGGCGTGACCACTATTCGTACATGGGCTCGCCGATCACTTTTAGCTTTCAGATATAAAGTGTTATCGGATCAAGTCCATATATTAGTGTGCACGCACCAGTGCACCACAGATCCTTCACTCTTTTTCCCATGGCAATATGTCACAACAATATAATTCCAATTGAGAACATAATTGATAAAATCCTCCTAAGATCAACAATGTCACAAGAAAGATGAAATAGATTAGACATATTATCAATTTAAAATAAAATGTTAAAAAAAAAACTTGAATATAAAAACTTAGTAAGTAATTTTGCTTCCCAAAAAGCGAGAAGAACGAATTTTAAATTAAATAATATTTAATTTTATGGGTAATTACCTTTTTCCCCCATGAACTACCAAAAAATACGCGATGCCCCCATGAACTACCAACTCGACCAAAATAGAGCATTCAACTACCAAAGATAACCATTTTCCCCCCTTCCGTCAGTCACACGCCGTTTTACCCTCATTTTCTTCCTCTTTTCCCCCTATGAACTACCATCATCTTCCTCTTTTCCCCCCATGAACTACCATCATCTTCCAACATACCCCCATATAAAACGGCACATGACCCGTTGACCGTTTGTTTTAACCCCTTTGACTGACGGAAGGGGGTAAAATGGTTGTCTTTGGTAGTTGAATGCTCTATTTTGGTCGAGTTGGTAGTTCATGGGGGCATTGCGCATTTTTTGGTAGTTCATGGGGGAAAAAGGTAATTACCCCTTAATTTTAAATACAAGGCATCACTTAAACTTCTCGCCTAAGGTCCCAAAATGTATCGAGCCGGACCTACCTCACACCTATTGCTGACAATATATGGTTTCAGATTTGATTTGTGTTGTCACTATAAAAGTTAATCCCGTAAATTAACTCACCACTAGAATTACACCACAAATAAATAATAATAATAAAACCTTTTACATACTTGGTAAATACGTGTAGACAATATGCAATTCTCAGTTTTTCATAGGGAAATATACAAATTATTGATAACGCGCGATCGTTTTACCAGATCCAAACTTGGTTCTTGGTAATAGTCACAAGCTTAGTAAGTAAATATATACAATGATAATTAACATCTTAGGAATAAATATATTTTATTTATGCAAAAACATTTTTATATGAATTGGAAAGTTTTGATTTTAACGAAGAGCTCTTTGCCTTTTGGCAAAATGTGGTGGCTTTTGAGTTAAGCAGCTTTTAGTTAAAATATGTCTCTTGGCAAAATAAGGGGATCATTGTTTTCCCAATAGTTAATGAGCATGTATCCTTTAAGAATATAAAATCTGCAAAATAGTAGAAAATTCAGAAGGTTCTCTTTCTAAAAAGAGGCATTTTTTTTTTAAAATAATAAAATCTACTTATCAAAATTTATCATGAATTGATGGTTTTTCTGTTCGGTGTTTATAACACTACAAAAAAAAAACTGCCCATTTAATGCCCTCTTTTTTTAGGTCATTTTAAGCAAATGTCACTAATGTTGTGAGTTAATGTCGTTTATTTTTAAACGACATAGGCGTAAAGCTTAAAACTCTAAGGGTTCGTTTGGGTTTGCGATTTCAAAAAGTGCGATTTAAAATAACGATTTTAAAATGTGCGATTTGAAAAAAGTAATTTTTAAAAACGCAGTTAAGCATTTGGCAAAATCACAGTTTAGCCTTTAAAATCGCGAATTTACCTTTTAAAATTCTGCGTTTTCAAAAAAGCACCATCTTATCTGCGATTTGAAAAAGCAGATTTTCTGCTTTTTCAAATCGCAATTTTTAAAAATGCAGTTTCCAAACGATTTATGTTCTGGGATTTGGTTTAAAATCGCACTTATTGTCTACGAAATCGCAATCCCAAACGCACCTTAACATTGTTTTTTCATAAAAAACATGAATTGACTGTATTAAGTCGTTTCTTAAAAATAAATGCTGTGAAGTATTCATGACTTTTCTTAAAGAGACGTGAATTTCCGACTTTTTAAACTTAAAATGACGTTAACTCACGACATTTTAGAAAGAACGTGAATTTTGAACTTAAAGTGACGTTAACTCATGCTCTTTCTAGAAAGGACGTGAATAATTCAAGTCATTTTTTTCTATGCAAACGGCGTTAACATTTAAGGACCTCTCTCTTTCTCTAAAAATAACCCCTATATATATTCATGTTTTTTCTTCTCTGAAGACAACTCTGCCCTGGAGTGAAAAGCTCTGCCCTCTCTCCTCTCTGAAGACAACTCCTCCCCCTTTTCTCCCCACCATATCCTGTTCAACACTTCTTCCTGGCCTTCCCCCTTGGCAGTAGCTCTGGTTTCAGACCCTACATAGCGCCCCTACTCCGGATCCGACACCTACTGAAATCTTTGGATTTGGTTTTTTAAAAAGCCGATATGTCCCCTTCAGGTGGTTTTTCTGCCACACGCGCCGTCCCACTGTGATTAGGGACCCCTCATCTTCGTTCTACCGCCCTTAGATTCCAGATCCGACAACCACGCGCAACCTCACCCTCGCCCTCGCCCTCGCCGCCGATGTTCCCGGCACTTAAGTCTATCGCTTTCTACCACAAGACCTGCCCCCTTTGCTACAAGCTCAACTCCGCCTACTTCAATCGCACTACAAGACACAAACCTCGTCTCTAAGCTCGATCTCCATGATGTCTCCAACGCCGGCGAGAGGAGATGAGTTTCATTGTTTGTAATTCCAAATTCATTGTAAATTTTTTTTTTTAAGTAATTTCAAATTCAACTGTAGATCATGTATATTTGGTTATAAATAGAATGGAGGACATAGTCCTCAAGTGTGCCATTACAAATGTATCTGCAATATTTTATTGTAGGGTACTATGAGAGCCAGGTTCGATTTCATCAGTTTTTAATTTTGAATTTTCTGTTTGGTTTCTGAGAAATCTAATTTTTTTTTTAATTGTTATTCTAGATTAACGTCGTTTTAATTTTTTAAAAAAAGACCTAAAAACTTAAGGTTGTTTATGTTAACACTGCCTTTCTAAACGTAACTATAGTATAAAAACTCACGTCCCTGAAAAAAGGGTCACCAAATTAGGCAAGACGTTTCTCAAACGACTTGAAGACAAAGGAAAACGTTTACATTTTTAGACTGTGAGTTTCTCACGTTTTGGGTTAAAAAGTTGTGTAATTTTTTTTCTAGACTAAAGGCTTACTACACTTCACAAGTGCCATGTTTAAAAGGTCATACACTGCTTTAATGTCATTTTTCTTTAGTTGGAAACTTTTTTTAAAGGACGCAAATGCCTTAATTTTTTGTAGTGTTATATTGTACTAGATATACAATAAAATTGATGAGGGCGGGCAGATTGACACTACAAAAAATTCGGCATTTAGAGACGATTATTGTTGTCGCTAAACTCGTCGCATTCATCACGTTGAGAATGATAATCAGTGACGAATTAAATGGCCGTCGCAAATAGTCCTTATAAGCGACGACAAAATATTAGCGAGAATTTTTGTCGTTGCTGATAATATTCTTTGTGGTTGCTGATAATCTATGCACACGAGTCAACATGTGGCCCTTTATAATAACATATCAATGACGACTTTAGGTGTTGTCACTACTTAGAACATATGAGTGACGGCAGTTATAGTCGTCTTTGATAATATGAGAGCAGTGAAGACATGCCGCTGATAAGCGATGATTAAACCAAGTTGTTCTTGAGAGTAGCATGATCAGCAATAACTGTGTCTGGTCGTCATAGATAATACTTTATCAACAACGATGGAGTCTGGCCGTCATCGATACTATTCGTATCATTGACGACAGGGACAAGTTGAGATACCATAGCTCATAACTACCCAATATGTATTTAAAGTAAGTAAATTTTCTATTCTATTTCAAATTGATTTATGAATTTAGGACAAATAGGCTAAAAATGAATTTTATTTTGAACTTCTAGCTCGTTAAGATGTTGGATATAATGGACATAAATTCTAAACAATTGAGAGCTAGGATTATTATGGGTTTAATCATTGGGAATTGATCAGATTTCAGTTTTTCTTCTGGTAAGAAGGGACGGAAGGATATGAAGGACAGTTTAGTAATTTGAAACAATTTAAGCAGAAAAAAAAAAATAATAATAAAGGAAAAAAGCAAGCCAACTTAATATGGTCTAAATTTCATGTCAAAAAAAATATATATATATGGTCTAAGTTTAATTCTAAATTTTTTATGAGAACAGGAGAGAAAGTAAAATTAAATTTGGACCATTAATTGAATAACACACATGCTGTAGTCTTTTTCTTTTTCTTTTTTTTTTTTTTTTTGAATAAATTTGTAGAAGCTTGTTAAGGAGATGAAATTGGAGGTAATTTTTTTCTTCTTCCTCTCGTCTCTAGTTGGAAAATAACATGGAAAGAGAATGCTTTTGGAAATATTACGAGAGTTTGATCAAATTAAATTATGCATGATAATTGTTATCATTGTAATTATGCCACCATGGAAAATTGATATTTAGAAAGTAGTTCAAGGCATAATTCAGGGACAATATGCTGCACTTTTAAGACAGAAAATCATGATAATGAAAAATACAATGTAATATTCATAATTATTCATAGTCCATAATCATCCTCCACATGGCCTATCTGTACCCATAACCCTCTTAAGGTGAGGTTTGCGTGTCCCACGGGACTTCAAGTCCCACACTGGTGCCCTGGCATGGTGCAATAGCCAACCACCCTTAGTTGTCCAACCTAGTTCGACCGTGGGTGATCCACAAAATTAGCAATGCTGTAGAGGGTGACCACCATCCGTACATAGTTTCGCCGATCACTTTTAGCCTTCGTATCCAAAGTATAGAACATAAAATAAAAAATAAAAAATATCGTGGGCTTTCAGGTTAAGTCCATATATTAGTGTGCAAGCACCTCATATCCTTCACTTCTTTTTCCCATAGTGGTATGTCACACAATAATATAATTCAAGTTGAGAGCATAATTTATTTCCTGAGTATCATGGTAAATATAAATGCACTTTCAAATAAACATTTATAAAATATCAAGGCTCACTACATAAATTTCAGAGAGAAACATGTACGTCAGGAATGTACATATTATAGGTGAAAGTATTAAAGCTTGATAATAATTTATTTTGACATTTTCATGGGCAACTACTTACCTCAAGCACTAAATTTTCCCACATAAGCTTCTTATATGCATTGCACTCTAATATTAGCCAAATTTTTAAGCTAAAACCATAATCTACACTTAAAACACGATTTAGTTCTGCCCTACAAACATTTAGAACGTTTCCTCTCGACACCGTGCGAACATTTTTGTACCATAATATGTTTTCTTTTCTAATTTTTCTTAACCAGAACATGTTCTACCATTTCCCCTTGACTCAAAAAGGTTCCACGTACAAACCTCTAAGGATAGCATAACATAAGATCCAACGTTGAAAACAACCAAAGTTACAACTTACACCCGAAAACTCCCAAGAACACAACTTCTTTCTATTTCTCACATCCCTCTTATTGAACAACCTAAGAATGTTATAGATGTGTTAAACGATAAATAAGTGTTTAAGCACTTACTAAGGTCAAAACGAAAACTATTTCCCAAAGTCCCAACCTTTCACGCATAGGCCAAGTATACTTACCTAAAAGACTTAACTTTCCATTGTTATTAAGGAAATACAACACGTATTAACTACTGCGAAAATCAAGGCTTTAACATGAAATATAACACATAAACCAAGATTAGATCAAGCTTTCTTACCTCAAATGTGGCAGCTTTGTTCTCGAAGTACACAAAATTTCAAGGAAAAGCTCTCTCTCTCTCTCTCTCTCTCTCTCTCTCTAAGGTTGTTGTGGGCGAGCCAAAATGGCTACCAAAGGGTTTCCTTAAGCTTATATAAGGCATCCCCCATGTTTCCTCTAAATTTGGGCATGTTATAGTCGCATGCACAATGTGACTGTTCAAACGCTTATCCTCAACCGTTGGAATGACTTTCCCAAAATTTTATTACCTAATACTAAGCATCGTTCAAATGTTCTAATATGGCGCTGTTGGGACGATGCAAGAATTGTTCGAACATTGCATGTAAAACTTGAAAACCCAAGTGCTTTTAAAACCCTAAATTGTCTTTGCCCTTACATTGAGCATTTTAACGCCTTAAAAATCATTTGGGTGTTTTATAAAACATAACACTATCTTCTACTTTTGTGTATAAAGTATATATATATATATATATATATATATATATATATATATATATATATATATATATATATATATATATATATATATATATCTGTGTGTGTGTGTGTGTATTATCTTTTTTAATATATATATATAACCTAGTGATTTGTAGAAGAGATTTGCCACGTGCTTGTTTGGGGTATTATATGGGTCATTGAAGTAGTGAGAGACAAATGCAGTGGGTTTAGGGATTGCCGCCAATAAATTGTTATTGATGTAAAGATTCTCTCCCTAAATTTGTTGGGAAGGGACGCATGGTGTGTGCAAGTGATTAACTAAATTAGCAAAAGTGAGAAATGAGCTATTGAGCGCTGCAACTTGACAAGGGTGCACTCCGATTCTTGATGGTTATTTAGGATGTTGGCTAATGAACCTTTTAAGCTCTTCGATAAGTTACCACTGAGAGCCCGTCAGTAGCCAGGCCCTCCAATAGTTCCCCCCAATTTCCTTGAGCGATTGAACTGATAAATAGTTGTTTATATGGATTTTGTTTGCAGGGTTGTCGGTAATCAGGCTGTCCAACAACTATTAAAAATGACATGATTTGTGGTAACACTTAGAGATAAAACATGTATCAAGGAATTCACTCAGACACATTAAAAAAGGCAGAATTAGTCTTATGATTGTTAAATATATTAGAGAAATATATGAAAGAGAAAGTACGGAAGAGAGAGAGAGAGAGAAAGAGAGCAGAAATATATAATGGACTACATTATATTGAAGTAGTGTATTGTATGAATTATATTGATGTGATTATATAGCTCTCTATTTATAGAGAGAGAATGAGTAGTGGACAAGAAACCCTAGACTAAACCCTAGAATACATAAGGTAAGGAATAAATCACAATAAGAAAGATAATAAACCTAGAGAATAATATAATATTCTTAACATCCCCCATCAAATTCAAGGTGCAAGCTTGAGCTTGGAAAAAAGAAAGGGAAAAAGTTTTTTTTTTTTTTTTTTTTGTCTCTAGAGAAAATCTTGTCGGAGTATGGCAGTAGTGGCAGACAGCGGCTACTAGTGGCACTGCTTGACCTGAAGGAACAACTAGGCTGTGATGGTCATGTATGGGCTGGAGTCCATGAACCTTGTTGACAAGGTTGAAGTTAGACCCTTGAATGGGCTAACCTAGCTGGCCTACATGGCTGAACTGGGATTAGCTCTAATTGGGCTGATTTAATGGGCGAATTAGGCTCGTGGACCATTGCATAGGTCGATCTGGCCCAAAAATAAATTACCCGGGTTGACTGGTTTGAATCCGGGTTGGCGGCTGGCTTGGAAAGTTGGGCTAAATGAAGATTAGGCCTGATAGGCCTAGACCGGTTTGAACGCGGTTGACTAGATTGAAACCCGCTTCGATCGGGTTGAAATTGGATCCAATTTAGAAGGATGAGCTGGATCACAGTCTAGGTCGGCGGCCAATTTGGTCAGTTGGGCCAATTTGGTTCTTTAAACCTAGTGGACTGAACCGGCTTGAAACTCCCTGGTTCAGGTTGGGCCCAAAAACCCAATGACCCAGTTAGAAACCAGTTTTGGACCGGCCTGAAGCGCATGAATTTGACATGCAGAGGCGCGATTGAAGCTCTCACACACTAAGGAAGTAAGAGGCGCGTGTCGGCGCTGCCAACTCGTGCCTGCGCGTAGTGTGCGTGGATGGGTGTAGGAATTCCAGTAGATCGTCCTAGAGGCGCATGGCTACGTGTGCATGGCTGGAAGAGGCTCAAAATGCACAGATCCACCGATCTAGGGCTGAGACACCACTTTTGGTGGTTGTTTGGCACAGAATGCTTTTAAACCATTGGGGAAAAAAAATATTAAAAAGAAAAGAAAAAAGTGACTGGTAAAATCTCTAAAACCTAGGTAATTTTTTTATATCATGGGAGGCTCAATCTTGACCATTCTTTAAAACTACAATAGATTACGGTTATTAAAACAACAACATGAAAGCCGAATCCGGAAAGGATTTGGCTTAGGTGTTGCAAAAAAAAACTAAAAAATATATGGTATAATTTTTCAATGATCCAAATTAATCTCATTCTCTTTCTTATAGAAAATTTAGAATTAAATCTGGAGCATTGAAAAAATTACAACACATATATTGTAGTTTTTCTTACAGCACCTACGCCAAATACATACCGATATAATTAATGTGTGCTTAATTACATCATTACATACTATAACACATAAAGCAATTACTAAATTACACCCATTAGGACAAACAATATGCATATGCCTACTTGAATAAACCGTGAAATAAGAGAGAGAGAGAGAGAGAGAGAGAGAGAGAGAGATTTATAACAGATCCAAAGTTGTTGATTGGTAATAGTCACAAGCTTATAAGTATACAAGGATAATGAACATATATCTCAGGAATTTATGCGGCACGTTATCTTCACTTCATGTATACAACGATTGTATTCACTATGCTTGGATATAACTCCGAAATCTTAAACAACAAGGAGCAAAAGATCAAAAACAGTGAATATCAAACATGATCTCTTGTTTACGATCAGGGGTAGAGAGAAATCATAATTTGTTGTTATGGTGATTCAAACTTAGAACCTCAATTTTGAATAAAATTATAATTAACTTGTTGTTATGGTAATTCACACTTAGAACCACACAATTTGGAGTAATGAAGTACATAACAACTTATCCACAAGAGCTTCTTTCATAAAATATGATATCTTTTTATACTTACTAACATAAAACCAAATCAAAATACAACAGAAAATACATTAAAAAAAAAATACAGAAACTCAACAAAACAACTAGAAAACAGAAGCAGCGGCCGGAATAAGGGAGGTGGCATGCATTGACTGGCACGTGGTGGTTGGAATGGAGCGTGGCTGGTGGCGATGGGTCGCTGGGATGCAGGTGAGCACAATACTGAGGCACGTGGGGGAGCTAGACTAGTAGAAGAGAGTAGATTTAGCTTTGAAAAAAGTAGATCTACAAACTCAGGCATCTCCAGGAATGCGACGCACAGCGATAGACAGAGGAGGGCTGGTGAAGATGGGACGGTGGAGGCTAAGCGCTGGGAAAGAGGAAGGCCAAAGCTCCTGGTTTGGTTGAAAACAACAAAAAACACCAAAAAACACCAAAAGCGGGAGCGAAAATAGAGAAGAGAAGGGAGGGGAAGAGGAGAGAAACAAAGTCTATTCCTCCTACCCTAAAAAGCCTCACACAAAGAGGTGGAAACCTCACAAGATAGTTAATATCTCATGAATGCATGCTGCAAAGTTTTTTCACTTCATGTATACAATGATTGTACAAATTATGCTTGGGTTCTGCGTGAAACTTATAACTTCGAAATTTTAAACAACGAGGAGCAAAAAACCAAAAACACTCATAATCAAAAATGATCTCTTGCTCATGATCCAAGGTAGAGAGAAGGCTAGTTAGAACAAGAGAGGGTGGGAGAGAGGGAGGCAAAGCATTATTGGCATTTAATACAATTAGAAAGAGCATAAGCAACATCATTATCGTCACCAAAAGTCTCCTGAGCCTAATGCCACCCATTACTTTTCCATACTCGATCGATCTCTTGGATTTTGTTATTTGATTGTTGAAGATAACTGGTTATTTATCGGGAGTAAACCCTTTTTCATACATGAGTTTCTAGAGACTATTAAAAAAAATTATTTTTATGAACGAACTGGAAAATTTTGATTTTAATGAAGAGCTCTTTGACTTTTGGCAAAATATGTCTCTCAACAAAACAAGGGGATCAAATTGTTTTCCCAAAAGTCAATATGCACGTATAAATGTGATTGTACGTGCTCCTGATAAGTCAAATATATATACAGTTTAAAAGTCGTGGTATATATTGCAATATTAGATTGAAGTACCTATTCAAGGTGTTTGGAAGAAATACTGAATAGCTGGAATACAACCCATATCAAACCTTTTTCAATCCAATTAAAACACACAGACACACAGACACACACACACAGACACACACACACAGACACACACACACACACACACACACACACACACACACACACACACACACACACGATATTCAATAAAATTGATGAGGGCATATTGACACTACAAAAACATTGGCTTTTAGCAAAGATTTTTGTCGCCACTAAACTCATCGTAGTTATCGCGTCAAGAATGATCAAATGCGACGTCTTAAATGGTCGTCACTGATACTTCTCAGCAATGACAAAATATTAGCGATGACTTTTGTCGTCGCTGATAACCTATGCATCTGAGACAACATGTCGTCGTTGATAGTAACATATCAACAACGACTTTATGTGTTGTCACTAGTAAGAATTTATCAATAACAACAATTATGGTCGTCATTTATAATATGAGATCAACGAAGACATGTAGCTAAATAATCTTATGAACAATGACTAAATCAAGTAGTCCCTGATAGTAGTATGATCAATGACAATGGTGTCTGGTCGTCATGGATATATACTACTGTTATCAGCAACGATGGAGTCTGGTCATCGCTGATACTCTTTTTATTAGCAACGATAAGGACAAGTTGTGATACCTCAACTCATAACTACCCAACAACTATATTAAGGATGGAGTTAAGTAAGTAGATTTTTTGTTCTATTTGGAAATTAATTTATGAATTTTTTTTTTTTTAAAAAAAAAGGCTAAAAATGAATTTTTATTAAAAATTGGGAGGTAGAGGTGTACATATGGGGCGGATATTAATCACCTGCATTCGCTATCCACTATTTGCACACGCGGATACAGATAGCTGTTTTAGGGTATGTAGATGACCGCATCCTCATATTCTTTATATATATATATATAACAGTTTTAGGGTATGCGAATGTGGTTATAAATCGCATCCATATCCACATCATTTTTTATTAACCGTGTTGGTTTATTTTATTGGCTAATCTGTCGACAAAAACACTGCCTTATCATGGACACTATAATCTAGAAGTATTTTTGGAATATATTTCAGAAGATTTAATCAAGAAAGGTAAGAACTTAACAAAGGCAATTGATCAAAGATGGAAAGGGGTGAACAAGGCAGTATATCTCTCCCTAAGAAAAGAAGATTTTCTGAAGACTTTACAACTCAGAAAAGTCAGTTTTCCCTACTGACCATTCGGACAGCCAGAAGCAGCGTCTAGGCGCCAGTCACAAAAGAGTCGGTGTTCGATATCTGTTCAGACGGCCCATCGGACGTAAACCATAGAAAGCTCATGTTCGCTACTTGTCCGGATGGCCCAGCAGACGCGAACCACTAAAAGCACTTGTTTGCAAGGATGTCCGGGTGCTCAAGTGAAGGTTGTGGATAGAGAAGAATTTTCCTGCAACCGTTCAGACTCTCCATGTAACGCCCCGGTCCCATATTGGGAAGAGATGAATAGTTCACAGAGTGAGTAGTTTATAAAGATACTCATGGGTGCTAAGTCCCACATTGCCTAGTTACTAGGTAAAACTGGGCTTTATAATGGATTCTTGGAAAAGCTTCAAATTGACTAGTCCTTTTGGAGTGATAGCGCAGACGTGGCTAGCGCTTTTCCTTGGGTCGTTAGTACGTTACAGATGGTATCAAAGCCACCTAGTAACGCCAGGTCATGTGGTACTGGAGCACTGCATGACATGGCCCTGACGAGGACATCAGGGGTTTAAGGGGGGGAGTTTGTAACGCCCCGGTCCCATATTGGGAAGAGATGAATAGTTTACAGAGTGAGTAGTTTATAAAGATACTCATGGGTGCTAAGTCCCACATTGCCTAGTTACTAGGTGAAACTGGGCTTTATAATGGATTCTTGGAAAAGCTTCAAATTGACTAGTCCTTTTGGAGTGATAGCGCAAATGTGGCTAGCGCTTTTCCTTGGGTCGTTACACTCCATGATTCAATGAGCATAAATAAAAAAATAAAAATTATAAATCCAACATTAAAAAAAAAATTTACAAATTCATAACAGAAACTGTCTAAATATAGCACATTCATAAATGAAATAAATATATACATATATAAAGGGTATGCATGTGGATGCAATTAATATCCGCATCCGCATACTCTAAAACCGTTGTTTACATCAGCACTTGCGACTAATGGTTTTTGCTATCCGCGTGTGCAGATAGCTGATGCATGCGGTTAATATCTGCTTGCATATATACCCCTAGTTTTAAGACAGAAATCATGTTAATGAAATGTACAATATAGTATTCATAATTTATTCACTGTCCATAACCATTTTCCACATGGCTATCTAAGCCATAACCCTATCACAGTGAGGTTTGTCTGTCCTGTGGGACTTCAGGTCCCACACTAGTGCGGTGCAAATTGCCAACCACCACTAGTTTTCCAAATGAGTCTGACCTTGGGTGATCTACACAGCTAACAATGCCGCAGGGCATGACCAATATCTGTACATCTGTTCGCTGATCACTTTTAGCCTTCAGATCTATAGTGTTATCGGATCAAGTTCGTATATTAGTGTGCACGCACCCCAGATCCTTCACTCTTTTTCTCATGGCAGTATGTCACAACAATATAATTCCAATTGAGAATATAATATATTTCATGAGTATCACGGTAAATATCAAGCATGAATATCAATGCACTTTCTAGAGAAATATGTACATAAAAAATACATAGTTTATAGGTAAAAGTATTCATGCTTGCTAAATTTTTTTACAAGTTTTTACGGCCAGGTTGATGAAATAAATATTAGTTATTTTTTTCATTAAGAAAGTTTTTGGGCTTCATTCTTAAATTGCTCCATTTGGTTTTATCATTTGATCTTACTGACATAGTAAGCAAGAAAAATAATGTTAGAAATTATATTTTTATCCCACAAGTATTCAACAATACTGTGGCAGTCCCAACTAATTATTTGAGTGGTGCTTTTTTTTTTTTAAGAAAAAAAAATGATAAAATCCTACCTAAGATCCACAACGTCACAAGAAAGATTAAATGGATTATTCATATTATCAATTGAAAAACAAATGTTAAAAAAACTTGAATATAAAAATTTAATAAGTAATTTTGCATTCCAAAAAGCGAGAAGAATGAATTTTAAATTAAATAATATTTAATTTTAAATAAAAGGCATCACTTAAACTTCTCGCCTAAAGTCCCAAAATGTATCGAGCTGGCCCTACCTCACACCAACTACTGACGATGGTTTCAGATTTGTTTAATTGGTGTTGTCAGTATAAAAGTTAATCCCATAAATTAACTTACCACTAGAATTACACACAAAAAAAAAAAAAAAGAAGAAGAAGAAGAAGAAGTTATAAAACCTTTTACATACTTGGTAAATACGTGCAGACAATATGCGATTCTCAGCTTTTCATAAGGAAATAATACAAATTATTGATAACGATCTTTTTACCAGATCCAAACTTGGTGCTTGGTAATAGTCACAAGCTTATTTAGTATATATACAAGGATAATTAACATCTTATTAGGAATGAGTGCTGCACATTGCTTTTCATCAATTAGAAGAGGAGAGGGAGGGAAAGCGTTATTGGCATTTAATACAATTAGAAAGAGCATAAGCAACGTCATTTTCGTCACCAAAAGTCTCCTAAACCAAATGACACCCATTGCTTTTCCCTACTCGATCGATCTCTTGAATTTTATTATTTGATTTTTGAAGATAAATTGATTATTTATATGGAGTAAACCCTTTCTCATATAAGAGTTTTTGGATAATCTTGAAATAAATATATTTTATTTATGCGAAAACATTTTTATATGAATTGGAAAGTTTTGATTTTAATGAAGAGCTCTTTGACTTTTGTCAAAATGTGGTGGCTTTTGAGTTAAGCAACTTTTAGTTAAAATATGTCTCTTGGCAAAATAAGGGGATCATTGTTTTCCCAATAGTTAATGAGCATGTATCCTATAAGAATATAAAATCCGCAAATTAGTAGAAAATTCAAAAGGTTCTGTTTCTAAAAAGAGACATTTCCTAAATTATAAAATCTACTTATCAAAATTTATCATGAATTGATGGCTTTTCGGTTCAGTGTTTATATTGTACTAGATATACAATAAACTTAATGAGGGCGGGCAGATTGACACCGCAAAAAATTCAGCTTTTAGCGACGACAATAAACTCGTCACGTTTATTACATTGAGAATGATAATCAGTAACGACTTAAATGGCCGTCGCAGATATTCCTTATCAGAGACGAAAAAATATTAGCGAGGACTTTTGTCGTCGCTGATAATATTTTTAGTGGTCGCTAATAACCTATGCACATGAGACAACATGCGGTCCTTCATAATAACATATCAATGACGACTTTAGGTGTTGTCACTAGTTAGAACATATGAGTGACGGCAGTTATAGTCATCGTTGATAATATGAGAGCAGCAAAGACATGCCGCTGATAAGCGATGATTAAATCAAGTCATTACTGAGAGTAGCATGATCAGCAACGATTATTTTTGGTCGTCACGGATAATACTATTATCAACAACGATGGAGTCTGGCCGTCACCGATACTATTAGTATCATTGATGACAGGGACAAGTTGTGATACGTACCCAATATGTATATTAAATATTGACTTAAAGTAAGTAGATTTTCTATTCCATATCAAATTGATTCATGAATTAATATTTAGAACAAACATGCTGAAAATGAATTTTATTTTGAACTTCTAGCTCGTTAAGATGTTGGATATAATAGACATAAATTCTAAACAATTGAGAGCTAGGATTATTATGAATTTAATCATTGGGAATTGATCAGATTTCAGTTTTTCTTCTGGTAAGAGGAAGGGACGGAGGGATACGAAGGACAGACTAGTAATTTGAAACAATTTAAGCAGCACCAAAATTTTTTTTTTTTTTTTTTTTTTAAAAAAAAAAAAAAAAAGTAAAGGAAAAAAGCACGCCAACTTAATATGGTCTAAATTTAAATTCAATTTTTTTATAAAAAAGGAAAAGAAAATTAAATTAAATTAGGACCACAAAGTGAAACTATGGCATACATGTTATAGTTTTTAACGGCATTTTTAGCCAAATTCTTAATTAAAAGGACACCTGGCCTTTAAAAAAAAAAAAATACAGCGTTATTTAAAAGGGGGAGGGCTGCGTGATTTTTCACGCACAACCCCTTCTTCCCCTCTTTCCCCCAGACGAACCTCTTCTTCCACTCACCCAATCTTTATTGAACCAATGCCCAGTCCCCTCTACAGAGAAATAATAATAAAAATAAATAAATAAATATTTAAAAAGCAGTTCAAGGAATAATTCAGGGACAATATGCTGCAGTTTTAAGACAGAAAATCATGTTAATGAAATCTAAAATATAATATTCATAATTTATTTACGGTCCATAATCATCCTCCACATGTATTTGGATCGTCTTCAGTTCAAATGAACTAGAGAGTATCCAATTCTTTAAAAAAGGACAAGCATGCCCTCACCTTTACAATAATTGGATGATCATTTTCCCCTCCACATGGTCCATCCGCACCCATAACCCTTTTACGGTTAGGTTTGCGTGTCCCGTGAGACTTCAGGTCCCACACCGGTGCCATGGTGTGGTGCAATAGCCAACCACCCTTAGTTGTCCAACTGAGTCTGAACGTGAGTGATCCACACAATTAGCAATGCTGTAGAAGGTGACCATCATCCGTACATGGTTTCGCCAATAACTTTTAGCCTTCGTATCCAAAGTATAGAACATAAAATAAAAAATAAAAATAACGTGGGCTATCAGGTTAAGTTCGTATATTAGTGTGCATGTACCTCAGGTCCTTCACTTCTTTTTCCTATAGTGGTACGTCACACAATAATATAATTCCAGTTGAGAGCATAATTTATTTCCTGAGTATCATGGAAAATATAAATACACTTTCAAATAAACATTTATAAAATATTAAGGCTCACGACATAAATTTCAGAGAAACATGAATGTCAAGAATGTACAGTTTATAGGTGAAAATATTAATACTTGATAATAATCTATTTTGACATTTTCATGAGCAATTACTTACCTCAAGGCTTAAGAGCTAAATTTTCTTACATGATCTTCTTGCAAAGATACTAGCTCCTTATATGCATTAGACTCTAATATTAACCAAAATTTTAAGCTAAGACCATAATCTACACTTAAAACACGTTTTAGTTCTGCCTAGCAAATGTTTCAAGCGTTCCTCGAGGGTTGTTGGAACGGTTCTCAACATCGTGCGAATGTTTTTGTCCCATAATGTGTTTTCTTTTCTAAATTTACTTAACCAGAACTTGATCTACCACTTCCCCTCGATTCCAAGGGATTCCACAAATCTCTAAGGAGGTCATTACACAAGATCCAACGTTGAAAACAACCAAAGTTACAACTTACACTCAAAAACTCTCAGGAACACAACTTCTTTCTATTTCTCACATCCCTCTTGTTAAACAACCTAGGAAAGTTCTAGATGTGTTAAACGATTAATACGTGTTTAAGCACTTACCTAAGGTCAAAACGAAAACTATTCTCCAAAGCCCTAACCTTTCATGCATAGGCCAAGTATACTTACCTAAAAGATTAACTTTCTAACATTATTAAGAAAATACAAGTATTAACTACTGTGAAAATCAAGGCTTTAACATGAAATATTACACATAAACCAAGACTAGATCAAGTTTTCTTACCTCAAATGTGGTAGCTTTTTTGGCTAAGAACACAAAATTTCAAGGAAAAGCTCCCCCCCTCTCTCTCTCTCTCTCTCTCTCTCTCTCTCTCTCTCTCTCTCTCTCTCTCTCTCTCTCTCTCTCTCTCTCTCTCTCTCTCTCTCTCTCATGTTGTTGTGGGTGAACCAAAATGGCTACCCTAGGGTTTCCTTAAGCTTATATTAAGCATCCCATGTTTCCTCTAAATTTGGACGTGTTATAATCGCATGCACAATGTGACCGTTCAAATGCTTATCCTCAACCGTTGGAATGACTTTTCCAAAATTTTATTACCTAATACTAAGCATCGTTCGAATGTTCTGATATGGCACCATTGGGATGATGCACAAACTGTTCGAACATTGCACGTAAAACTTGAAAACCCAAGTGCTTTTAAAACCCTAAATTGTCAATGCCCTTACGTCGAGCATTTTAACGCCTTAAAAATCATTTGGGTGTTTTATAAAACATAACCCTATCTCTACTTTTGTGTGTATATATATATATATATATATATATATATATATATTAAAAAAGATAATACATACATATATATGCTTAAGCCAGTGATTTGTAGAAGAGATTGGCCACGTGCTTCTTCAGGGTATTACATGGGCCATTGAAGTAGTGAGAGAAATATGCAGTGCGTTTAGGGATTGAAGCCAATAAATTGTTATTGATGTGAAGATTATCTCCCTAAATCTGTTAGGAAGGAACGCATGGTGTGTGCAAGTGGTTAGTTGAATTAGCAAAGTGAGAAATGAGATGCTGAGTGCTGCAACTTGGCAAGGGTGCACTCCAATTCTTGATAGTTATTTAGGTTGTTGGCTGATGGACCTTTTGGGCTTTTCGGTAAGGTACCACTGAGAGCTCGTCGGTAGCCCGACCCTCCAATAGTTGCCTTCAATTTCATTGAGCGATTGAACTGATATATAGTTGTTTATGTGGATTTTGTTTGTGAGTCGTCGGTTAGGGCTGTCAATTTTGACACAACCTGACAATCCGACACGAGCACGACATGAAATTAGCGAGTTTGGGTCATAAACGGGTCGATCAGTTTATGACCCGTTTAACTCGGCTTAGGGGGTCGGGTCACTCGGGTGGCGGGTCACCCGTGGGTGACCCGCCAGACACGATTAACCTTCTTTTTTTTTTTTTAAAGGAAAAAAAAAAAAAAAAAAGAAAAAAAAAAAAGGGGAATTGGGATTATTTCTATTTTAGCCGAAAACACAAAACCCTGACTTTTCTTTTTCAGTTTTTCCTTCAGCTGAATCAGCTCCTGCTCTGTGCCGCCCTTCTCTTCTTCTTCCATTTTCTTCTTCTTCAGCTCTGCGCCGCCGCCCCTTCTTCTTCCTTCCGCTCGACGCTCTCTCTCTCAGTCATTCTAGTCTCGGTGCTCGCTGCCAAAATATGAAAGAAAAGAAAAAAGAAGCAGGGAGGACAAAGACGAGACGAGGAAGAGTGAACAATGAGGAGTGATTGGATTTGCGGGCCCTTGATGAGTCTGATTGACACCACGGTGATCGGTCAGGGTAGCTCCATTGAGCTCGCTACTTTAGGTACTGTGTTTTCCGGTGAATTTGGTGTTGTTTAGAGTTAGTTCTCTACTTGGTTGCTGAGAAAAGGCAGGAAAAGTTTCTAATTTTACAATTCTGGCTGATCAAAAAAAGAGGAACTTCGGCTCAAACTTGCTTGCTTTAATTGTTGAGTTAAGTTAAGGTTTAATTTGATTGTGAATTTGGACTGACAGGCCCGGCAATGGTTATATGCGATTATATGAGTTATACGTTCATGTTCCTTTCGATTGCTACTTCGAACATGCTTGCTACTTCCCTTGCCAGAAAGGTTCGTTTCTTAAACAATTGAAGGCCTTTGTTGCATATAGGGCATGTTACTTCACTTTTGATAATTTGTTTTAATTAATGTCTCTTTGCTCCTCGATGTTTTATGCTGACTTTTTTTCTTCTTTTTTTTTTTTCATTTTTGTTTTGACAGTATGGCATTGATACAGGATAAAAATGAAGTCCAGCATCACATATCTGACTTACTCTTTATTGGGTTCACTTGTGGCTACTTGATGCTTTTGTTTACGAAGTTCTTTGGTTCATGGGTACTGACTGGTAATAAGGCTTGGAGCTGCATTGGGCTATTTCTCAAATTACGATTGATAAATGAGTGTTTGATTGTTTTTGGTAGTCAGTAGTTTTATATTTTTTACCACTTAATGGATAGCAGCAAGTGGTTTTTACTAAATGAATTCCAGACACAATCCAACAACTGATGACTATATACTACTTTCTTTTTTTTAGCTTTTACTGGACAAAAGAACGCACATGTTGTACCTGCAGCAAACACATATGTTCAGGTAAATTTCTCTTAAAATTAATGGTATGTTTTGATATATACTTGGAATTTTTCCAGTTATTCCTTTTGTGCAGAATTATTTCCGATTATTAAATCATAAAACCAAGTTATAGAAGGGACAGGAGAAGACTAGAAGTTCAAAAAAGTAAAATAGAATAAAATAACATAAAAAGTTCCCCTTGCTTTGCAGAAAAAACAAAAAAGAAAAAGAAAAAACCCCATTCGCATTGGAATTCAGAGATACTTGTTGATAATGTAATTTTTTTTTTTTTTTTTGTCACTCATAATACTAATTTATCATGCGAATGATCAACTCTATGCACTGGCTTGCAGTATCTTTCGTCTTCGTTGACTGCCTTTGACAGCTAATATAATCTGACACAGAGTTTTGCCTGTGAACATTTGTACATGAGAACAAATATCTCATGGATTCTGGTTGCATGTCTGTAACATTTAATATTCTGCTCCACTTGATGTATTTAATTGAATCTTTTGTGATTGTAGATTCGAGGCTTAGCATGGCCAGCACTTCTCGTTGGATGGGTTGCTCAAAGTGCAAGGTGCTTCTGATGAACCATATCTCTTCCCATACATTATCTACTGAATAAGCTCACAGTGCCTCAGTATGGTTGTTCATACTTGTTCTTGACCTGCTAATGAATATACTCGTTAGCTATGAGTTGTACTGGACGAATTTTGTTAAATCTGCAAAGCCTTATTTGGTGCTGCTTGCATCCTTTTCCATACAATTTTGGTGCTTGCCTACTAGGAGTCTAGAGATGAATTGCTAAAACTATTATTATTTCAAAAAAAAAAAAAAACACTTTTAGGCTAAGCGGGTCGTGTCGGGTTGTGTTGACCCGATACGACCCATTAGGCTAAACGGGTTTCACTGCTCGTATCGGGTGACCCGTGAAATTGACGTGTCGTGTCGTGTCTGGAGCCCCGACTCGTTAATGTGAACGGGCCGTGTTCGTGTCTAGGCTAAACGGGTCGTGTCGGGCGACCGTTTTGCCAACCTTATCGTCGGTAATCAAGCTGTCCAAAAACTATTAAGAATGACATGATTTGTGGTAAAACTCAGAGATATAACATGTATCAATGAATTCGTCAGACGCATTAAAAAAGGCAGAATTAGTCTTATGATTGTTAAATATATTGGAGAAATATATTTTTTTTGATAAGTATATATTGGAGAAATATATGAAAAAGAAAGAACGAAATTATATAATGAACTACATTGTATTGAAGTAGTGTATTGTATGAATTATATTGATGTGATTACATAGCTCTCTATTTATAGAGAGAGAATGAGTAGTGGACAAGAAACCTTAAACTAAACCCTAGAATACATAAGGTAGGGAATAAACTCTAATAGGAAAGACAATAAACCTAGAGAATAATATAATATTCTTAACATCCCCCTCAAACTCAAGATGCAAGCTTGAGCTTGGGAAAAAGAAAGGGAAAAAGATTTATTTTTTTTCTTCGTCAGAGATGGCCTGAAAAGGCTGCTAGAAATCCTTTCGAAGTATGGCAGTGGTGGCAGACGGTGGTCGAAGATTGGTGGCTAGTGGTGGCTGCTGGTGGCAGTGATGGCCTTAGGTTCATGTATGGGCTGAAGTCCATGAACCTAGTTGACTAGGTTGAAGTTAGGCCTATGAATGGGCTGATCCGGCTAGCCTGCATGGCTGAGCCGAGTTGAGCTATAATTGGGCTGATTTAAAGGGCGAATTGGGTTCGTGAACCCATGGATCGTTGCATGGGTCAGTCTAGCCTGAAAATAAATGACCCGAGTCTAACCCGGTAAAGCAGGTTGACTGGTTTGAATCTGGGTTGGCAGCTGGCTTGGACAGCTGGGCTAAATGAAGATTGGGCCTAATAGGTCTGGACCGGTTTGAACCCGATTGACTAGATTGAAACCCATTTCGGCAAGGTTGAAATTGGATCCATTTTAGAAGGATGAGCTAGATTAAGGACTGGGTTGGCGGCCGGCTTGGACAATTGGGCCGAAAGATGATTGGGTCGGTTCAGATCTTCAAACCTAGTGGACCGAATCGGCTTGAAACCCGTTGGTTCAAGTTGAGCCCTAAAACCCAGTGACCCGGTTAGAAACCGGTTTTGGACCGACCTGAAGCGCGTGAATTTGACACGCAGAGGCGCGATTGAAGCTCTCGTGCATGAAGGGACGCACTAAGGAAGTAAGAGGCTCGTGTCGGCGTGTGGAGGTGCTACCTGCTCGTGCCCACAAGTGGTGCGCGTGGATGGGCGTAGGAATTCCGGCCGATCGTCCTAGAGGCACATGGCCACGCATGCATGGCCGGAAGAGGCCCAAAATGCATAGATCCACAAATTTGCAGCTTAGAGACCACTTTCGGTGGTTGTTTGGCCGAAAGGAGTTTCGGTTGTAGCGCGTGGAGATACTGCATGTGGCGCGTGGAGGCGCGTTCGGTGACTGGTGACAATGGGTCTTCCACAAATCGATAGATCTACACCTTTTAGACTTGATTCTAGTATTAGTTTTCCACATGGAGCTGCAATGAAGGCATGAAAGAGACTGACAGCAATTTTAGAGGCGTGTGAACAACTGAAATAATGAGACAGTCGTAGAGCATGCGAAGAATGCCTGGAAACGTCAATGACATTTATTGAAGGCCACAAGAAAGTGGTTCTGATACCATGTTAAATATACTGAAAAAAAAAAAAAAAAAAAAAAAAAAAAAAAAAAAAGTGAGAGAGAGAGAGAGAAATAATGGGCTACATTATATTAGTATTGTGTTGTATGAATTATATTGATGTGATTACATAGCTCTCTATTTATTGAGAGAAAATGAGTAATAGACAAGAAACCCTAGAATACATAAGATTGGGAATAAATTCTAATAGGAAAGACAATAAACCTAAAGAATAATATAATATTCTTAACAATGATGATGGAGCTATTAGCACTAAAACGAGTTACAATCAAGAGTAAACTAATTTAGGAGAAAAGAAGGAAGTTCGGAAAAATAAACATTAAAATATATATATATATTATGGAAGAAAGAAGTTCTCAACATGGTGTTGTTACAGTTACACATATCGTGTAAAATGACAAAAGGGTTGAAGGACATTCTTAGCATGGGGATGGTCCCATTCCAGTGATTCCCACCATTCTTTGGGAAATGCTTTTATTATTTGAAGGGAGGGAGGAGGAGATGGTTGACCATCAATCCAGGGAAGAGAGAGAGGGACCCTCTTTAGCTTCCGGCAATAACGTAGTATTATGTCTTGGAGAGAATCACAAACTAGTACTGAATTACTAGTACAGATGCTCTTCAGCTCCGGTAGGTCCCATAATTGCAGAAACCTTAATTTGGGGAGAGTGAATATGATGGTACCAATTCCTTCTTCCTTATATTTTTCCACTTCATCTTCATCCGATGACGATGCAGCCACAATTTCCACCAGATGCCGACAATCTTCTACATGGAGCTCTTCCAGGCTGTGGAGGCACATCAGCAACCCCATTGTGAATAGCTTCTTTATATTCGGACAATTATATATTCTAATTTCTTTGAGACAGGATAAGGTTCCTGGTGGGGGTGATTTTGATCCATCAAACGTAATGATGTCTCTTAAGTTCTGCAAAAATGCAAGGCGCAATGACTCGAGGCTTTGAAGAGGTAGAAAGCATGAGGACGACAAAGAAGAAGAAGAAGAAAGCACTTGCTCTTCTCCTTTACACTTCTTAATCACAGAGGCCTTCAAGTTAGTTGCATTTGTCAATGATGTAATATCACACAAACTTCTCACATCACTGCACTCTTGCATATATAGATACTCAATATCTTGTGGGAGCACAAGGGATTCTTCTCCACCTCTACTTATATTGCACCTTTTCAAGATTACACGTTTTTCAAACATATCACTTTCATTTGGTGTAACATCTGGATCGTCTGATCCCACTTGAAGTAGGTAATTCCTTGGTCCTCCTTCTTGCAAAGATTTGCTATATGCATTGAAGTTGTGGACTTCGCAGAATTGCCCATGAAAAGTTTCCAACTTTGTCAAGCTTGCTACCTCCTCTCCGACCACCTTTGATGTGGCAGATGACCGGTAAACTTCAAGATGCTGCAGATGAGAGAGTTTGGCTAGAGTACCAACAGGAATCATCTTTAGATTGTGTGCATAGAGATCCAGGTATCTCAGGTTGACCAACATTTCCATACCTTTAGGAACTTCAGTAATTCCTGTATGCCCAAGATCCAACCTCCTCAAAGCAGTAAGCTTTGCTAACGAAGGGACATGATTTAATTTATCACATTCTCTAAGCAATAATGCCCTAAGGTTCTCCAAGTTGGAGATTGAATTCGGCAAATGTTCCATGGCATTGTAGGACAGATCAAGAACCTCGAGCCCACGCATATGCTCAAAAAAAGAATCTGGTATCTTTCTTAAACCATTATATTGGAGCATCAGGGTTGAAAGTCTAGGACTCCTTGGAGATGCACTAGAAGGAATTTCTGATATTTTGTTATGCATCAAAGAAACTTTCTCAAGATCCTCTGTCCAATTTTCTTCATCTGGTAAATCCTTCAATCGTATACCAGCTTCCACCATGAATCGAGGACTCACATTCACAATTTGGACTGCCATGTCCCTAATCAAATCATGCATCTTTAAGAACTTCTTCTCATGTGGGAAATAGTCTATAATACCTTCAAGTAAGCAAGAATTTTCAAGTTTATTCAATATAGTGTGACCCCTGTCAATCTGTGCCTGCCTACTCTTCATTCTATCAACCAGTCCTTCATCAATAAACCGCTCTATCAACTCCTCTCTTTTGATTTTATAGTCTTCAGGATATAGTGAGCAGTATAGGAAACACTGTTGCACTTTTGAATCATTCAAACTCCAATAGCTAAATCTTAGTACTCGAAAAACCTCGGTTTCCATGTCATCTTGTCCCACTTTTGATTCTTTCAAAACTTCCAATGCATTCCTCCACTCACAGATGTCATCTACTCCCCTCATGCTTCCAGCCATTACAACTATTGCAAGTGGCAAACATGCACATTCTTTTGCAACAGATCTTGTGATATCTTTTAGTTCAGCAGTTAATGCAATTTCATGCCCGAGTTTCTCCAAAAATAAGTTCCAAGCCTCTTCCTCTGAAAGGGGCTCCACTTTGATTTTCAATTGGCAACTCATCCTTCGACACAGATCCAATGATCTTGTGGTCAGAATTAATTTACACCCATTTACTCTGAGAGGAATTCCCACCTTCTCTAAGAGAAAATGATTCCATACATCATCTAAAATGAGTACAGATTGTTTTCTTCTCAGCAAAGCCTGTGCCAATTTTGCGGCCCTCTTCTTTTCATCATCCACATTTGAAAGGTCTAGATTCACCATTTTGGCAATATCGTTCTGCAATTTATGAATGCTAAAATCTTGTGATACTGTGATCCAAAAAACATGATCAAAAGTGTTTGGATCTTCTAAAAGTTTGTTATGGATATGGGTCACTATGGTTGTTTTGCCCACTCCACCCATCCCATATACGCCAATGATTAAGACCTCTTTCTCCATTAAGCATGCCCAAATCTTTTCCATATTTGCTTGAAACATATGACCCAGTAGCTTTGTTGTCAGCAAGGCATCTCCTTTGGTCTCATGTGCTTCGAATGTGAGCCCTTCAGGAAATCTTCCTTGTTCCACAAGTTGTGTCACTTCTCCACTCAACTCTTCCACTCGTTTCCCCAACTGAACACGTCCGAGCAGTTTCCTCTCTGCCAGCACTTGCTCCATGCTCTGAACGTCTCTTTTTATTCTTTCAACATTTGTCAACCAATTTTCAACATGATGCCTTCGTTTCTTTAAAGACAGTGACTCAGCATATTCTAGTTCTTTATTTACATCAGCTTCCCTGCTGCTCAGGTTTTCTAACTTTCTTTTAAGCCTTTGCATCTTTTCATCAAGGCCATAGCAATAGCTTAACTGTTCCCCCATGATAACTATTTGTCCAAAGGTCTCCATACCTAATATCAAAAAGGCATTAAATTGAGTATTTCATGCTCGACTTGGAAATGAAATCAATCGAAAAGAAACTTTTTGTGAACTGCTAGCTATACATAATTTTCCATGAGAAATGTTCCTTTAGCCAAACAAAAAGCAAGAGAGGAAGAGAGATATCAACATGTTAAGCGAAAGGAAAAGAGAGCAATATTTTTTGCTAAGTTGATGGCAGAGCTATTAAACGGGAAGATGTAGTACAACCAAATATCAATTGGCTATACTAAGGACCAATTCAATAAGGCTAAGATGGCATATGCTTCCGACAATATTCATAATTAAAAGGATGTAAAGCTTTAAAGAAGCATGTTGCAAGAATATGCTCCCAAATGGTTGGGAACCATATTGCATCTTAATTTCAGTGCATCTGGAACTTAACTGAATATTAATTAATATTGTCCTCTTGTCTCATGATTTTATGATATCTTCATTTCTTTTTTAAGGAATCACCAAAAGCATTTTAAATGATTGATGGAAAGGGGACTTTGAATACTCGGTTGGAAAACTAATGCATGAAGATCCATTTTGGCATGCTGTGATTAATAGCCAGGAAAGATAAGTTGACCACAAGCCATGTACCACTGGTGACATGCAGTGACAACTTGACAACACTCTAAAACAGATGAAGCATGCAAAGAAAATTTCTAGAGAACCTAGCATCCCGCACAGTACAAATGTTGGTCTAATACAGTTAGATATCTGAATAAAAAGAGTCGCATGAGAGACAAATTCCCACTCACAATCAAAACATAGCAGAATATGAGACACCCCAAAAAGTAAGTCACATTGGGAAGAGGAATTGATGACATTGAGTGGGTGGATTATAAAGCCAATCATGAGTGCTAAGTCCCACATTGATTCCTTATTAGGTAAGATTGAAATTTATTAGTAATTCTACGGAACTCTAGTTGTAATTTGACAAATCCTTTTGAAGTGATAGAGCGGATGAATTGTAACAAATGGTATCAGAGCAACCTAATAACACCATGTCACGATGAGTGGGGAAGATTGTCACACCCCCAGAAAGTTAGTCCCACATTAGGAAGATGAATTGCACGCATTAAGTAGGTAAATTATAAAGGTGCTCATGGATGCTAAGTCCCACATTGATTCTATAAAACGAGAGTTATTCGATATACCTCACTCCAAGCAGATCTCCCACAGTTCGGATTCAATGCTTGTCTTATAGCCCACGTCCAATGCACGATCACACGAACTAGGGCTCTTCTTTGTCACCCAAGAGGCTACTAGAGTTTCCTTAGAATTTTCACACTTCAAATTCTAGAGTTCTTGATGGTTATCCTAGATATTATGGATGTAGAGACCGGAACAAAAAATAAATAAATAAATAAATTTTCTGAGTAATTATTGAGTTTTCAATTGAAATGAATGGTCGGTCCTCTTAAAACCAACTTAGTGACTCTCTACTAGAATCCTAAGAAGGAAGAAGTTCTAGTAGAGAGCAACTCAAGATAGTAGAGTCCTATTCTAATCCAAATTGGTGGGAAGTTATCAAATAACCACCTCGATCACCTACAATTTGATCTCAATTAGGATTCTACTTCTACTATCCCATGTAGACGCTACATGGGTTAAATAATTTCCAACAGATTTTTTACTATGTGAGTCCGAGCTTTATAAGCAATATACGGAACTCTAATTGCAGCTTAATGATAGTGTAGATGTGGCTAGTGCTTTCTCTAGGTCCTTACAGAATAAGTACTAGTCATGCTAAGCATGAACTAGAAAGGAACAAGACAATTAAATGGAATTTCTCATAATCAAAACGATGTCTTTGGGAAAGGAAGAAGACCAAAATTCCATCATATTGGGGGAATGGAATACCTGTCCTGACAGGCTATTTCGTTATCAAGGATCTTTAACTATATGACTTTACAAAGTATTGTGACAAAAATAATTGTAGGATCCCAAAGAAGCAGAAAAAGAAGCAGAAAAGTCAAGTCATACACGGCACAAAGGATGCTATAATGACCTAATTGTTGTACTGATATTATAAAAAATAAAAATAATAAAGGTCCCCTAATAATGGTACAACTATACATTATTCCAGCACCCTACTGTCATACTTTAGGCAAAGATTTCATCCGTCTTGAACTTCAATTACAACAATATTCCTCAACAAATATTCCTTTAATTTGAGCACTAATCGAAATGATTTCAAAAAAACAAAACTATAGAAGTGAACATATAAAGTCAAAAACAAAAGCAACGTTCATACCAGAGAAATTTTGGTGTGCCATTATCATACTTGTTAGTTGTGTCTTGAGGATTTAAGTCTAAAAGACCAGAACAGAAACGTTTCTTTTCTTTCTTTTTCTCTTGGCCAGTAGAAAAGCAAATATCAAACAGAAAGGAAAAAGTAATTCCAGTGATCATCATATCTCCTTTCAAAATAGCTTACATACTAAAACCAAAGTAGAGCAGAGCAAGCTCATGGGCGTTTTTCCAACATGAAGCAGAAAATAAAAAATAAAGAAGTAGAAGAAATATATATATATATATATATATATATATATATTAAGAGAGAGAGAAAAATAAATAAATAAACAGATCCCAATATGAGAGAATTACATAATACAATGAAATAAAACTCGAGAAACAGGAACTCACTTGATTGGATGATTCAGTGGAGCTGTGGAGGGAAGATGAAGAAAGAGCAGCAAACTGCTCTCTATCGTTCTCTTCAAGTGGTGAAATGAAATTCCAGAGCCAAGAATGAGTCATACACAGCAAAGTTAAAAGGTCAAAGTGTACGAAGCTTTTCGATGACAAAGTGGAGTCCTTTTCTTCTTCTTTTTTTATGTTTTTCGATGCAGACAAAGTGGAGCTCTTTTTTTTTTGTTTTTTTTATGCAGACAAAGTGGAGTCTTGGAAACTGAACCTGGTCAAGTCAGGTTGTTTGACCAATTCAAGTCTCTAGATGCTCTGTTTGGAACCTCTGTTGAGTTGTTTGTTTGTTTTGGCTTGGTGTAAAGGTTATAAAGGGCTTTATTGTTTTTGTGCCCTTGAGAGTGGATTGTACCATCCTCTTACTACCAATATTATTATTATTATTATTATTATTATTTAGAATGCTTTATAAACCAACCACAACTACAAACAAACCAGCAAGCTGGTACAATCTACTCTGAAGGGCACAAAAACAACAAAGCCCTTACAATTTTTCAGCCGTTAGATTAAATGGACAGTTGAAAAAAACAATTATGACACGGCGTGCAATACTTATAATATTCCACCTAATGATTCGAGTTTTGGAAGTGAACTCAAATTCAAATTTGGATTCAAAACTTTAAAAATAAGTGTAGTTATGGATATTTTGAGTGTTTGAAATTTGTATTGAGTGTGGATTTCATAAAAATAAAAAATAAATAAATAAACAAAAGGTTAAACTTTAAATTTTAAATTTCTTGAGATAAATGTATTTTTAGTCTATGTAATTTCAAGTTTTTACAAATACTTGTCTGGGTTTCAAAAAGTGATTAATCACTCCTGACAAAAAAAAAAAATAAAGAAAATTTATCAAAATATGCCACATTAACACAAGTCAAGTCGGTCAAATAGGCTCCTTAATTTCACATAACTAAATCTTAAATTTTCCCAAAACCAAAAACAAAAACAAATCCGCAACCAAACAAGGCCTAAGCACAATCTTGCATGTTGATTTGTCAAATCACGCGGTCTATAACTTTACACAAGCTTCTATTTATGTTCATTCGTCAAATCACGAGGCATTGAACTTTTCAAAATCAATAATCTTCGAGAGGAATGTATTCCGGTGCGTTTGTTAAAAATTTTGAATGAATTTTGTTTTTAATAATAATAATAAGTATTGACGTAATATAAAGAAAAAAAAATTTGTTTTGTAGGTAATATTTTTATTTGAATAATAATATAAGGTGATTAATAGAATATTAAAAAAATATATAATATTTTTTAAGTTAATTTTTTTTTATTGAAAAGTAAAAGTGGAGACAAGTTGTTTGCCGAACAAACCTAAGCTTCACTCATAGTTATTTAGTAGGGTTGAAAATGAACAAATTTACTCATGAACATGTTCGGGCTTGGCTCAAATTAGCTTGGCTTGAAGTTAGTTCGTTTATTAAATGAACAGAGTTTGAATAAAAAATTATGGCTCGAATAGATGTAGGTTTGGCTAAAAAAATGTAAGCTCGACTCAACTAGTATAGACTCTTATAACTTATTTTTTGTTATTTTTATAATATTATTTTTAACTTTGTAATGGAAACATGTTAAGTATTTAAAAAAATATATAAATATAAGTGTATATATGATTAAGCTTTTATATATATAATTGATATTAAATTATTTAATATTTAAGTTAATTTCTCTAATTACTCAAACAATAAATCTTAATCATAATTAAATAACTAAGCACAATCTATTTTAATCAAATGAGTGCATCACTCGGTTTAGTCTTTCACCTTTTTATTCAACCATTTCAATCAAATTACACAGATTAACAAAGTATTTTAATCAAATGAACACGCATTGACAAAGTATATACATCTATTCATCAAAAATAAAATAAAGTATATCTAATTTCCTATAAATAAAATCTCTAAACATTTTATTGGTTTGTGTAGTAGACAAATTGAGCCACTTTATACATTGGGGTTTCTTTAAACCACGTGATCTATATTGTTTTGGAGGTGAAAACTCGGTTACGGTTACTGATTATTGGCTAAAACTGATAACCATAATCAGGGGAGTCGGTTGGCCAAACTCGCCAACCGGCTTCGGTAATCGGGTAGCCGGTTAACCAGTTTTATAATAACAGGCGGTTACTGATTAGTACTTGATTATCTAGACTGATAACTAAAATTTTTTTTAAAAAAAAAAAATTGGTCTTTTGTGCTAATTTAGGTATTAGGCATACTTTTTGTGCTTAATTTAGACTTTTTAACCCTTAAAAAAAATATTTCAACCTTTTTGACCCAATATGTTGGCCTAAGTTGAAATGGAAGTAAAAATGTAAAATCCTAAATTTTATTATTTTAATTTTTTAAATAAATAAATACATTTAAATATATATTTTTTATATATACTCAGTTATCGATTATAACCGGTTTCAATATTTTCTAAAACCGGTAACCACTTCGGTAGGACTGGTTACCGATTATTTTCAACCGAATACCAAACCGATTTGCCAGTTACCGGTTGATACTCTATTACCGGCCAGTTATAACCAGCCAACTTTACACCCCTAATATTTCTATGCAACATACTTGTAGTGAGAATGTCCCTCCCTGTTGTCATCTTTTCAACTCAAAACAATATAAACTATTAAAGACAATGGATTAAACTCAGGGATAACTACCTCACGCAACCCCAAATTGGCTTAAGCGGTGAAGGCTTTGTTTGTACTTAATGGCATTCTCATCATGTTTTAAATTCGAATGGTTTTTTTGGGCAACACTAGCTAGGGGTAGGCAAATTCGCCTACCAACCGCTTACCGCACCGAACCGAACCGTCATCGACTGCCTACCGACTTTACCGACAAATTTCGGTTCGGTAGTCGGTATAAAATTTTATTCCGAAAGCCAGATCGGCAACCGAATCGAACCGCCTTTTAAGTGGTAACCGATTCGAACCGAACCGCCTTCTATTCCGACCGATTAACCGAACAGACATAAAACGAAACGACGTCATTTTAATAAGAACGAAACATTTGATCTTTTTCCTTTTAAAAAATCAAAACGACGTAGTTTCATTACCCATTTTAACCGACCGCCTATTAACCGCTTAACCGACTTAACTAAAATAAATTCACCGACTGCATTTCGACAAAAGTCGGTTAACCGACCGAATTAACCGACTTAACCGCCTACCGAACCGACGCCCACCCCTAACGCTCACGGAAAAGTCAAATCTTACCTGATCCGTGCGAGGTGCCTTACACAAGTTCTAAGTTTGCCTTTAATTGATGGTATACGAAGTAGCCCTGCCTTAAAGGATTCTATCTTTAAAAAAAAAAAAAAAAAAAAAAAAAAAAAAAAAAAAAAAAAAAAAAAAAAAAAAGAAGAAGAAAAGAAGAAGAAGATAACTACCACAGTTTATTCTCTTGGAGGCCATTAAGATGTGCATATCCAATTTCGGATATGAATTGAGCTCGAGATTATCAAAATTTCTATCAAAATTTAGATATGAGTATTTTTAAAAATTGCGTTAAATTTTGACCAACACTTAAATCTTAATAATTTTTTTTTTTATTCCTAAAAAAAATAAAAATAAAAATAAAAAAAATAGAGTGTTTTTAGAATTTTAACAAGATTTAACAAAAAATTCTAACGGATAGTTAAAATTGACAAAGATTGAAAGATAGATACCCTAAATTGATACTTTTTAAAGTTTATGTACATTTTTACAAAAATGATAAAAGATCGAGAATTATAAGCAAAATTCTTTCAAATTTTTATTTATCGAGAATACGAGGGCAGGTGCTAATCAGCAGGATTAAAAGAATATATATCGGATTAGCAATTTGAGATGATGTCTCGGACAGATATAAGCATTGAAGTAAACTTTAATATAACAGAAAGGTACATATTATTATTGGAAATTAGTGCTTTGGTGTATGTTGCAATGTGACAAAAGTTTAAAATTCATCCGTTGCTTTAGCATTATGGTCTAATTATAATCAGTAATTCCAACGAAAAATTATATATTATCATAGTTCAAGACTAAGTACGTTGATAGAGCTGATATTTCATTCGAACGGGCCAAAGGGAAATCAATGCTAAGGGCTCCATAATTACATGCCATATGATTACACAACAGGAAATCTCAAGGCTGTTAAAGATTTCATCACTCCACACATCTAATTATCTGCTCATTTCTTGCTAGTTCTTCTAACCTCAGGAACAATCAGATCATCCAATAATTGCCTGCCCATGAATTCCTTCATCATGAAAACTCTTATCACATCTTCTGGTTTTTTATAAACGGTCGACTTCAGATCAGCACAAGGCTGATGCTTCTCTGCTCTCTCAAGACCTGCAGACTTAAGAGTTTCCTTCAGTTCGGCTACCTCGGCTTTCAATGCCTTGAACTCCAGTTCATGACCCTGATCAACCTTCTTTTCGCCACGAATTGATCGCGAGACAGCCTTATAAACCAATGTTCCACCTGCAAATGCAGTAGAAACCAACAATGAGTATTGTACAAGAAGGGAAAACCCAGCATAAGACTCGATCATCAATGCATTTTGAGGGAAAATATTCTAGTTCACAATTTTTAAACATTCTAGAGTTCCAGATTTGCATACGACATTACTAGGCCAGGGTACACATGATGCGTCTAACGATTGAGATCAGAAAGAATTCTAAACGAGAAACCTTCAGGATGGTTAAGCATTTCCCTAACATGTAGAGCATGCTGCATTAGACACCCTTTGTTAGTGGACTGTGTGAACCGTGAACATTTCTTTTCTTTTCTTTCTAGGCATAAGTGCCGCATAACCCAATCAACACCAAACAAATTGAAAAGTGAGTTCCACAAATCTCTTACTACATCACAATAAAGGAAAAGGTAGTCAATAGACTCCTTACTTTTATTACACATACAACACTACTCCACCATCAAACCATATATTCATCTTCCTCAAGTTATCCAATGTCGATATTTGCCCTAATACTGCCATCCACACAAAAAATGCCTCTCAAAGGAGCCTCGATACTCCAGATACTCTTCCACAGAAAAGGGGAACCCGTAGTTATGGTTAACATGATACTTAAAAAATAAAAAATAAAATAAAAAAAATGATACTATGAGTCACTTCAAACTTACGCCTTTTGGAAGGCCTCCAACATATTCTATGCACATCTCCTTGCACTTATGAGAGAATACAACATCTCAAAGAAAGAAAAAACTAAATTGACCTCCCAATCTTTTACAAATCTAGTAAAAATTATATTCTAATGAATATTACCATATCAAAACTGCATATGATTTGCCACCCACGCATCCTTATTGCGTGCAAAACTGCATATGATCTGTCACCCACGCATCCTTATTGCGTGCAAAACTGAACAAGTTCGGATAAGTTATCTTCAATGGTTGATCCCCACATCACACATCATGTAAAAAATTGACCTTTGACCCATCACCCATCTCTTCCTTTTGGAAAAGCATCGCACCCCTTCCTTTTATATTTCTACACTCCCACTCAAATGATCCTGTTATCTGCTTAGAACACCAACCTCTCCTTAAACTATCATATTTAGTATCTATCACAAATTTCCACAAAGTCTCTCTCTCTCTCTATAGCATAATGACACAATCATTTTCCTAATAGAGCTTGATTAAACTGAATCAAGTTTCTAACCCTCGAACCACCTAATTTCATTAAAGTGCAAATTCTCAACTAATTCACTAAATGAAACTTAAACTTGTCTCCCATTCACCCTTACAAAAAATAAAAAATAAAAAATAAAAAATAAAAATCCCTCTAAAGTTTATAAAGCCTATTAGCCATACCCACTAGAATAAGAAAAAGAGATAGAATAAGTAAGTAGATTGGAAAAAGTACTGTTTATTAGAGTCAATCTACCTCTCTTAGATAAATAAAGCTTCTTTCATCCAGCCAACTGAGGTTCCATTTTTTCAATTATTCAATTCCAAATAGATGTAGCCTTATAAGATGTACCCAAAGGCAAACCCAAATACTTCATCGGAAATGAAAATACCTACAAACAAAAATACGGGCCAACCCTTCTAAATCTCCTACATCGCCAACAAGAACTATATCTGATTTTCTTTTTTGATAAGAGAACTATATCTGATTTCCAAAGAACTATATTTTTTTTCCAAATTATTCTTCAATCTCGATACAGCTTCAAAACATAAGAAAAGACATTGAAAAATCACTGAATATAGAGTAAGTTTTCTGATGAAAATATTTTGTCTGATTGCTTAATCCCTGCTGATCTAGTTACACAATTGGAGAACATTATTGCCTCATCTCATCTTGTGGGTAGGTATACGGTCTCGTAAATTAAAAAAAGGGAAAAATGCAAAACCAACTTTTGTGGTGTACCTGATTTACAATTAGATCCATGTGGTATTAAAATAAATTCAGATGTTTCTAAGGTATGTCAAAAAACAATTTGCTCACTGCAGTCAAATTTTGTCAAAACACTTGATAGATTCTGTTAGTATGACACGTCAGTGCCAATAAAATGACGATACGTGTTACTCTTAATGAAAAATATAAATATATAAAAATTTAAATCTAAAAAATTTTAGAAATTAAAAACTTTAAAAATTGAAATATTTTAATTAAAAAACAAAAAGAAAGAAAATGATGGCTCAGCAGCCACCCCCAGCCCATGGGGTGGCGCGCACCACCCTAAAGCCTCCTCAGACCGATGTGGGTGGCGGCAGGCCACCCCAGCCTCCTCTTGGGGGGGCTCACAGGCCACCCCTAGCCAAGGGGGTGGCTGCCGAGCCACCCATTTTCCTTTTTTTCTTTGAAAAAAAAATAATTACAAATAATAATTTTTTAAGTTTTTAATTTCTTTAATTTTTTAGTTTTGTATGTTTATATTTTTTTTATGTATATTTATATTTTTTTTAGAGAAAAATACATTTTACCCTTTTTAAAGTTTTACCACTTTTTTTTTTCTTTTTCTTTTTTTTTTTTTTCTTTTTTTTGCTTCAAATGATTAAAAATTGGCAATATACCCCAACTAAGTTTTTAAAATTTTCAATATACATTACCACTCCGTTAATTATTTCTATCTGCTTTAACGAAAATTATTAAAAAGACCTAAATGCCCCCACTTTCCTAAAAAAAAAATATAAAAAAAAAAAAACAAAGGGGTGGCCTAGCCACCCCCACGGTCCATGGGGGTGGTTCGGCCACCCCAAGGAGACAAATGGGGGTGGGCAAGCCAAGCCTTGCACCCCCGGTCCTTTTTTTAACCAAAAAAAAAAAAAAAAGGATTTTTTGAGAATTCAACACATGAATGTGAGGTAATTTTGAAAAGTTTGTACTGAAAAATGGACGTGCACTGCACATGGGCCATTTTCAATTAAAGAATACGGAAATGACTAAAGAATTGGGTTATATTGAAAATTTCGAAAAATTTATTGAGGTACATTGCTAATTTTTAAACATTTAAGGCAAGAGTGAAAAATTGGTAAAATTTTAAGAGGGTATAATGTATTTTTCCTATTTTTTATTAAGAGTGTAACACGTGTCCTCATTTTATTGGTTTTACCATGAAACACTAACGAAACCGACAATTGTTTTGACGGAATTTGATTACAATGAGTAAATTGTTATTTTTGCATATCTAAAGAATTTTTTTTTAGTTCATTTTGATACCACCTAATTGTAAATGAGGTAAAATGGAATTTTGCATTTTATTGCCCCGATTATTCCAAAACGAGAGTACGGCTAGAAGCAACATAAATGATACATGTAATTAATCCTTCCAATACTTTTAAACACATGAATTTAGAAGAAAGTAGAACACAATAACAAAAGAGGTGGTGGTGTGAGATGCGAGTTATATACCTGGGACGCTCTTGAGACCCTCCTGGCAGCCATAAAAGGCGGCGTTTTTTGCCAAATCGGCTGCTACCTGGCCGATCCTGGACCGGGTTTCCTCGTCCGACATGTACTGGCTCAGCGTCTGGGTGGCGTTGATCCTAACGTTGTTGATCTTGGTACCGGCAGCCAAGCCGAAACCATAAGAGCTCGAGCCCCAGCCCTTAACCGCCGTCAGATCAGGTGTGTTCCGTTTCAGTGACTCACTTGTTGAGCAAACGTAACCCCAAATCCCCATCTCTCTCTCTCTCTCAAAGGGAAAAGCGATCGAGATGGCTATGTCTGATCTCTTGGGGAAAACACACTTTTTTCTCTCCCTCTCTCTGACCCCTCTCAAAAGGAAATGCCAGGTAGCAGGGCGGCTCTTCCCTTAGGCGGTCGCCTAAGGGCCTAAGGCCCCAGGAAAGAAGACTGCCTAAGGCCCAGGAGAAGGGGAAGAAGCCTCCCAATAAAAATATTGGTAATAGTAGATAAAAACAAAAAAAAAAAAAACAAAATAATAATAATAATAATAAGGCCCCAATTACACTACGACTACGCCAAAAAAAAAAAGAAAAGAAGTGCATCTCTGAGTCTCTCATTTGAAATTCCCATGAAAAAATCAACCTAAGTATTTCACATACTTAGGTTGATTTTAAGAATTGCACATTTCTTCCTTAATATTTAACAAAAAATCCTAACAGATAAGTGACATTGTAAAAAAATAAAAATTTGATATAGTAAATTGAGAGATTGTGAAATTTAAGAAGACATTGCAAAAGGAGTGACAATTCAAGAGGTAAGTGAGGTTTTTCCTAATTGTGAAAGAAAAATAAAATATATAACATTTCTCCATACAGGATAATCCAAAAAATATATTTACACCCGTAATATTTCTTTGCAACGAACGTGTACAGAGAATGCCCCTCCCTGTTGTCATCTTTTCAACTCAAGACAGTATAAACTATTAAAGTCTAAAGACAATGGATTAAACTAAGGGATAACTAGCTACCTCACGCAACCCCAAATTGGCTTAAGTGGTGATGGCTTTGTTTGGACTTAAATACTTAATGGAATGGCATTCTCATCACATTTCAAATTTGAATGTTTTTTTGGTACAAATAATTCTTTTGGGCAACACCTGCGACAAAGTCGAATCTTACTTGATCCGTGTGGAGTGCCGAACACAAGTTTTGAGTTTGCTTTTAAGAGAAGATACACGAAGTGATCCTACATTAGAAGATTTGGTTAAAAAAAAAAGATAACTACCACAGTTTATTTCTATTACGATTATAACTGCCCATAAATTAAAGAAAAACGTACCTCTTGGAGGCTGTTAGGATGTGCATATCCAATTTCGAATATGAGTTGAGCTAGAGATTATCAAAATTCCTATCAAATTTAGGAATGGGTATTTTTTTTAAAAATAAAAAATAAAAATAAGCATTTTGAGAATTTTGACAGACCTTAACCAAAAATTCTAATGAATGATTGAAATTAAAAAAGATTGAAAAATAGGTACTCTAAATTGATACTTTTTAAAATTTATGTAGATTTTTACAAAAGTAATAAAAGATAAAAAGTTATAAGCAAAATTCATTCAAATTTTTATTTATCGAGAATACGAGGGCGGGTGCTAATCGGCAAGATTAAGAGAATATATATAGGAGTAGCAATTTGAGATGATGTCTCGGACAGATACAAGCATTGAAGTAAACTTTAATATAACAGAAAGGTACATAATATTATTGGAAATTAGTGCTTTGGTGTATGTTGCAATGTGACAAAAGTTTAAAATTCATCCGTTGCTTTAGCATTATGGTCTAATTATAATTAGTAATTCCAACGAAAAATTATATATTATCATAGTTCAAGACTAAGTAAGTTGATAGAGCTGATATATCATTCGAACGGGCCAAAGGCTCTTATCACATATCGATCTTCTGGTTTTTTATAAACGGTCGACTTCAGATCTGCACAAGGCTGATGCTTCTCTGCTCTCTCAAGACCTGCAGACTTAAAGATTTCCTTCAGTTCGGCTACCTCGGCTTTCAATGCCTTGAACTCCAGTTCATGACCCTGATCAACCTTCTTTTCGCCACGAATTGATCGCAAGACAGCCTTATAAAACAATGTTCCACCTGCAAATGCAGTAGAAACCAACAATGAGTATTGCACAAGAAGGGAAAACCTAGCAAAAGACTCGAGCATCAATGCAAGCCACCCCCACCCCACGGTCCATGGGGGTGGACGAACCAAGCCACGGTAGCCACCCCTAATTTTTTTGAGAATTCAACACGTGTATGTGGTACTTTTGAAAAGTTTGTACCGAAAAATGCACGTACAATGCACATGAGCCATTTTCCATCAAAGAATACGGAAATGGCTAACGGATGGATTACATTGAAAATTTTAAAAACTTTGTTGAGGTACATTGCCAATTTTTAAACGTTTAAGGCAAGAGTGAAAAAGTTGTAAAACTTTGGAAGCGTAAAATGTATTTTTCCTAATTTTTTTTTTATTAAGAGTATAACACATGTCCTCATTTTATTGGCACTAACATGACACGCTAACGAAACCGCCAATTATATTGACAGAATTTGATTACAGGAAGTATATTGTTATTTTTGCATATCTAAGAAACTTTTGAGTTCATTTTAATACCACGTCAAGCTAATCGTAAATGAGGTAAACCAAATGGATTGATTTTACATTTTTCCCGTAAAAGAAAAAACTTGTTGAGTTTAAGAGCAAATTTTGTAGAGTGAAAATACGCACAGGGTACTAATAAATCTACAACTCCAGAGAAATAGTGAAGAAAAAAGGAATTTAATTGCCAATCCAAAAAACATTGCTCCGATTATTAATCCAAAACGAAAGTACGGCTAGAAGCAACATAAATGATACATGTAATCCTTCACATGAATTTAGAAGAAAGTAGAACACAAACAAAAGAGGAGGTGGTGGTGTGAGATGCGAGTTATATACCTGGGACGCTCTTGAGACCCTCCTGGCAGCCATAAAAGGCGGCGTTTTTTACCAAATCGGCTGCGAGCTGGCCGATCCTGGACCGGGTTTCCTCGTCCGACATGTACTGGCTCAGCGTCTGGGTGGCGTTGATCCTAACGTTGTTGATCTTCGAACCGGCAGCCAAGCCGAAATCATAAGAGCTCGAGCACCAGACCTTAACCGCCGTCAGATCTGGTGTGTTCCGTTTCAGTGACACACTTGTTGAGCGAATGTAACCCCAAATCCCCATCTCTCTCTCTCTCTAGCTCTCTCACACACATAAAAGGAAAAGCGATCGAGATGGCTATGTCTGATCTCTTGGGGAAAATACACTTTCTTCTCTCTCTCTCTCTCATCTCTCTCAAAACGAAAAGCCAAGATACCAACTTTTAGTTTCCTTAGGCGAAATGGTAAAGCATCAATTCTTACAATATACGTGCATGCGAGTGGAACTGTGGAATGTCCGCCCATGCTTTAAACATGGCAACTCGTCCGGAAGAAAGATTGCACGTGCCGAATGGCCCGAATTATTCCCAAACTAAAATGCATAAAAAAAAAAAAAAAATGTTACCATTTATATATAAGAGTAATGTTTGGGAAAATAATCGGGGCCCAAAGACACGTAGGCCTAAAGTAATATCAGGGCCCAGTCCATTAGGATGGTCCGTCCAGATTAGACTTAAGTACATGCAGAACCCGTCGTTACCTTCAAAAAGGACTCATATCCCGAGTATATCGAGATAGACTCATATCCCATCAAATATTGGATAAAGTATCTAATAGTATGACATCAGATGAAGAGATAATGTCTTATTTAGTTTGGACTCTACTACCCAATTCAAATTCTATGAAAATAAGCCTAAAGATTCCTAATCAAATTATGCTCCACGCACTCCAGCAGTTTTATAACTGTGGACTGTGAACCTATAAGTAAGACTACAACTTCAGGCATTTGAAATATATTCTTTAAGTTCTGAGATTTCTAATTCTCCCTAAAAGTCATAAAATTTGTACTGACTTAGTCATCCGACTAATCGTTTATTATTTTGCAGATTACGAGGAGAGCGATTATTAAGGAAGACGACGAATCACAAGACAATACGTCACCGTACCGGAAACTATACTAACAAGTAATAATGCCAGAAAATATATTTCTATCTTCTTATCATCATGCAATGTGTAATGCCTGGTAATTAGTCCAAACTAACTCTTAAATTAATTATTGTTAAAAATAAATATCAAATAGTTAGTTGAAACTACACATCAATATTATAAAATAAATATCAACGGCGAGTCACCAGACCCAGCTATGGGATCTGGTGACCCATGTTGGGTCACACCGTTGGGTGAGTTAAATCCACCCATACCATTTTTTTTTAAAGAAAAAAAAAATAGGGCATTTTGAGACATTTACATTCTTACGTTACGATTTAACAAAAAATTTTAATAGGTGAGAAAAATTATAAAAAAGTAGAAGTTCGATATAGTCAATTGAAAGGTTGTAAACTTTAGGAAGACATTGCAAATGGGTGACAATTCAAGGGGTAAGTGAAGTTTCCCTAATTGTCAAAATTAAATGGATTGTTTTAAGCAATTGGATCAATTTTGAATAAAGTAGCTGATTTTGGACCACAAATAGGAGGAAATGAGAAAGAAGCAAACTGGAGCTAGGCCGCTGCCTTCCGTTTTATGCTTGATGCCTTGATCTTGGTTTTCCTTTCACTCATATTCACAAGCCAAATTTCACGTCCTCGAAACTGAGGAAATTGGGGGATGACGGGGTTGGTTAGTTGGGACGGTTGAAAAGGGGTAAGGGATATAACTCAGCGGTAGAGTGTTACCTTGACGTGGTGAAAGTCATCAGTTCGAGCCTGATGAAACGTTATAAAGCGGGGAAAACTGAAACAGAGGTTTTGACGACACTAATTACCGATTCGCACAGGAAAAGAGAGACCAGTTGTCTTCAGAAATGAAGCAAAGTGGGAAAAAATCATGATTAAATTAGAGCATACTTTGTTCCCGGATAATTAACCCATCATACAGAGCATGTCCACAGGCATAGCTACGAAAGATATACACAAGTAACACAAACACCAACATCAGTGTGCCAGATATTCACCACCTTCTGTAAAATACACGTTTTTTTTCCAGGCATAGAGGATCCAAGATCTGACATTCTGCAATCAAAATCACAAATTAGATCAATCAGAATTACTGTATCCGCGAAAGCAATGTTTTACAAAAATTTCAGCGAAGATCAAGTATCTTCACCAGATTTAGTATCAAAAGATCAAGTAGGACTGAAATGTACACGGCACAACTTATTTACTGCATAAAACTATCATTCAGTTTAAATATTTAGTAGTTTCAGAAAATAGTTTTCATTAGTTCTCCTACATGACCAAGGTGCAGCACTCGTAGAAATCCAAAACAGATGGTCATGTAACACTAAAATTGTATGGTAGAAATCCAAATCACTCGTAGTCCTATGGTCTTAAAAGACCTAAAAATTATGTCTCCCCTCTTTCCACATTTCTATCTGTTGCCACATTTTAAACTTCACAATTACTCTCAATTAGACACTGCACCATTTACATTGGTTAATCCATTTGTGCTAATTTTAAGTAGGGAATAATGGTCTTCATGCATCTAACTGAACCACTTGATAAGCAAGATAAATTTTATGTCCTATAAAATAGTTCCTCACTTTGTTAGAGTTGACCTTCTATACGCACTACATCCCTCTTTTCATTTCTTCTAAAATATTTCCTTTTTCCAGATTCTTAATTATCCTTATTTTAGGGAACTGAACCTTAATTACCATTTGAGCAATACCAAAACATGAGTCAGGCTGCACTCACTTTTCCAAAGACATCCTTTGGTATTATGTACTCGAATCCATATCCACACAATAAGTAGCAGCAGTTTTAGAAGTAGATGCAAAAGGGTTAATACCTAACAACTGTGGCAATAATTATAATGTATGATTTAGATGACAACTGTAGGTCCAATGTCACAAACCTGAATGGATATAAGTTGCAATATTTTATTGAGGACCCGCAAACGATGAGTAGCATAGGTGCTGTTCACAGGAAGTCGCTTCATTCTCTTCATTTCTTCATGAACCGCAGCATTCTTCTCTTCGGACCCCATTTTCTTCTGTTGATTTTTAGGCTGAGTGCTAACTCTACTATCCATGGTCTGGTCAAGGGCAACACTGCCTAGTCTGCCCCTAAAATGATCTCATGGATCCACTTCTCAACTAGACCTACGAAACAATAAAACGAAACAATTTACCACAGTTGAGAGTACACCCAACTTAAACAAACAAACAAGACAGAAAATCGTGCAAAATTTGACCATGTGTGACCACAATAAATAAAGAAGCTAATGCGCATCATCCACATTCATGAAGGAAAACTATATTTGAACACTTCTTGTTCACATCTCTTGAACACAACCCTCGTTTGTACCATTGATTTCTAACATATGTGACAACGACTATGTGTGATATTAACAACGCAAATGAGAGGTGCGCATAACATGTATGCACGTACTGTCTGCAAATAACACAAGCATCTTGACACAGTCCTCCAAAAGCAAAAGGGTCTCAATGATCAAATAAGAAGGCAAATTCGGTTTCATGTATAACAATATTCTCAAAATGGAGTGTGGAGAGCCTTGGTATGCAAATATATCCACTACAAATAAACTTGTTCCACCTGAAAGCAAAGCCTCAAGTAGACTTTCCCATCAAATATTGCCTTCCAAGTTATTCCAAATAATCCAGCAAAACAAAGAATAAAATCAATTCATTCAAACCCTAATATACGGTTTGGTTGGTGCGAAAACCATGGAAAATAAGGTAAAAAGCAAAAACAGATCAAGATTTATATGAAAAATTTCCTCAAACCGATGGTGGCATCATGTTTATTAGAATTGAGTTGGACTTTTCTTTTTCCGGAAAAAATGATTCAAAAATTTTCAATTTCGTCACTCTTCCTCCAAATTCTTGGACACCAGACAGAGTATGGAATGCCATAAAACGATGGAAGTATAAGAATAACAATACGAAGAAACAAAGCTAGAAGGAGAAAGAAAAACATACAGTTCGCGACGTCGAAAGCCCTACGACCACGAAAATTTGGAGGAGATGATTAGGGAGCTCTAGACAAACAGAAGCAGAGCAGACCAACGCCACCAGCCAGGAAGCCAGCATCCCTGTTTCTCCTAAAACGCACCGTTTTCAATTTTCGTAATTATTCCGGAACAAAACGCATCGTCTTGCATAGGTCAAATCAGATTTTTTACGATTCTCCAATAATAATTGTATTAAATTATTTTTTAAAATTAAATAATTGAAATTTTATCACTTATAAAATATGATGAATATTAAATTGATAAAATGATAGATATTGATGAGATATAATATCCAATTAAACATATTTAATTTAAAGACAACGATACTTACAATATATATATATTAGACGAAAATACTAAATAGAAGAGAAAGAGTACGGGTGCATTTGAGATTACGATTTTATAGATAAAAAGTACGATTTTAAACCAAATTATAAAATTTGAATCGTTTGAAAATTATGTTTTTAAAAATTTGAAATTTGAAAACGTAAAAAACTGTTTTTTTAAATCGCATGTAATGAGGTATTTTTTTAAAAAAACACATAATTTTAAAGGTTAACTTGCAATTTTAAATGTCAAATTGTGATTTTGCCAAATGTTTAATTGGGTTTTTAAAAATCACTTTTTCAAATCGCATATTTTTAAATCGTATTTTTTTTTTTAACAAAATAACCGGAGCTACTATGCATTAATCTGAAGAGGCCCGAAGGCAAATACAGTGAATAGAAACACATCGACACCCTACACACTAGGCCAAAAAAATCAAACTTGAGTACTGCCTACAAATAAACAAATATTCCAATAATAGATGTTTGAGGCACTCTTTAACAATAAAGCACCTCTAACAAAGAAAAAATGGTTGATCTAACTAACAAGCCATAAATTGTACTTTAGTTTCTTAGGGTTTAGGGTTTAAGGTTAGGATTTTTGTTTTTAGTGTTAGGAATTTTTTTTTTTAGAAAGTGTAGGATATTTTTGTTTAAGGATTTATGGTTTAGGGTTTAAGGTTATGATTTTTGTTTTTAGTGTTAGGGTTTCTTTTTTTAGAAAGTGTAGGTTTTTTTTTTCTTAGGGTTTAGGGTTTAGGGTTCGTTATGGTTTAAGGTTAGGGTTTGGTTTTAGAAAATGTAGGATTTTTTTTTTTTTTTTTTTTTTTTTTTTTTTTTTTTTTTTTTTTTTTTAAGGATCTAGGATTAGGGTTTAGGGTTTTACTTTCTTAGGGTTTAGGGTTTAAGTTTATGATTTTTGTTTTTAGTGTTAGGAAAAAAAAATTTAGAAAGTGTAGGATATTTTTGTTTAAGGGTTTAGGGTTTAGGGTTTAAGGTTAGGAATTTTATTTTAGTGTTAGGGTTTCTTCTTTTAGAAAGTGTAGGATATTTTTTTTTTTAGGGTATAGGGTTTAAGGTTTAAGGTTAGGAATTTTGTTTTTAGTGTTAGGGTTTCTTTTTTTAGAAAGTGTAGGATATTTTTTTTGTTTAGGGTTTAGGGTTTAGGGTTTAAGGCTAGGACTTTTGTTTTTAGGGTTAGGGTTTAGGGTTTGTTAGGGTTTAGGGTTTAGGGTTTAAGGTTTAGGGTTAGGGTTTTTAGGGTTTGAAAGTGTAGGAATTTTTTTTTTTTAGGGTTTAGGATTTAGGGTTTGGGGTTTAGGGTAAGGGTTTTTTTTTTAGAACGTGTAGGATTTAGAGTTTATTTAAGGGTTTATTATTGTGTTGGTTTTATGGTTATGATTTTAGGATATAAAGTTTTGGGATACAGTTTTTGTTTTGTTTTAAGAGTTGAATGTTCTTTTTTTAAAAAACAAAAACAAATACGGGTTTAGGGTGTTTCTTCTTTTTATAAAAAGGGTTTATTGTTCCGTGTTTAGGGTTAGGGTGTTAGGGTATTTTTTTTAAAAAAATGGTTTAGGGTTAGGGTTAGAGTTTTTGTTTTGTTATAAGGTTTGGGCACGTGTACTGAGTACACGTGTCCAATCCGGGACGTGTATTTAAATACACGTCCCGAAATGTATTTGCATGCATAAAAAAAAAAATATATATATATATATATATAATTTAACCACATAAAAAAAAAAAAAATACAAACCCATGCAGCCTGAAATGTATATACCGTACATATAGCTAAACTTTACGCGCTAAAACTAAACTGTAAACTATAATTTAAAACTAAACCTGTAGCGCCCCAGATTTTAAGTAATTAAATAAATGTCTTAAATTAGAATTTAAGACTGAATGAAATAGACTGACGGAATTATTCAGTAGACTAATTAGCATAATAATATTAATGTGTAATATTCACTGCGTGTAATATTACTGTGCAAAATATATTTGGTTTATAATTTATGATGTTAAAATATTATTAAGATAATAATATTATTTATGAAACGAACCCGATTAATAATTTTAATAAGGCAGACTGTATTAAAAAGACTACGTATAAAATACCCTAAGAAGCTATTAATTATAATTATCATTACATTCTCCCTCTGCGTCATACCATACGTTGCATCCCACTGAGTTTTATTATAAACCAAAACAGTGTTCTCCAGCTAACTCCTGCACTCATCACTCTCGCATGCCCTTATTTTTAATCCAAAGGACAATTCAATAATCAGTCATTCTCTTCCATTAAACAATTTTAAATCATTTCAGCAGTCGCACGTTATTCCGATTCCTCCACTCAGTTTATTAAAAACACAGCCTGCCTCCACTTTGGTTTTAATGTATTTTCTTCTGCACAATCGTCCTTCTCAGTGCTTAAACAATGCAATGCTAGCCTGTCTTCACTCAGACAGCTACAAAGCAGTTCATCTCTGCTGCTGTAATAATGGCACCCTTCTCCCTCTTTCTTTATTCCTTCTTTCTCCTCCTTTTAAGACCGAGACACAGCAGTGAGTGAGATGAGAGAAGTGAGATTTGAGGAGTAAGACCCAGCTCAGACCATGCATGCAGGAGATCGAGACCCACCGAACCTGCTGGAACCCGGATGACCAGCTCATCCCAGCAACTCTGTAAACTACCCAGCCCTGAACCATCAAGTGAATCCAATAACCACGCAAGAACGAGTGACCACCGAAACTCCAGCCAGCATGCATCCCGAAGCCTTAAGTGTTGCTCTTCATTCTTCCGACCTACCGAAGCTCTTGATCCGCAACTCAAACCCAACAAACCCGTAGTTCGTGAAAACATAGAAACCGAACCAATAGCATGGCTGTTAGACCAACAACGCCGTAAAGCCAAGATCACGATCCAGCGCCGGAGAAGCAGGGAAAAAAACCAGCAGGAAACCGAACCCCATGCACACCACACACCAGCCGGAACCCGTGCATAACCGGCAGCCCAGTCCGAACCTGCCGAACCCAGCGTGACCCGAAGCTCACTGAACCTCAGCTGATCTCCAGCCAACAACCCGTGTTTTCCCAGCTGCCCAGCATGACCGGCAGCAACCCATGCAACCCAAAAGTGAAACCGTGAACCCCATAACCACCGAGCACCAACCCGTGAGTCCCGGCCAGCCCAAGCACCACTACCCCGCCGACAACCGAGACCCAGCTGACCCAGCAGCCGAACCCCTCCGGCAGAAACAGACCCACGGCAATTCAGCAGTGACCCGGAGCTAGACGACCCTCGGCAGCTGCCCAGCTCAACCCGTGCTTGTGCCCATGCAACTCGACCCCCACCGTGACCGAACCAAGCCATGCATGAACCCAGCAAACCCAGACCATGCGTGACTCGTGAGCTGGAGTGGCGACTCTGGCTGCCGTGCACACCCCATGCGTGCGTGGGTTCTACTAGTGACCACTACCATGTACTTCCCGGACCCTTTTATACTTACATATATATATATATATATATATATATATATATATATATATATATATATATATATATATATATTATAATACTATACATATATATGTCTATATGTATCTATTCAGTGCACATATATATATATATACATTTTATAATACTGTACATATATATATATGTCTATATATATATATATCTTATAATACTATATATCCATATATATATATATCAAAGGCCATGCTATTCTATATATATATATGAATGCCATGCTATGCTATTATATATATTTAAAATACATATGTTGATCTGCCTAATTTAATAAGGAACAAAAGTTGTATCATATAATAATACCTATTATGATATTGTTGAAAATAGATAATTGTGATATAATAGCTATTTTATTAAAAGTATTGATAAAATAATCCTTATGAAAATAAGTATTTTGAAAGAATATTTTAATCATTATTTATAAATGCTATTATAAGGCCTATATAATATATTATAATTAAATTAATTAGTATGACGATTCGATGTCTAGATAATGTTAGGGAGTTAATAAAGATTATATTAATTATGTAGTCTCAATACCTAAATTAAGAAAATGTTAAATAGGTTAGGTTGCTTTGATTTATGATAATAAGTTGACATGTTTTAAATGATGAAGGGTTAGAAAATTATAATGCTTTATCAAGTTATGGATTATGTTTGATTGTTAGTAATTAATTATGGAAATTGAGTATGATGTTTTACTATAGTATGTTGGTTGCAATAATTGCTAAGTGTTCATAAATGTAAGTGAGTTTCCAATTATTAGATGATCACTTCTATGTATGAGTCTATGTATAAAAATAGAATTCATGTTGAGGCATGAGTTTCTAGAAAGTAATGATATTGACCTTGTATGCACATGTATATGTGTTTGATGCAGATGATGAATTGAGACAGCACAAAAGGACTGTAAGTATTTTTATACTTACTGAGGGTAGCACTGGATTTCAGTAATGTTGTGTTTATGTTTTATTTTAATTGGATGCGTGTGACTGATTATTGCATACTGTTAATAATCAACCTATTAATATTGGGCGCAACGTCTCCCAAAGGTTCATGATAGAGTTGAACCGGAAACAATAATAATCATATTGATTGGAACGTCTTTCAAAGCACTAGAGGAGGGAGGTCTCTAATAGTGCGAAAACAAAGCTAATTAAAATGTAATGTAGAGGGGACGGCCTCGAGAAACACAATTAAACGGGGGAACGTGCCCTTACAAGAAGAGAGGAGTGTAATCACTATATAAACTGTTAAACTTTGCATGAAAAACTATCACCTCATCATTATGTCATATCTGTGCCTTAAAATAACGCATAAATCATGATGTTGTTGAATGACAGTTAGCTCACTTATGAAACTATGGGATTGTGGCGGTAACCACCTTCTCATAGATGTTTGCGCAGGTACTGAAGATTATGGATTGGATTAACTGCTAGCTTATGAGATTTATAGCTGTGTAGTTAGGTTTTAGTACTTTGTACTTATAGGTGTTTGTACTATTTGCTTGTAATATGTCTAGACATTTACTTGTAATTAATAAGTTCCATGCATGCTTTAGTGTCACATGTGACATATGTTTCTTTGTAAATAGTGTAAAGACTTTAAATGTATTTTCTAGAAGATGTCAGTTAAAGCTCTGAATATATCGTAAGGGAATTGTCCCTATCGGTAATGTTTTTAAAAAAAAAAGATATTCGTATTTTTCCGCTGCTAGATTTTATCAACTCTGAAAGGTTAACGATACGTGATTATCCAGATATAATCACTTACGTTTTTTTTGAAAAAGCGGGTCGTTACAGTATGGTATCAGAGCGGTTTGCTCTGTGGCCTAGTGAACATTCAGAGTCATACTATAACTTAGGTAAGTTACAGTATGGTATCTAAGGCTATCAGACTTGACCTTAGGAGTCTAGGATTAACACAAGAGCTATAGGAAAATCGAACTTTTTATAAACTCCTTAAAAGCTTTTGGTATGAAGTTAAGCAACGTAAGAGAATAGTAACTATCATTAATGGTTAGGATTTTTATGCTTGTGTGAATGTATGCATTATATGGTTCCTATGACTATATGTTTTCATAGCTATGCAACTTAGGAAACATATTGATATGATCTATTAAAAATTGCATGCCAAATAAAGAATGTACTATGAATATGCGTAAGAATAATATTATTAACCACTGCGTACAGTTAGGACTTGTGTAGCATGATGACTTATTCCTCTATAGATATTGGACGATGCATGTTTGTATATGCTACCTATCCTTGATAAAATAGTACACCACACTACTATCGATAAATCGACCATACCTTTAAATTTATTTATTTAGTTTTTGTGTATGATCTCTAAGTTATCAGTAGCTTTATAACACTAAGTATGAATACTTTACAGTTATCGATAAATGTTTGAATTATTATCTGTCTAGTGTAGAGATGAATAGATATACCTTATTTGATGTTAACAATTTGGATGTTTTAAGTACAGAAGGATTTTACCATAATCATGATCTCAGCATCATGATGATAAGATTCTTGGTTTTGGGCATTAGGCAGCAGCATGCCTATGATAAACAGAAGATTTGAGGTATGGAAGTATAACCGATCTCATGATTAGGATGATTAATGCTTAATATTATTTCGAGGTATAGTCATGAAACAATAATTTTGGAGATATAACTTGCATAATCTTGATACTTGATATCTTTACAGATTTATGAATATTAAATTGATAGATTGATATAACACTTTATTGATGTACTTAGAATTGATAGTTGTCCTATGATCATGATAAGGTTAACATTGGAATCAAAAGAACATATATGGAGATTTTGAGGTACACCTGATTAACCGTAGAGAGTAAGGAAAAGATAAATCTTAAGGATTAATGATTCATGGCTTGTTGTATTACGAGCATCTATGGTACCTTTTGAAGATAGGTATATAATTAGTAGATCGATGGATCATGTGAATTTTGAGGATATATAAGTATGTCATTTAGATATATTATGATTAACAAATATCTGTCATCTTGTATATGATATCTTTTGGAGATAGGTGCATAAATTATAGATTGCAAATTTATCGGAATATATATATATTCGATGATCTATAGGGAAAGGAATTGATTAAATAATTTGATGACACTTGGAGATATTGTCTTTTTATGCATTTGATAAACTCTGGAGAAAGTGAGAAATTTAGGGATTGATAAATTGTTGAGGTTTTCTAAAGCTTAAGTGAATTGATATAACTGAGTTGATCAAAAGATTTGATGATTTTTAGAGTGATTATTTGCCCTACGCATCTGACGAACTTTGGAGAAGTTTATATATATTTGAGGTCTTTCTAGAGCTTAAGTTAAATAAAATATTGAACATACGATCTATTGATTCTCTTAGATATCCCTGCTTGACGGATAAGCTTTTAGCAAATCTGAGTATTGATCGACTGCATAACTAAATTAGAGTAATACTAAGGATTCAATCTAATGATATTTGAGGATGATAGTAATTATGCAGAAATAGAAAGAAGAACATAATACCATAAGGATTTTACCCTAGTTTAGAATCATAGTTCAAAAAGATTACAGACATATTAGAAAATAAGAACGGTACGTAGAAATTATTGTCTTACAAGAGGAACCACTTTAGATTTAAAGAAAAAACATAAACTTGCAAACAGGACCTTTTCTGCACCATCCCCGGAGAATACTGGTATGCTCATACCTGCAGGTATTTCATAATACTGCAGTTAGTTATTTATTTTTGTAAATAAAAATTTGCTAGATCAAATAGAATACCTGGCTAAGCCTCAGGGCGGAAAACCCTAAGATTTTGGACTGCACGCAAGAGATCCTGGTGTTGTCCTTGAAGACGATTGGTGTTCTGCTCCAAGTCAGCATACCTCTTTTCCAAGTCTTTCGCATAGGAATTCACCACCTTCTTCAACCTTTTATTCTCCTGCTGAAGAATCCGATTCCTTCGCCTAGAGTCCATATACATTCGCTGCAAAGTCAAGATTTGAACTTTCAACGCTTGAATTTCGTTCCCTCGAACTTGCAGACGGCGAGCCATATTGGAAACCGAAGAAGCACCCTGAATACTGAATGCTAAAGAATCATTGATGGCTTGGGCATCGGTCCTATCTGCCAACAACTTTTCATCTCGAGGAGTCATGATGCCTTGAGCTACGGATGCAGCTACTGCATCACTCAGCATCGCAGAGTCGTTAGTCAAAAGAGGACCTCTCTGAGATAGGAACAATGGACGCCAAATCTCTGGTACTACAGGCGCAGTATTTAGATCAAAATTATTTTGAGAAGATGAGGAAGCCATTTTTGGAAAAACTAAGGAAATGATGATACTCCTCAAAGGATCTGAAGGAGAGAAGATAGAAATGAAGCTGTTATTCGAAAGATCTGAAGGGAAGGAATGAGAACTTAATCAGTGGACGAGACGCAGTCTAATCAACGTCATTCGGAGCGCAGCTGCCACTACCCCTAGTAGACAACTCTCGAATCGCGAGCTCTCTTTCTTTTCGGCTTTCACCCTTTTCACCTTCTCGAATTTCGAATTCACCTAATAGCTTTTCCGGATTTCTCGCCGCACTTTTCGCACCGTGCAGAGCTGGATGAGCATTCCGAGAAAAGGAGAGAGCGTATCACGATACGCTGTCGGCACCACTTGCACCGTTGCCTCTCAAATCTCCTCTATAAATACACTCGTCTTCCCTCATGCAAAGCACACCTTTCAGCTCTCAACCCTTCATATTTTGAAGAGCCAAATCTTTCTTCTAAGCCGAACGCATCATCGCTGCTTGAAAGAGATGATGCAGTTCCATAACCAATTTCAAAGCCTAAAGATAGAAATATGCAGCATCACCACCAGATTCACAAACAACGAAGCAAGACTATTCTTGATCATACTATCCGGAAGCAAGATTATCCTTGATCATGCAAGACCTTCTCTTCCGTCTTGTCAACCCGGACGCTCCTCACGTTTATCTTCAATCCGGTGATGGCAACCTGTGACAGAAGAGAGAGAGCACTAAGATATGAGAACCGCACTCATATCCATTCCAGATTGCTCTCCTCGTCTTCTTCACCTTCTTCACATTCACCACCTTCCTCTCCTTCGAGGCTTCCATGTTCTCATTGGCAAGCTTTCCCGCATTCATCTCTTTCAAGGCTTTCATGTCCTTGTTTGGCAAGCTTTTCAGCAAGATTATCAGAAGACATCATCACAAAAGAAATTTGTTGTACAAGAAATTTTCCGATAATGAGAAATAAATTTTTCCTTTCTACGAACACCCCTTCAGCTTAATTTGTCATACAGTGTTGAGTGTTTGTTTTGCTTGTTTATAGTTAGATGCTTCTTATAAAACTGTATTACCAGACTTAAAATTTAGGAATCCAAATATTCCCTTAATGTAACCTTTATGCGAAGCATAGTTTACGAATTTCGGGGACGAAATTCTGTTAAGGGGGGAAGGATGTAGCGCCCCAGATTTTAAGTAATTAAATAAATGTCTTAAATTAGAATTTAAGACTGAATGAAATAGACTGACGGAATTATTCAGTAGACTAATTAGCATAATAATATTAATGTGTAATATTCACTGCGTGTAATATTACTGTGCAAAATATATTTGGTTTATAATTTATGATGTTAAAATATTATTAAGATAATAATATTATTTATGAAACGAACCCGATTAATAATTTTAATAAGGCAGACTGTATTAAAAAGACTACGTATAAAATACCCTAAGAAGCTATTAATTATAATTATCATTACATTCTCCCTCTGCGTCATACCATACGTTGCATCCCACTGAGTTTTGTTATAAACCAAAATAGTGTTCTCCAGCTAACTCCTGCACTCATCACTCTCGCATGCCCTTATTTTTAATCCAAAGGACAATTCAATAATCAGTCATTCTCTTCCATTAAACAATTTTAAATCATTTCAGCAGTCGCACGTTATTCCGATTCCTCCACTCAGTTTATTAAAAACACAGCCTGCCTCCACTTTGGTTTTAATGTATTTTCTTCTGCACAATCGTCCTTCTCAGTGCTTAAACAATGCAATGCTAGCCTATCTTCACTCAGACAGCTACAAAGCAGTTCATCTCTGCTGCTGTAATAATGGCACCCTTCTCCCTCTTTCTTTATTCCTTCTTTCTCCTCCTTTTAAGACCGAGACACAGCAGTGAGTGAGATGAGAGAAGTGAGATTTGAGGAGTAAGACCCAGCTCAGACCATGCATGCAGGAGATCGAGACCCACCGAACCTGCTGGAACCCGGATGACCAGCTCATCCCAGCAACTCTGTAAACTACCCAGCCCTGAACCATCAAGTGAATCCAATAACCACGCAAGAACGAGTGACCACCGAAACTCCAGCCAGCATGCATCCCGAAGCCTTAAGTGTTGCTCTTCATTCTTCCGACCTACCGAAGCTCTTGATCCGCAACTCAAACCCAACAAACCCGTAGTTCGTGAAAACATAGAAACCGAACCAATAGCATGGCTGTTAGACCAACAACGCCGTAAAGCCAAGATCACGATCCAGCGCCGGAGAAGCAGGGAAAAAAACCAGCAGGAAACCGAACCCCATGCACACCACACACCAGCCGGAACCCGTGCATAACCGGCAGCCCAGTCCGAACCTGCCGAACCCAGCGTGACCCGAAGCTCACTGAACCTCAGCTGATCTCCAGCCAACAACCCGTGTTTTCCCAGCTGCCCAGCATGACCGGCAGCAACCCATGCAACCCAAAAGTGAAACCGTGAACCCCATAACCACCGAGCACCAACCCGTGAGTCCCGGCCAGCCCAAGCACCACTACCCCGCCGACAACCGAGACCCAGCTGACCCAGCAGCCGAACCCCTCCGGCAGAAACAGACCCACGGCAATTCAGCAGTGACCCGGAGCTAGACGACCCTCGGCAGCTGCCCAGCTCAACCCGTGCTTGTGCCCATGCAACTCGACCCCCACCGTGACCGAACCAAGCCATGCATGAACCCAGCAAACCCAGACCATGCGTGACTCGTGAGCTGGAGTGGCGACTCTGGCTGCCGTGCACACCCCATGCGTGCGTGGGTTCTACTAGTGACCACTACCATGTACTTCCCGGACCCTTTTATACTTACATATATATATATATATATATATATATATATATATATATATATATATATATATATATATATATATATATATATATATATATATATATATATATATATATATATATATATATTATAATACTATACATATATATGTCTATATGTATCTATTCAGTGCACATATATATATATATATATATATATATATATATATATATATATATATATATATATATATATATATATACATTTTATAATACTGTACATATATATATATGTCTATATATATATATATCTTATAATACTATATATCCATATATATATATATCAAAGGCCATGCTATTCTATATATATATATGAATGCCATGCTATGCTATTATATATATTTAAAATACATATGTTGATCTGCCTAATTTAATAAGGAACAAAAGTTGTATCATATAATAATACCTATTATGATATTGTTGAAAATAGATAATTGTGATATAATAGCTATTTTATTAAAAGTATTGATAAAATAATCCTTATGAAAATAAGTATTTTGAAAGAATATTTTAATCATTATTTATAAATGCTATTATAAGGCCTATATAATATATTATAATTAAATTAATTAGTATGACGATTCGATGTCTAGATAATGTTAGGGAGTTAATAAAGATTATATTAATTATGTAGTCTCAATACCTAAATTAAGAAAATGTTAAATAGGTTAGGTTGCTTTGATTTATGATAATAAGTTGACATGTTTTAAATGATGAAGGGTTAGAAAATTATAATGCTTTATCAAGTTATGGATTATGTTTGATTGTTAGTAATTAATTATGGAAATTGAGTATGATGTTTTACTATAGTATGTTGGTTGCAATAATTGCTAAGTGTTCATAAATGTAAGTGAGTTTCCAATTATTAGATGATCACTTCTATGTATGAGTCTATGTATAAAAATAGAATTCATGTTGAGGCATGAGTTTCTAGAAAGTAATGATATTGACCTTGTATGCACATGTATATGTGTTTGATGCAGATGATGAATTGAGACAGCACAAAAGGACTGTAAGTATTTTTATACTTACTGAGGGTAGCACTGGATTTCAGTAATGTTGTGTTTATGTTTTATTTTAATTGGATGCGTGTGACTGATTATTGCATACTGTTAATAATCAACCTATTAATATTGGGCGCAACGTCTCCCAAAGGTTCATGATAGAGTTGAACCGGAAACAATAATAATCATATTGATTGGAACGTCTTTCAAAGCACTAGAGGAGGGAGGTCTCTAATAGTGCGAAAACAAAGCTAATTAAAATGTAATGTAGAGGGGACGGCCTCGAGAAACACAATTAAACGGGGGAACGTGCCCTTACAAGAAGAGAGGAGTGTAATCACTATATAAACTGTTAAACTTTGCATGAAAAACTATCACCTCATCATTATGTCATATCTGTGCCTTAAAATAACGCATAAATCATGATGTTGTTGAATGACAGTTAGCTCACTTATGAAACTATGGGATTGTGGCGGTAACCACCTTCTCATAGATGTTTGCGCAGGTACTGAAGATTATGGATTGGATTAACTGCTAGCTTATGAGATTTATAGCTGTGTAGTTAGGTTTTAGTACTTTGTACTTATAGGTGTTTGTACTATTTGCTTGTAATATGTCTAGACATTTACTTGTAATTAATAAGTTCCATGCATGCTTTAGTGTCACATGTGACATATGTTTCTTTGTAAATAGTGTAAAGACTTTAAATGTATTTTCTAGAAGATGTCAGTTAAAGCTCTGAATATATCGTAAGGGAATTGTCCCTATCGGTAATGTTTTTAAAAAAAAAAGATATTCGTATTTTTCCGCTGCTAGATTTTATCAACTCTGAAAGGTTAACGATACGTGATTATCCAGATATAATCACTTACGTTTTTTTTGAAAAAGCGGGTCGTTACAGTATGGTATCAGAGCGGTTTGCTCTGTGGCCTAGTGAACATTCAGAGTCATACTATAACTTAGGTAAGTTACAGTATGGTATCTAAGGCTATCAGACTTGACCTTAGGAGTCTAGGATTAACACAAGAGCTATAGGAAAATCGAACTTTTTATAAACTCCTTAAAAGCTTTTGGTATGAAGTTAAGCAACGTAAGAGAATAGTAACTATCATTAATGGTTAGGATTTTTATGCTTGTGTGAATGTATGCATTATATGGTTCCTATGACTATATGTTTTCATAGCTATGCAACTTAGGAAACATATTGATATGATCTATTAAAAATTGCATGCCAAATAAAGAATGTACTATGAATATGCGTAAGAATAATATTATTAACCACTGCGTACAGTTAGGACTTGTGTAGCATGATGACTTATTCCTCTATAGATATTGGACGATGCATGTTTGTATATGCTACCTATCCTTGATAAAATAGTACACCACACTACTATCGATAAATCGACCATACCTTTAAATTTATTTATTTAGTTTTTGTGTATGATCTCTAAGTTATCAGTAGCTTTATAACACTAAGTATGAATACTTTACAGTTATCGATAAATGTTTGAATTATTATCTGTCTAGTGTAGAGATGAATAGATATACCTTATTTGATGTTAACAATTTGGATGTTTTAAGTACAGAAGGATTTTACCATAATCATGATCTCAGCATCATGATGATAAGATTCTTGGTTTTGGGCATTAGGCAGCAGCATGCCTATGATAAACAGAAGATTTGAGGTATGGAAGTATAACCGATCTCATGATTAGGATGATTAATGCTTAATATTATTTCGAGGTATAGTCATGAAACAATAATTTTGGAGATATAACTTGCATAATCTTGATACTTGATATCTTTACAGATTTATGAATATTAAATTGATAGATTGATATAACACTTTATTGATGTACTTAGAATTGATAGTTGTCCTATGATCATGATAAGGTTAACATTGGAATCAAAAGAACATATATGGAGATTTTGAGGTACACCTGATTAACCGTAGAGAGTAAGGAAAAGATAAATCTTAAGGATTAATGATTCATGGCTTGTTGTATTACGAGCATCTATGGTACCTTTTGAAGATAGGTATATAATTAGTAGATCGATGGATCATGTGAATTTTGAGGATATATAAGTATGTCATTTAGATATATTATGATTAACAAATATCTGTCATCTTGTATATGATATCTTTTGGAGATAGGTGCATAAATTATAGATTGCAAATTTATCGGAATATATATATATTCGATGATCTATAGGGAAAGGAATTGATTAAATAATTTGATGACACTTGGAGATATTGTCTTTTTATGCATTTGATAAACTCTGGAGAAAGTGAGAAATTTAGGGATTGATAAATTGTTGAGGTTTTCTAAAGCTTAAGTGAATTGATATAACTGAGTTGATCAAAAGATTTGATGATTTTTAGAGTGATTATTTGCCCTACGCATCTGACGAACTTTGGAGAAGTTTATATATATTTGAGGTCTTTCTAGAGCTTAAGTTAAATAAAATATTGAACATACGATCTATTGATTCTCTTAGATATCCCTGCTTGACGGATAAGCTTTTAGCAAATCTGAGTATTGATCGACTGCATAACTAAATTAGAGTAATACTAAGGATTCAATCTAATGATATTTGAGGATGATAGTAATTATGCAGAAATAGAAAGAAGAACATAATACCATAAGGATTTTACCCTAGTTTAGAATCATAGTTCAAAAAGATTACAGACATATTAGAAAATAAGAACGGTACGTAGAAATTATTGTCTTACAAGAGGAACCACTTTAGATTTAAAGAAAAAACATAAACTTGCAAACAGGACCTTTTCTGCACCATCCCCGGAGAATACTGGTATGCTCATACCTGCAGGTATTTCATAATACTGCAGTTAGTTATTTATTTTTGTAAATAAAAATTTGCTAGATCAAATAGAATACCTGGCTAAGCCTCAGGGCGGAAAACCCTAAGATTTTGGACTGCACGCAAGAGATCCTGGTGTTGTCCTTGAAGACGATTGGTGTTCTGCTCCAAGTCAGCATACCTCTTTTCCAAGTCTTTCGCATAGGAATTCACCACCTTCTTCAACCTTTTATTCTCCTGCTGAAGAATCCGATTCCTTCGCCTAGAGTCCATATACATTCGCTGCAAAGTCAAGATTTGAACTTTCAACGCTTGAATTTCGTTCCCTCGAACTTGCAGACGGCGAGCCATATTGGAAACCGAAGAAGCACCCTGAATACTGAATGCTAAAGAATCATTGATGGCTTGGGCATCGGTCCTATCTGCCAACAACTTTTCATCTCGAGGAGTCATGATGCCTTGAGCTACGGATGCAGCTACTGCATCACTCAGCATCGCAGAGTCGTTAGTCAAAAGAGGACCTCTCTGAGATAGGAACAATGGACGCCAAATCTCTGGTACTACAGGCGCAGTATTTAGATCAAAATTATTTTGAGAAGATGAGGAAGCCATTTTTGGAAAAACTAAGGAAATGATGATACTCCTCAAAGGATCTGAAGGAGAGAAGATAGAAATGAAGCTGTTATTCGAAAGATCTGAAGGGAAGGAATGAGAACTTAATCAGTGGACGAGACGCAGTCTAATCAACGTCATTCGGAGCGCAGCTGCCACTACCCCTAGTAGACAACTCTCGAATCGCGAGCTCTCTTTCTTTTCGGCTTTCACCCTTTTCACCTTCTCGAATTTCGAATTCACCTAATAGCTTTTCCGGATTTCTCGCCGCACTTTTCGCACCGTGCAGAGCTGGATGAGCATTCCGAGAAAAGGAGAGAGCGTATCACGATACGCTGTCGGCACCACTTGCACCGTTGCCTCTCAAATCTCCTCTATAAATACACTCGTCTTCCCTCATGCAAAGCACACCTTTCAGCTCTCAACCCTTCATATTTTGAAGAGCCAAATCTTTCTTCTAAGCCGAACGCATCATCGCTGCTTGAAAGAGATGATGCAGTTCCATAACCAATTTCAAAGCCTAAAGATAGAAATATGCAGCATCACCACCAGATTCACAAACAACGAAGCAAGACTATTCTTGATCATACTATCCGGAAGCAAGATTATCCTTGATCATGCAAGACCTTCTCTTCCGTCTTGTCAACCCGGACGCTCCTCACGTTTATCTTCAATCCGGTGATGGCAACCTGTGACAGAAGAGAGAGAGCACTAAGATATGAGAACCGCACTCATATCCATTCCAGATTGCTCTCCTCGTCTTCTTCACCTTCTTCACATTCACCACCTTCCTCTCCTTCGAGGCTTCCATGTTCTCATTGGCAAGCTTTCCCGCATTCATCTCTTTCAAGGCTTTCATGTCCTTGTTTGGCAAGCTTTTCAGCAAGATTATCAGAAGACATCATCACAAAAGAAATTTGTTGTACAAGAAATTTTCCGATAATGAGAAATAAATTTTTCCTTTCTACGAACACCCCTTCAGCTTAATTTGTCATACAGTGTTGAGTGTTTGTTTTGCTTGTTTATAGTTAGATGCTTCTTATAAAACTGTATTACCAGACTTAAAATTTAGGAATCCAAATATTCCCTTAATGTAACCTTTATGCGAAGCATAGTTTACGAATTTCGGGGACGAAATTCTGTTAAGGGGGGAAGGATGTAGCGCCCCAGATTTTAAGTAATTAAATAAATGTCTTAAATTAGAATTTAAGACTGAATGAAATAGACTGACGGAATTATTCAGTAGACTAATTAGCATAATAATATTAATGTGTAATATTCACTGCGTGTAATATTACTGTGCAAAATATATTTGGTTTATAATTTATGATGTTAAAATATTATTAAGATAATAATATTATTTATGAAACGAACCCGATTAATAATTTTAATAAGGCAGACTGTATTAAAAAGACTACGTATAAAATACCCTAAGAAGCTATTAATTATAATTATCATTACATTCTCCCTCTGCGTCATACCATACGTTGCATCCCACTGAGTTTTGTTATAAACCAAAATAGTGTTCTCCAGCTAACTCCTGCACTCATCACTCTCGCATGCCCTTATTTTTAATCCAAAGGACAATTCAATAATCAGTCATTCTCTTCCATTAAACAATTTTAAATCATTTCAGCAGTCGCACGTTATTCCGATTCCTCCACTCAGTTTATTAAAAACACAGCCTGCCTCCACTTTGGTTTTAATGTATTTTCTTCTGCACAATCGTCCTTCTCAGTGCTTAAACAATGCAATGCTAGCCTATCTTCACTCAGACAGCTACAAAGCAGTTCATCTCTGCTGCTGTAATAATGGCACCCTTCTCCCTCTTTCTTTATTCCTTCTTTCTCCTCCTTTTAAGACCGAGACACAGCAGTGAGTGAGATGAGAGAAGTGAGATTTGAGGAGTAAGACCCAGCTCAGACCATGCATGCAGGAGATCGAGACCCACCGAACCTGCTGGAACCCGGATGACCAGCTCATCCCAGCAACTCTGTAAACTACCCAGCCCTGAACCATCAAGTGAATCCAATAACCACGCAAGAACGAGTGACCACCGAAACTCCAGCCAGCATGCATCCCGAAGCCTTAAGTGTTGCTCTTCATTCTTCCGACCTACCGAAGCTCTTGATCCGCAACTCAAACCCAACAAACCCGTAGTTCGTGAAAACATAGAAACCGAACCAATAGCATGGCTGTTAGACCAACAACGCCGTAAAGCCAAGATCACGATCCAGCGCCGGAGAAGCAGGGAAAAAAACCAGCAGGAAACCGAACCCCATGCACACCACACACCAGCCGGAACCCGTGCATAACCGGCAGCCCAGTCCGAACCTGCCGAACCCAGCGTGACCCGAAGCTCACTGAACCTCAGCTGATCTCCAGCCAACAACCCGTGTTTTCCCAGCTGCCCAGCATGACCGGCAGCAACCCATGCAACCCAAAAGTGAAACCGTGAACCCCATAACCACCGAGCACCAACCCGTGAGTCCCGGCCAGCCCAAGCACCACTACCCCGCCGACAACCGAGACCCAGCTGACCCAGCAGCCGAACCCCTCCGGCAGAAACAGACCCACGGCAATTCAGCAGTGACCCGGAGCTAGACGACCCTCGGCAGCTGCCCAGCTCAACCCGTGCTTGTGCCCATGCAACTCGACCCCCACCGTGACCGAACCAAGCCATGCATGAACCCAGCAAACCCAGACCATGCGTGACTCGTGAGCTGGAGTGGCGACTCTGGCTGCCGTGCACACCCCATGCGTGCGTGGGTTCTACTAGTGACCACTACCATGTACTTCCCGGACCCTTTTATACTTACATATATATATATATATATATATATATATATATATATATATATATATATATATATATATATATATATATATATATATATTATAATACTATACATATATATGTCTATATGTATCTATTCAGTGCACATATATATATATATATATATATATATATATATATATATATATATATATATATATATATATATACATTTTATAATACTGTACATATATATATATGTCTATATATATATATATCTTATAATACTATATATCCATATATATATATATCAAAGGCCATGCTATTCTATATATATATATGAATGCCATGCTATGCTATTATATATATTTAAAATACATATGTTGATCTGCCTAATTTAATAAGGAACAAAAGTTGTATCATATAATAATACCTATTATGATATTGTTGAAAATAGATAATTGTGATATAATAGCTATTTTATTAAAAGTATTGATAAAATAATCCTTATGAAAATAAGTATTTTGAAAGAATATTTTAATCATTATTTATAAATGCTATTATAAGGCCTATATAATATATTATAATTAAATTAATTAGTATGACGATTCGATGTCTAGATAATGTTAGGGAGTTAATAAAGATTATATTAATTATGTAGTCTCAATACCTAAATTAAGAAAATGTTAAATAGGTTAGGTTGCTTTGATTTATGATAATAAGTTGACATGTTTTAAATGATGAAGGGTTAGAAAATTATAATGCTTTATCAAGTTATGGATTATGTTTGATTGTTAGTAATTAATTATGGAAATTGAGTATGATGTTTTACTATAGTATGTTGGTTGCAATAATTGCTAAGTGTTCATAAATGTAAGTGAGTTTCCAATTATTAGATGATCACTTCTATGTATGAGTCTATGTATAAAAATAGAATTCATGTTGAGGCATGAGTTTCTAGAAAGTAATGATATTGACCTTGTATGCACATGTATATGTGTTTGATGCAGATGATGAATTGAGACAGCACAAAAGGACTGTAAGTATTTTTATACTTACTGAGGGTAGCACTGGATTTCAGTAATGTTGTGTTTATGTTTTATTTTAATTGGATGCGTGTGACTGATTATTGCATACTGTTAATAATCAACCTATTAATATTGGGCGCAACGTCTCCCAAAGGTTCATGATAGAGTTGAACCGGAAACAATAATAATCATATTGATTGGAACGTCTTTCAAAGCACTAGAGGAGGGAGGTCTCTAATAGTGCGAAAACAAAGCTAATTAAAATGTAATGTAGAGGGGACGGCCTCGAGAAACACAATTAAACGGGGGAACGTGCCCTTACAAGAAGAGAGGAGTGTAATCACTATATAAACTGTTAAACTTTGCATGAAAAACTATCACCTCATCATTATGTCATATATGTGCCTTAAAATAACGCATAAATCATGATGTTGTTGAATGACAGTTAGCTCACTTATGAAACTATGGGATTGTGGCGGTAACCACCTTCTCATAGATGTTTGCGCAGGTACTGAAGATTATGGATTGGATTAACTGCTAGCTTATGAGATTTATAGCTGTGTAGTTAGGTTTTAGTACTTTGTACTTATAGGTGTTTGTACTATTTGCTTGTAATATGTCTAGACATTTACTTGTAATTAATAAGTTCCATGCATGCTTTAGTGTCACATGTGACATATGTTTCTTTGTAAATAGTGTAAAGACTTTAAATGTATTTTCTAGAAGATGTCAGTTAAAGCTCTGAATATATCGTAAGGGAATTGTCCCTATCGGTAATGTTTTTAAAAAAAAAAGATATTCGTATTTTTCCGCTGCTAGATTTTATCAACTCTGAAAGGTTAACGATACGTGATTATCCAGATATAATCACTTACGTTTTTTTTGAAAAAGCGGGTCGTTACAAAACCCTAACCCCAAAATTAAACTCTAACACTAAGTATATATACTATATTAAACCCTAAATAAAAAATAAAAACTAAAACCTAACCATAAAATTAAACTCGATCTAACCCTAAGTGCATAGACTATATATAGCTATAAACTATAATCCTAATTAAGGGTACGTACTGTATATAGTCATAAACCCTAACCTTAATCCTCTGTCCAAAAGTATATACTATATATATATATATATAGTTATAAACCATAACCCTAAGTACATGTACTATATATATATATAGCTATAAATCATAATCCTAAGTATATGTACTATATATATCGGAACAATCTAATTTTGAACTGCTCATGATTTAATATATATATTTAAAAGTGTACAATAATAACACATTAAAAATATATTGACATTATTATTCATAAAATGTAAAATCAATTAAATTATAACCCATAACTTTAAGTGTATATATTATATAAACCTATAAACCCTAACCCTAAGTGTATATACCATACAGCGATCAACTCTAACCCTAAATACATGTACTATATACATAGCTATAAATCATAATCCTAAGTATATGTACTATATATATATCGGAACAATCTAATTTTGAACTGCTCTTGATTTAATATATATATTTAAAAGTATACAATAATAACACATGAAAAATATATTGACATTATTATTCATAAAATGTAAAATCAATTAAATTATAACCCATAGCTTTAAGTGTATATATTATATATACCTATACACCATAAAACCCTAACCCTAAGTGTATATACTATATATAGCGATAAACCTTAACCCTAAGTATATATACTATATATAGCTATAAACCCTAACCCTAAGTGTATATACTATATATAGCGATAAACCCTAACCCTAATTATGTATACTATATATAGCTATAAATCCTAAGTTTAAGTGTATATACTATATATATCGGAACAATCTAATTTTGAACTGCTCATGATTTAATATATATATATATATATATATTTAAAAGTGTACAATAATGACACGTGAAAAATATATTGACATTATTATTCATTAAACGTAAAATCAATTAAATTATAACCCATAGCCCTAAGTGTATATATTATATATACCTATAAACCCTAAAACCCAAACCCTAAGTGTATATATTATATATATCGATAAACCATAATCCTAAGTATATATACTATATATAGGTATAAACCCTAGCCCTAAGTGTATATACTATATATACTATATATAGCTATAAACCCTAACCCTAAGGGTATGTACTATATATAGCCATAAACCCTAAATGTATGTACTATATGAGGGACTAAACTATAAGTATTTAATTCATTATGTAGTGCAGAACTCTAAAAATAATTGCATTTACTATATATAGCCATAAATAAAAAGGTTACTGTATAAAGTTTCTAAACCGTTTACATGCATGCATATCTATATATATAGTATTAATTATAGGTTTTTTTAACTTTGGTATGTTTAAATTTTTTTTTTTTTTTTGTTTATAAACGTAGATGGTGTACAAAACTAAACCCTAATTTAAACTATTTGGTTTAATTATATATATAGCACCAAATTTGTTTAATTATGCATATAGTACAATATGTAAATTAGGTTAGGGTTTACGTACTTATTAGTATACTATATATATATATATATAAATAAGGAACCTAAAAAGTATAAATTCCAACCAACAAATTTACATATAGCATATAGTACAATATGTAAATTAGGTTAGGGTTATGTACACCGTATTTTTGGATTAGAATTGTATGATTAATAATGTAAGGAGTTTTTATTTTTTATTTTTTTTATTTATTTATTTTTTTGTTTTAAATAATTAATACAACACATAATTTTTTTTTTAATATATATTTGGCGAAATAATAACTTTTTGACGCGTGTATTCAGACACGCGTCCAAAATTGACACGTGTAATAATACACGTGTCCATTCGGACACGTGTATTAAGTACGCGTGTCCAAATGGACACGTGTATTATACACGTGTCCATTTTGGACGGCTGTACAATTTGACACGTGTCTCCCATGACACGTGTCAAATTGGACGCGTGTCTACAGTAACGGGTACTGTAGACACGCGTCAAACAGCTAAAATTTTTGTAGTGTCTTCCACTACGTCAGTTGGTATCAGAGCAGGCTTTTATCCTGATCATGGACAATCAACGCAACGGTGACGAACTTCTCCAACAACGCTGTTTGTAGGGGAGGGGCTCTTTTAAGAGCTAAACTCGTGGGGTATCCGAGCCGGCATTATCCGGATTCGATGGCCAACTTATATCACAGTAATAACTTCTATAATGATGCATTTTCCAACAATGAGAATCCCTTTAACGACACTGCTCGTGACAGGGAAGCTTTTTGGAGAGCTGAATTCCAAGAATTCCAACCAATCATGCAAACGATGCTACAGGAGATGCGACAGACGCGAGAGATGATGGAGCGCATGCTCATGGGTCCTATTCGTAATCACAGGTACAATGATACCCATGTTGACTATGGGATCCGAGTGAGGCATACTTGTCACCAACGACTTGCACCCATAAACCAACCACCGGTCTATGAAGATCTTAGCGATGATGAAGATCTTAGCGATGATGATGTAATTAAGTTGCGTTCAACCCGTTTCTAACCATATTTATGAATTTCCAAATAGGAAACCCATATATGAAGATAATGTTAGTTACAGTAAAAAAGTGGAGTTGTCGTTAGAGAAACAATACGTGCAACCACAACCATTGGTTCCAACTACTGTACCAGTGGAAGAATATCCACCACAAGCGCAGCTCATCACGATCACCACAGAAATAAATGACAATGGTGATTCCTTTAAAGAAGACAATCAAGTTGAAGGTCACATTAAGAAAAAAATATTTGGAGAAATTATTATAGAAGGAGACAAAAAGGAAACATCGTGTCTTGGCACTATCTACATAAATTTTTCCAAGTATCTTTCTCCAGAAGAGCCGCACGCTATCTATGTAGATTTCTTCAAGTATCTTTCTTTGGAAGAGCCTCGTGTGATTTATCGCAAAGAAAACTCGAGGACGAGTTTTTTTCAAGTGGGGGTGTCTGATGTAGGACGGAATTTAATAATATTTTCGGTGCAAATGAAAATAGAAGAGTTGCCAAAAATAATATTGAAGCAGAGCCGTTTGATTAGAAGTTTACCTGTTTGCAGACAATGGAAGTACAAAAGGAAAGACTTGATATTCAAACCTAGAGTTTGTTTTATTTTATTTCCTTATTAGAATTAAGACTTTATTTCCTTTACTCATTAGGACTAGATTTGCTTTATGTATTTCTTTTCCTTTTAGAATAAGTTTTACTTTTACTACTAGAATAAGGTTTACTATTGGTATTAGGAAAGGTTTACTTTTACTACTAGGGATAGGTTTACTTTTTCTACAAGTATTTCTCTTCTATAAATAGGCTTGCTTATTATGTAAAACTCAGAATCAATTGAATTGTTATAAAATCAGAGAATTATCTCTCAAATACTCTGCGGAGTTTTATCTTTCTTTTAGCCTGCGGGCTTGTTTTATCTTTTGGGGTAGAAGACGAAGACGCTTCTCCTTGCAGAATCGAAGACGCTGTTCTTTGATTAGTTACCTTAGTCTTCCGCTACGTCAGACTGATGTAGCACATGAAGGTCCCTAGAAGTTTCTAGAAGATCCCTAATAAATAGTTTTTATTTATTTGATTTCCTTTTAAAATAAGGTTTACTTTTACTACTAGGATAAGGTTTACTATTGTTATTAGAATAAGATTTACTATTATTATTAGGATTAGGATTACTTTCTCTACAAGTATTTCTCTCCTATAAATAGGCTTGCTTATTATGTAAAAACTCAATCAATTGAATTGTTATAAAATCAGAGAATTCTCTCTTAAATACTCTGCGGAGTTTTATCTTTCTTTTAGCCTGCGGGCTTGTTTTATCTTTTGAGGTAGAAGACGAAGACGCTTCTCCTTGCAGAATCGAAGACGCTGTTCTTTGATTAATTACCTTAGTCTTCCGCTACGTCAGTTGTTCTGTTACGTTCTATACATGTCTTTGTTAAACAAGTCATAAATCTTAAATTTTACTAAAAACAAAAACAAATCCGCAACCAAACAAGGCCTAAGCACAATCTTGCATGTTGATTTGTCAAATCACGCGGTCTATAACTTTACACAAGCTTCTATATATGTTCATTTGTCAAATCACGAGGCATTGAACTTTTCAAAATCAATAATCTTCGTGAGGAATGTATTCCGGTGCGTTTGGTTAAAATTTTGAATGAATTTTGTTTTTAATAGTAATAAGAAGTATTGATGTAATATAAAGAATAAATAATTTATATGAAAAAAAAAAATTGTTTTGTAGGTAATATTTTTATTTGGATAATAATAAAAAGAGATTAATGGAATATTAAAAAAAAAATTATAATATTTGTTAAGTTGATTTTCTTTTATAGAAAAGTAAAAGTGTAGACAAGTTTGTCGAACAAACCTAAGCCTCACTCATAGTTACTAAGTAGGATTGTAAGTGAATTGATCTACTCGTAAACATGTTCGGGCTCAGCTTAAATTAGTTTGGCTCGAAATTAGTTCGTTTATTAAATGAACAGAATTTAAACAAAAAATTTTAGCTTAAATAAATGTATGTTTGGCTTGTATAAGTTCGGCTGAACTCGTATAGACTCTCATAACTTAATTTTTTGTTATTTTTATAATATTATTTTTAAATTTGTAATACATGTTTAGTACTTAAAAAATATATATAAATATAAGTGTCTTGTGTGTATATGATTAAGCTTGTATGTATATATATATATATATATATATATATGATAAACATAAAAAATTGAGATTAGATTATTTAATATTTAAGTTAATTTCTCTAATTACTCAAACAATAAATCTTAATAATAATTAAATAACTAAGCACAATCTATTACAACCCTATTACTAAGCATGAAATGAGTGCGTCACTCGGTTTAGTCGATCTTTCACCTTTTTATTCAACCATTTCAATCAAATTACACAAATTGACAAAGTATTTTAATCAAATGAACATGCATTGACAAATCATATACATCTATTCATCAAAAATAAAATAAGGTATATCTAATTTCCTATAAATAAAATCTCAAAACATTTTATTGGTTTGTGTAGTACACAAATTAAGCCACTTTATACATTGGGGTTTCTTTAAACCACATCATCTATATTTTTTTGACGTGAAAATTCGGTTACGGTTACTGATTATTAGCTAAAACTGATAACCGTAATTGGAGGAGCCGATTAGCCAAAATCGTCAATCGGTTCCGATAACCGAGTAGCCGATTCACCAGTTTTATAATAACCGACGGTTACCGCGCGATTAATACCTGATTATCTAGACTGGTAACTAAAATTTTAAAAAAATTGATCTTTTGGGCTAATTTGGGTATTGGGCATACTTTTTGGGCTTAATTTAGACTTTTCTAACCCTTTACAAAAATATTTCAACCTTTTTGACCCAATATATTGGCCTAAGTTGAAATTGAAGTAAAAATGTAAAATCCTAAATTTTATTATTTTAGTTTTTTAAATATATATATATATATATATACACACACACTTAGTTATCGATTATAACCGGTTTCAATATTTTGTAAAATTGGTAACCACTTCAGTGGGGCCGGTTATCAATTATTTCTAACCGAGTACGAAACCGATTGGTCGGTTATTGGTTGATACTAGGTTGTCGGCCAGTTATAACCTACCGACATTACACCCCTAATATTTCTATGCAACATACTTGTAGAGAGAATGCCCCTCCCTGTTGTCATCTTTTCAACTCAAAACGAATATAAACTATTAAAGACAATGGATTAAAGTAAGGGATAACTACCTCACGCAACCCCAAATTGGCTTAAGCGGTGAAGGTTTTATTTATACTTAATGGCATTCTCATCATGTTTTAAATTCGAATGGTTTTTTGGTACAAACAATTCTTTTGGGCAACACTCACAGCATGCAAAGTCAAATCTTACCTGATCTGTGCAAGGTGCCTTACATAAGTTCTAAGTTTACCTTTAATTGATGGTATACGAAGCGGCCCTGCCTCAAAGAATTTTGTCTAAAATAAAAAAATAAAAAAATAACTACCGCAATTTATTTTCTTGGAGGCTACTAAGATATTGTGCATATCCAATTTCGGATATGAGTTGAGCTCGAGATTATCAAAATTTCTATCAAAATTAGGTATTGGTATTTTTGCAAATTGCGTTAAATTCTAACCAATACTTAAATCCTATCAATTTTTTTCTTCTTATTTTTTTCCTAAAAAAAAATAAAAATTGAGTGTTTTGAGAATTTTAACATGATTTAACGAAAAATTATAACGGATGATTGAAATTGAAAAAGATTGAAAGATAGATACCCTAAATTGATACATTTTAAAGTCTAAATATATTTTTACAAAATTAATAAAAGATCAAGAATTATAAGCCAAATTCTTTCAAATTTTTATTTATCAAGAATACGAGTGTGGGTGCTAATCAGCAGGATTGATAGACAATATATATAGGAGGCGCAATTCGAAATGATGTCCGGGACAGATATAAGCATTGAGTAAACATTAATATAACAGAAAGGTACATAATATTATTGGAAATTAGTGCTTCGGTGTATGTTGCAATGTGACAAAAGTTTAAAATTTATCCGATGCTTTAGCATTATGGTCAGGTGCCGGAACTAGGATTTAGAATTTGGGGGGGCCAAATTAAAAAATAATAATTTGGGAGGATCAAAACTAAAAAAATAAAAAATAAAAATTTAAGTGTAAAATTTTTTTTTTGGAAAAACCCTTGGCCTTGGGAGTAGTTCCGCCCCCGATTATGGTCTAATTATAATCAGTAATTCCAACGAAAAATTATAGATTATCATAGTTAAAGACTAAGTAAGTTGATAGAGCTGATATATCATTCGAACGGGCCACAGGGAAATCAATGCCAAGGGCTCCATAATTACATGCCATATAAATTACACAACAGGAAATCTCAAGGCTGTTAAAGATTTCATCACTCCACACATCCAATTATCTGCTCATTTCTTGCTTGTTCTTCTAACCTCAGGAACCATCAGATCGATCATCCAACAATCGCATGCCCATGAATTCCTTCATCATGAAAACTCTTATCACATCTTCTGGTTTTTTGTAAACGGTCGACTTCAGATCTGCACAAGGCTGATGCTTCTCTGCTCTCACAAGACCTGCAGACTTAAGAGTTTCCTTCAGTTCGGCTACCTCGGCTTGCAATGCCTTCATATCCAGTTCATGACCCTGATCAAACTTCTTTTCACCACGAATTGATCGCAAGACAGCCTTATAAACCAATGTTCCACCTGCAAATGCAGTAGAAACCAACAATGAGTATTGTACAAGAAGGGAAAACCTAGCAAAAGACTCGATCATCAATGCATTTTGAGGGAAAATATTCTAGTTCACAATTTTTAAACATTCTAGAGTTCCAGATTTGCATACGACATTACTAGGCCAGGGTACACATGATGCGTCTAACGATTGAGATCAGAAAGAATTCTAAACGAGAAACCTTCAGGATGGTTAAGCATTTCCATAACATGTAGAGCATGCTGCATTAGACACCCTTTGTTAGTGGACCGTGAACCGTGAACATTTCTTTTCTTTTCTTTCTAGGCATAAGTGCCGCATAACCCAATCAACACCAAACAAATTGAAAAGTGAGTTCCACAAATCTCTGACTACATCACAATAAAGAAAAAGGTGGTCAATAGACTCCTTACTTTTATTACACATACAACACTACTCCACCATCAAACCATATATTCATCTTCCTCAAGTTATCCAATGTCGATATTTGTCCTAATACTGCCATCCACACAAAAAATGCCTCTCAAAGGAGCCTCGATACTCCAGATACTCCTTCACAGAAAAGGGGAACCAGTAGTTATGGTTAACATGATACTTAAAAAATAAAAAATAAAATAAAAAAATGATACTATGAGTCACTTCAAACTTACGCCTTTTGGAAGGCCTCCAACATATTCTATGCACATCTCCTTGCCCTTATGAGAGAATACAACATCTCAAAGAAAGAAAAGACTAAATTGGCCTCCCAATCTTTTACAGATCTAGTAAAAATTATATTCCAATGAATATTACCATATCAAAACTGCATATGATTTGCCACCCACGCAGCCTTATTGCGTGCAAAACTGCATATGATCTGTCACCCACGCATCCTTATTGCGTGCAAAACTGAACAAGTTCGGATAAGTTATCTTCAATGGTTGATCACCACATCACACATCATGTAAAAAATTGACCTTTGACCCATTACCCATCTCTTATCTAACAAATTTTGGAAAAGCATCGCACCCCTTCCTTTTATATTTCTACACTCCCACTCAAATGATCATGTTATCTACCTAGAACACCAACCTCTCCTCAAACTATCATATTTAGTATCTATCACCAATTTCCACAAAGTCTTTCTCTCTATAGCATAATGAGACAATCATTTTCCTAATAGAGCTTGATTAAACTGAATCAAGTTTCTAACCCTCGAACCACCTAATTTCATTAAAGTGCAAATTCTCAACTAATTCACTAAATGAAACTTAAACTTGTCTCCCATTCACCCTTAAAAAAAATAAAAAATAAAAAATAAAAATCCCTCTAAAGTTTATAAGCCTATTAGCCATACCCACTGGAATAAGAAAAAGAGACAGAATAAGTAAGTAGATTGGAAAAAGTACTGTTTATTAGAGTCAATCTACCTCTCTTAGATAAATAAAGCTTCTTTCATCAAGCCAACTGGCGTTTCATTTTTTCAATTATTCAATTCCAAATACATGATACATGTAATCCTTCCAATACTTTTAAACACACATGAATTTAGAAGAAAGCAGAACACAATAACAAAAGAGGTGGTGGTGTGAGATGCGAGTTATGAGTTATATACCATAAGAGCTCGAGCCCCAGCCCTTAACTGCCGTCAGATCTGGTGTGTTCCGTTTCAGTGACTCACTTGTTGAGCAAACGTAACCCCAAATCCCCATCTCTCTCTCTCTCAAAGGGAAAAGCGATCGAGATGGCTATGTCCGATCTCTTGGGGAAAACACACTTTTTTCTCTCCCTCTCTCTGACCCCTCTCAAAAGGAAATGCCAAGATGGAAACTTTTAGTTTCCTTAGGCGAAATGGTAAAGCATCAATTCTTACAATATACGTGCATGCGAGTGGAACTGCATGTGGAATGTCCATGCATGCTTTAAACGTGGCGACTTCGTCCCGAAGAAAGATTGCACGTGCCGAATGGCCCCAGTAATTCCCAAACTAAAATGCATAAAAGAAATAAAATTGTTACCATTTATACATAAGAGTAATTAACTGCCAGAAAATATATTTCTATCTTATTATCCTCCCGTAATGCCAGGTAGCAGGGCGGCTCTTCCCTTAGGCGGTCGCCTAAGGGCCTAAGGCCCCAGGAAAGAAGACTGCCTAAGGCCCAGGAGAAGGGGAAGAAGCCTCCCAATAAAAATATTGGTAATAGTAGATAAAAACAAAAAAAAAAAACAAAACAAAACAAAATAATAATAATAAGGCCCAATTACACTACGACTACGCAAAAAAAAAAAAACTCATTTGAAATTCCCATGAAAAAATCAACCTAAGTATGAGGAACACAATGATTTTTACTTTTTATTTAAAAAAAAAAAAAAAAAAAAAATTGGTTTATCTCTCATTTGATAGACTCTTCAACTCCCTCGTAGGAAAACCAACCGTTAGAACTTTTAATGCCTAACAAGTAACAACACAACGATTTTGTAAAATAAAAGAAAATTGCATTATCTCTTTCTACAGGAGACTCTAGAACTCCACCTAGAAAAACCAACGGCCAAGAACCAAGAGCACAAATCATATTTTTTTCAAAAAAAAAAAAAATACAAATCTTTCTCTTTAAACAATCTCTTCAATAAATTACCAAAATCACTCCTTAAAATGCATTGCAATTTCCTACAACAGCTAGAAAGTAGGAGGCGCAGAAGCAGTGAAGCACCAACCAATTTTCACCTCCGGCCTCTCCCTTCACTGCCTTCAGCAAGCTCGCAGAGCACCCATTAAAGACGGTAACCTATTTGTATCTTGATTCTTGCATCTTCATTCGTGTCTGACAAGAGAGTTTTCTTCTTTTTTATAACCATAATGGATATATTCATTTCAAACTTTCCCTTGTCAGAGATAATTATGAAAATATGTGGCTGCGACAAAAAGCCACACTTTTTCTTTGTTTTGCTTCTTTTTTTCTTTTTATAAGTGAGTTTTGCATTGTTTTTCGGTGTTGCACTGTTGCACGCGACTTGGAACAGCACAGTTATGTTTGAAATGTGCCTAACCCTCTTACTGTTGTGTGTTTTAATTTTTATAAAATATTTACACCCGTAATATTTCTTTGCAACGAACGTGTACAGAGAATGCCCCTCCCTGTTGTCATGATCTTTTCAACTCAAGACAGTATAAACTATTAAAGTCTAAAGACAATGGATTAAACTAAGGGATAACTACCTCACGCAACCCCAAATTGGCTTAAGTGGTGATGGCTTTGTTTGGACTTAAATACTTAATGGAATGGCATTCTCATCACATTTCAAATTTGAATGTTTTTTTGGTACAAATAATTCTTTTGGGCAACACCTGCGACAAAGTCGAATCTTACTTGATCCGTGTGGAGTGCCGAACACAAGTTTTGAGTTTCCTTTTAAGAGATGATACACGAAGTGATCATACATTAGAAGATTTGGTTAAAAAAAAAAAAGATAACTACCACAGTTTATTTCTATTACGATTATAACTGCCCATAGAGAAAAACGTACCTCTTGGAGGCTGTTAGGATGTACATATCCAATTTCGAATATGAGTTGAGCTAGAGATTATCAAAATTCCTATCAAATTTAGGAATGAGTATTTTTACAAATTCTGTTAAATTCTGACCAATATTTAAATCCTAGCAATTTTTTTTCTTTTTTTTTTTCTATAAAAAAATAAATAAATAAATAAATAAAAAAAAAAAAAAAAAAAGCATTTTGAGAATTTTGACAGAACTTAACCAAAAATTCTAATGAATGGTTGAAATTAAAAAAGATTGAAAAATAGGTACTCTAAATTGATACTTTTTAAAACTTATGTAGATTTTTACAAAAGTGATAAAAGATCAAAATTTATAAGCAAAATTCATTCAAATTTTTATTTATCGAGAATACGAGGGCGGGTGCTAATCGGCAAGATTAAGAGAATATATATAGGAGTAGCAATTTGAGATGATGTCTCGGACAGATACAAGCATTGAAGTAAACTTTAATATAACAGAAAGGTACATAATATTATTGGAAATTAGTGCTTTGGTGTATGTTGCAATGTGACAAAAGTTTAAAATTCATCCGTTGCTTTAGCATTATGGTCTAATTATAATCAGTAATTCCAACGAAAAATTATATATTATCATAGTTCAAGACTAAGTAAGTTGATAGAGCTGATATATCATTCGAACGGGCCAAAGGCTCTTATCACATCTTCTGGTTTTTTATAAACGGTCGACTTCAAATCTGCACAAGGCTGATGCTTCTTTGCTCTCTCAAGAACTGCATACTTCTTAATTCTTTCCTTCATCTCCAGTTCATGAATTGATCGCGAGAAAACCTCATAAACCAATGTTCCACCTGCAAATGCAGTAGAAACTAACAATGAGTATTGTACAAGAAGGGAAAACCTAGCAAAAGACTCGAGCATCAATGCAAGCCACCCCCACCCCACGGTCCATGGGGGTGGCCGAACCAAGCCACGGTAGCCACCCGTAATTTTTTTTTTTTGTAACAAAAAAAAAAAAATTTATATGGAATTTTTTTGAGAATTCAACACGTGTATGTGGGGTAATTTTGAAAAGTTTGTACCGAAAAATGCACGTACAATGCACATGAGCCATTTTCCATCAAAGAATACGGAAATGGCTAACGGATGGATTACATTGAAAATTTTGAAAATTTTGTTGAGGTACATTGCCAATTTTTAAACGTTTAAGTCAAGAGTGAAAAAGTTGTAAAACTTTGGAAGGGTAAAATATATTTTTCCTAATTTTTTTTTTTTTATTAAGAGTATAACACATGTCCTCATTTTATTAGCACTAACATGACACGCTAACGAAACCGCCAATTATTTTGACTGAATTTGTTTACAGGAAGTATATTGTTATTTTTGCATATCTAAGAAACTTTTGAGTTCATTTTAATACAACGTCAAGCTAATTGTAAATGAGGTAAACCAAATGGATTGATTTTACATTTTTCCCGTAAAAGAAAAAACTTGTTGAGTTTAAGAGCAAATTTTGTAGAGTGAAAATACGCACAGGGTACTAATAAATCTACAACTCCAGAGAAATAGTGAAGAAAAAAGGAATTTAATTGCCAATCCAAAAAACATTGCTCCGATTATTAATCCAAAACGAAAGTACGGCTAGAAGCAACATAAATGATACATGTAATCCTTCACATGAATTTAGAAGAAAGTAGAACACAAACAAAAGCGGTGGTGGTGTGAGATGCGAGTTATATACCTGGGACGCTCTTGAGACCCTCCCGGCAGCCATAAAAGACGGCGTTTTTTGCCAAATCGACTGCGAACTGGCGGATCCTGGACCGGGTTTCCTCGTCCGACATGTACTGGCTCAGCGTCTGGGTGGCGTTGATCCTAACGTTGTTGATCTTCGTACCGGCAGCCAAGCCGAAATCATAAGAGCTCGAGCCCCAGCCCTTAACCGCCGTCAGATCTGGTGTGTTCCATTTCAGTGACTCACTTGTTGAGCAAACGTAACCCCAAATCCCCATCTCTCTCTCTCTCAAAGGGAAAAAGCGATCGAGATGGCTATGTCTGATCTCTTGGGGAAAATACACTTTCTTCTCTCTCTCTCTGTGATCTCTCTTAAAACGAAAAGTCAAGATGCCAACTTTTAGTTTCCTTAGGCGAAATGGTAAAGCATCAATTCTTACAATATACGTGCATGCGAGTGGAACTGTGGAATGTCCGCGCATGCTTTAAACATGGCAACTCGTCCGGAAGAAAGATTGCACGTGCCGAATGGCCCGAATTATTCCCAAACTAAAATGCATAAAAAAAAAAAAAAAAAAAAAAAAATTGTTACTATTTATACATAAGAGTAATGTTGGGAAAATAATCGGCCCCAAAGACACGTAGGCCTAAAGTAATATCAGGGGCCCAGCCCATTAGGTTGGTCCGTCCAGATCAGACTTAAGTACAGGATCCGTCGTTACCTTCGAAAAGGACTCATATCCCGAGTATATCGAGATAGACTCATATACCATCAAATATGGGATAAAGTATCTAATAGTATAACATCAGATGAAGAGATAATGTCCTATTTAGTTTAGACTCTACTACCCAATTCAAATTCTACGAAGATAAGCCTAAAGACTCCTAATCAGATTATGCTTCACGCACTCCAACAGTTTCATAACTGTGGACTGTGAACCTATAAGTAAGACTACAACGTCAGGTATTTGAGATATATTCTTTAAGTTCTGAGATTTCTAATTCTCCCTAAAAGTCGTAAAGTTTGTACTGACTTAGTCATCCGACTAATCGTTTATTATTTTGCAGATTACGAGGCGAGCGATTATTAAGGAAGACGACGAATCACAAGACAACACGTCACCGTACCACAAACTGTACTAACAAATAATAATGCCAGAAAATATATTTCTATCTTCTTATCATCCCGCAATGTGCAATGCCTGGTAATTAGTCCAAATTAACTCTTAAATTAATTATTGTTAAAAATAGATATCAAATAGTTAGTTGAAACTAGACATCAATATTATAAAATAAATATCAACGGCGAGTCACCAGACCCAACTATGGGATCTGGTGACCCATGTTGGGTCACACCGTTGGGTGAGTTAAATCCACCCATACCATTTTTTTTTTTAAAGAAAAAAAAAAAATAGGGCATTTTGAGACATTTAACTATTAAAGTTGAATAAAGTTGAATAATATTCTACTTTTTTTCAAAAATAAATCATATTTTATATAACTTTTTTAAATTTTTTCAAATTTTATCTCACAAAGTCAAACTCCGTAATTCGCGCAGTGTATTCGAATAAAATTCGGATTCAATACCCAAACGCACCATTACATTCTTACGTTACGATTTAACAGAAAATTTTAATAGGTGAGAAAAATTACAAAAAAGTAAAAGTTCGATATAGTCAATTGAGAGGTTGCAAACTTTAGGAAGACATTGCAAAATGGGTGACAATTCAAGGGGTAAGTGAAGTTTCCCTAATTGTCAAAATTAAATGGATTGTTTTAAGCAATTGGATCAAATTTGAATAAAGTAGCTGATTTTGGACCACAAATAGGAGGAAATGAGACAGAAGCAAACTGGAGCTAGGCCGCTGCCTTCAGTTTTATGCTTGATCTTGGTTTTCCTTTCACTCATATTCACAAGCCAAATTTCACGTCCTCGAAACTGAGGAAATTGGGGGATGACGGGGTTGGTTAGTTGGGACGGTTGAAAAGGGGTAAGGGATATAACTCAGCGGTAGAGTGTTACCTTGACGTGGTGAAAGTCATCAGTTCGAGCTTGATGAAGCGTTATAAAGCGGGGAAAACTGAAACAGAGGTTTTGACGACACTAATTACCGATTCGCACAGGAAAAGAGAGACCAGTTGTCTTCAGAAATGAAGCAAAGTGGGAAAAATTCATGATTAAATTAGAGCATACTTTGTTCCCGGATAATTAACCCATCATACAGAGCATGTCCACAGGCATAGCTACGAAAGATATACACAAGTAACACAAACACCAACATCAGCGTGCCAGATATGCACCACCTTCTGTAAAATACAAGTTTTTTTTCCAGGCATAGAGGATCCAAGATCTGACATTCTGCAATCAAAATCACAAATTAGATCAATCAGAATTACTGTATCTGCGAAAGCAATGTTTTACAAAAATTTCAGCGAAGATCAAGTATCTTCACCAGATTTAGCATCAAAAGATCAAGTAGGACTGAAATGTACACGGCGCAACTTATTTACTGCATAAAACTATCATTCAGTTTAAATATTTAGTAGTTTCAGAAAATAGTTTTCATTAGTTCTCCTACATGACCAAGGTGCAGCACTCGTAGAAATCCAAAACAGATGGTCATGTAACACTAAAATTGTATGGTAGAAATCCAAATCACTCGTAGTCCTATGGTCTTAAAAGACCTAAAAATTATGTCTCCCCTCTTTCCACATTTCTATCTGTTGCCACATTTTAAACTTCACAATTACTCTCAATTAGACACTGCACCATTTACATTGGTTAATCCATTTGTGCTAATTTTAAGTAGGGAATAATGGTCTTCATGCATCTAACCGAACCACTTGATAAGCAAGATAAATTCTATGTCCTATAAAATAGTTCCTCACTTTGTTAGAGTTGACCTTATATACGCACTACATCCCTCTTTTCATTTCTTCTAAAATATTTCCTTTTTCCAGATTCTTAATTATCCTTATTTTAGGTAACTGAACCTTAATTACCATTTGAGCAATACCAAAACATGAGTCAGGCTGCACTCACTTTTCCAAAGACATCCTTTGGTATTATGTACTCGAATCCATATCCACACAATAAGTAGCAGCAGTTTTAGAAGTAGATGCAAAAGGGTTAATACCTAACAACTGTGGCAATAATTATAATGTATGATTTAGATGACAACTGTAGGTCCAATGTCACAAACCTGAATGGATATAAGTTGCAATATTTTATTGAGGACCCGCAAACGATGAGTAGCATAGGTGCTGTTCACAGGAAGTCGCTTCATTCTCTTCATTTCTTCATGAACCGCAGCATTCTTCTCTTCAGACCCCATTTTCTTCTGTTGATTTTTAGGCTGAGTGCTAACTACTATCCATGGTCTGGTCAAGGGCAACACTGCCTCGTCTGCCCCTAAAATGATCTCATGGATCCACTTCTCAACTAGACCTACGAAACAATAAAACGAAACAATTTACCACAGTTGAGAGTACACCCAACTTAAACAAACAAACAAGACAGAAAAAACGTGCAAAATTTGACCATGTGTGACCACAATAAATAAAGAAGCTAATGCGCATCATCCACATTCATAAAGGAAAACTATATTTGAACACTTCTTGTTCACATCTCTTGAACACAACTCTCGTTTGTACCATTGATTTCTAACATATGTGACAACTATGTGTGATATTAACAACGCAAATGAGAGGTGCGCATAACATGCATGTATGCACGTAAAAGTCTGCAAATATATAACACAAGCATCTTGACACAGTCCTCCAAAAGCAAAAGGGTCTCAATGATCAAATAAGAAGGCAAATTCGGTTTCATGTATAACAACATTCTCAAAATGGAGTGTGGAGAGCCTTGGTATGCAAATATATCCACTACAAATAAACTTATTCCACCTGAAAGCAAAGCCTCAAGTAGACTTTCCCATCACATATTGCCTTCCAAGTTATTCCAAATAATCCAGCAAAACAAAGAATAAAATCAATTCATTCAAACCCTAATCTACGGTTTGGTTGGTGCGAAAACCATGGAAAATAAGGTAAAAAGCAAAAACAGATCAAGATTTATATGAAAAATTTCCTCAAACCGATAGTGGCATCATGTTTATTAGAATTGAGTTGGACTTTTCTTTTTCCGGAAAAAATGATTCAAAAATTTTCAATTTCGTCACTCTTCCTCCAAATTCTTGGACACCAGACAGAGTATTGAATGCCATAAAACGATGGAAGTATAAGAATAACAATACGAAGAAACAAAGCTAGAAGGAGAAAGAAAAACATACAGTTCGCGACGTCGAAAGCCCTACGACCACGAAAATTTGGAGGAGATGATTAGGGAGCTCTAGACAAACAGAAGCAGAGCAGACCAACGCCACCAGCCAGGAAGCCAGCATCCCTGTTTCTCCTAAAACGCACCGTTTTAACTTTTCGCAATTAAAAGAAAGCGAAGCAAAGTTTAGTTTAGTGGCTGAGATCCTTAGGATGGATATCCATGAGCTTAGTCAATGAATAAATTAATAAATTTAGTCAATGGTGTCTTGTACGTACTTCCATGTTGATATGAAGAAAATGACTTGTTCAAGGCTCTCTCTCTCTCTCTCTGTCTCCTTTTTGGCCTGATTTCTTGTGAAGACATATCAATTGTCAAGTATCAGGAAGGCGTTTATATTTTCTGCCATTGACCCTTCTACTCTTATGGTTGCAACTTGCAATTTCCAAGATTGGAACTATAAGATATAAATAAATAAACCTAGAGGGATGTTGCAATACAAGCCATTAGTAAGAATTTTTATTTTTTTTTGTCAAGGGATCAAGTCCTTTTCATTTTACTTGAAATGGAGGAAAATTATTTTATGGTTCGATTGTTTTATTTAACGGTGTACATAATGCAATATCATTTAAAAATATGAAGAATATTTTTTTGTCTTGACATAACGTAAAGGTGAAAACTGTTTGAGTTGCTTATTAATGTCTTTAACTTGAAAACAGAAAAAACAAAAGACTAAAAACAAAGTCTGACATGACCTTGCAATTTGACAATATACTCATCAACAAAGAACTCAGCAGTAGTATTTACTTGTAAATCAATCATAATTACCATATAGTAACAATAAAATACATGAACCTTAACGTTGTAAAAAAAAAAAAAATGCAAAGATCGATATGGGGGTGGGTGGGGAAGCAATATAATCCATAGTGACAAAGACAGTCTAGGTGGGTGCTGAATCCCCTCACCAAGCAACACCGGATCGGAGCCACTATCCAGGGTCATTCAAAGTCATCCAAACATTAATAAATATGGTGAAAGTTAAAAATGTATGGACGATGTAATATCCAGAGTGACCAAGTATGCACTTGAAATATAGGCACCGAAAAGTAGTTTCTTCTTTGATTCCATCCACATATATGGTCAAATAAGTTTTTATCTTATTTGAATTTAGTTATTAAGTTTCTAATTTCAAGCATATGGTCTTTAGGTTTCGCACAAATTTTAAGTAGGCATCTCTATCACTTTTTTCTCAAAAGTAATAGTTTGTCAAATTTCATGTGTCTCAATTGACACATCAGCATCCATATCAACACTTAATACTAATGCAAAGAAATACAACATCATTAAGCGCCAAGTCATCCATAAATTTTAAAAAAAAAAAAAAAAACATTTTTTTCGTCATCTCAATCTTTTAGATTTTAATATTAAATGAAAAACCGTTAACTTTGATCCTGATATAGATAATTAGACATTAACATTGTATTGGGTGTTAACATGAACCCTAGATTGTCAAATAAACACATGTGATAAATAGAAAATCATTAACTTTGACAGTAAAGTAATAGAGAGATCAATTTGAAACTTGTGCAAAACTTAAGGACCTTATTTTCAAAAATGAAAACTTAAGGAGTAGATCCAAATCATATGAAAACTTAGGGGATAAATATGAATTTTCTCTATTTTTAAATGTATATTTTTTTTTTGACATAACACTAAAAATTATTATTAGATTTTAGATGAATCGATATTAAATTTTGAATCAAATGATAATTTTTAGGGTCATATCAAATAATGTACATTTAAGAGTACGGGAGTGAAAATATATGTAACATTTTTTTCTCCATAAAATATTATTACACCTTGTTGCTCCCAAAGAGTCTGACCTAGCATTGTGGATTAAGGTGTAATTTGTGTGATAATTAAATATTTATTAAGTGCTTAAGCTATCATACGAGTAAGAGTAGTTTTTAAGATGAGTTTGGAGTTTATGTTGAATATGTTTGATCTACTTGTTAATTATTTCTCGAATCATTAACTTAATAAAAACAGATATGCTGAGTATTCTAACCAAACTACTTGGTTGTTTTCCAAACTACTAACCACCTACCTAACCAAATTTCAAATGCACTTTTGGTTGGTATGCATTTTTGCTTCTCTCATTTGATTTGTGAAAATCATGTACATTATCTACCAAAAATCTAATTCACCAATTGCTTTCAGTGTGGATGTAATAAAAACCACTCTCTTGGCTATGTTTGTTAAAAACTTGTTGTGTCTTTTATTTTCTGTTTTAGAATTTAAAAAATTAACAAAAACACCCAATATATAAAACACCAAATAGTCGCAAAAATATAAAATAAATAACCAGATACCTTTTAAAAAAAAAAGAAAAAGTACACATAATCCCTTCAAACTACTACATCATTGTCAATGTACCCCCCAAACTACCAATTGTGTCAATGTCCCCCCTTAAACTACCAAAAAAATGTCAATGTCCCCTTAATGACAAAAATGTCCTTCATAAAATTATTAAAATCAAATAAAACTAAAATAAAAATTATTAAATAACAAAAATTTATTCCAAAAAATAATAAAAAAAATTTAAAACTGTTTTTTATTTTTTATTTTTTAAAAAAATGATAATTTTCAGTTATTTTTTCGCTTTTTTTTTCTTTTAAAAAAATTGTTCTTTTTCGTTTTTTTATTTTAATAAAAACTGTTTTTTTTTAAAAAATAAATAAATAAATTTCAGTTATTTTTTGTTTTTTCCTTTTTTTTATTTTAAAAAAAAAAATTCCTTTTCGTTTTTTAATTTAATAAAAACTGGTTTTTCTTTTTTTCATTTGTTTTATTTTTTTTAAATAAATAAATAAATTTCAGTTGTTTTTTGTTTGCTTTTTTTTAAAAAAAAAAATTGTTCTTTTTTCGTTTTCTTTTTAATTTTTTTTCGTTTTTTTTTTAGTTTTTAATTTTTTTTAATTTTTTATTTTTATTTTTAATTTTTTTAATTTATGAGGACATTTTTGTCTCATTCAAAAAAATTGAGGTCATTTTTGTCTTTTTGTTGGTCTTAGGGGGGACATTGACATTTTTTAATAGTTTTGGAGGGGACATTGACACAATTGGTAGTTTTGGGGGTACATTGACAATTGAGTAGTAGTTTGAGGAGGTTATGTGTACTTTTCCCCCAAAAAAAAAAAAATTACTGACAGAAAATATATTAACAAACATACCAAATACATATTTGATTTCCCACAATATAAATACTGGAAAGCTGATTATATTGACTCCTTACATGAATATTAGGAAAAACTTCACTGGTAATTCCTGTGATCTTTTATCACTTTTGTAAAAAAGTATCCAAATTTTAAAAAGTATCAATTTAGAATATCTATCTTTTAATTGTTTTTCAATTTTAATTCTCTGTTAGAATTTTCCGTTAAATCCTATCAAAAAATTTCAAATACTCATGTGTTTATTTTTTTTTAAAAAAAAATTATAAATTTTTTTAAAGATTTAGGCATAGGTATTTTTACAAATTCCATTAAATTCTTACTAACACCTAAATTCTAATAATATTTTTTCCTAGAAAAAAATTGGTATTTTGAGAATTTTGATAAGATTTAATGAAAAATTTAAACAGAATGTTAAAATTGAAAGATGAATACCCTAAATTGACATTTTTTAAAATTTGAATACTTTTTTATAAAATTAATGAAAAATCAGAAATTATAAGTGAAATTCTCCTTAATATAATAAACTGATTATAATGATTTGATCATTAAGTTTAATCTTCATTCCACAATTCGAGTATTCTTTTATTTTTTTTGCTTGTGCAACACTAAAAAAAAAAAAAAAAAAAAAAAAAAAAGGGTCGTTGAAAACCTGTCCCCTTATGATTGGACCAAGCCAATGCGCACAAAAAAATTGTGTAGACCCCTCCACTCCTAATCCCACCCTCCACACGTACCAGAGATTAAAAAAATGGGCCACTTAGCTCAGACGCCATTGCTTCCATCTCTCTTTCCTTTCCGCGTCGCTTAATAATCAGAGACGGCGAGTTCTATGTTTTCCGTGTTGGCTTTATGTTGAAATTTTAAAGACACTGACTCGGGTTTTCTAATTTTCTTTTAAGCCTTTGCATCTTTTCATCAAGGCCATAGCAATAGCTTAACTGTTCCCCCATGATAACTACTTGTCCAAAGGTCTCCATACCTAATATCAAAAAGGCATGAAATTGAGTATTTCATGCTCGACTTGGAAATGAAATCAATCGAAAGGAAACTTTTTGTGAACTGCTTGCTATACATAATTTTCCACGAGAAATGTTCCTTTAGCCAAACAAAGAGCAAGAGAGGAAGAGAGATATCAACATGTTAAGCGAATGGAAAAGAGAGCAATATTTTTTGCTAAGTTGATTGCAGAGCTATTAAACGGGAAGATGCAGTACAGCCAAATATCAATTGGCTATACTATGGACCAATTCAACAAGGCTAAGATGGCATATGCTTCCAAATGGTTGCATGGGAACCATATTGCATCTTAATTTCAGTGCATCTGGAACTTAACTGAAAATTAATTAATATTGTCCTCTTGTCTCATGATTTTATGATATCTTCATTTCTTTTTTAAGGAATCACTAAAAGCATTTTAAATGATTGATGGAAAGGGGACTTTGGATACTTGGTTGGAAAACTAATGAATGAAGATCCATTTTGGCATGCTGTGATTAATAGCCAGTAAAGATAAGTTGACCACAAGCCATGTACCACTGGTGACATGCAGTGACAACTTAATTGACAACACTAAAACAGATGAAGCAGTCTAAGATCATGCAAAGAAAATTTCTAGAGAACCTAGCATCACGCACAGTACAATTGTTGGTCTAATATAGTTAGATATCTGAACAAAAAGAGTCGCATGAAAAACAAATTCCCACTCACAATCAAAACATAGCAGAATATGTGACACCCTAAAAAGTTAGTCTCACATTGGGAGGATGAATTGACGACATTGAGTGGGGGGATTATAAAGCCACTCATGAGTCCTAGTTCCACATTGGTTCCTTATTAAGTAAGATTGAAATTTATAAGTGATTCTAACCAGTTGTAACTTGACAAATCCTTTTGAAGTGATAGAGCGGATGAATTGTAACAAATGGTATCAGAGCAACTTAATAACACCATGTCGCGATGAGTGGGGAAGATTGTCACACCCCCAGAAAGCTAGTCTCACATTTAGAAGATGAATTGCATGCATTGAGTAAGTAGATTATAAAGGTGCTCATGGATGCTAAGTCTCACATTAGTTTTATAAAACGAAAGTTATTCGATATACCTCACTCCAAGCGAATCTCTCACAGGTCGGATTCAATGCTTGTCTTACAGCCCACGTCCAATGCATGATCACATGACCAAGAGCTCTTCTTTGTCAAGAGCTCTTCTTTGTCACCTAAGAGGCTACTAGAGTTTCCTTAGAATTTCCACACTTCAAATTCTAGAGTTCTTGATGGTTATCCTAGATATTATGGATGTAGAGAGAGGAACAAAAAAAAAAAAAAAAAAATCAATTTTCTTAGTAATTATTGAGTATTCAACTGAAATGTATGTTCAG